>NC_073242.2:20352500-20692500 GCF_029281585.2 Gorilla gorilla gorilla | reverse complement strand
GGCTTATGCCTGTAATCCCAGCACTTTGGGAGGCCGAGGCGGTGGATCACCCGAGGTCAGGAGTTCAAGACCAGCCTGGCCAACATGTTGAAACACTGCCTCTACTAAAAATACAAAAATTAGCCAGGTGTGGTGGGGGGCACCTGTAATCCCAGCTACTTGGGAGGCTAAGGCAGGAGAATTGCTTGAACCTGGGAGGTGGATGTTGCAGTGAGCCGAGATCATACCACTGCACTCCAGCCTGGGCAACAGAGCAAGACTCCGTCTCAAATAAATAAATAAATAAATAAACAAACAAACAAACAAACTCAGAAGTATCTTTGGTATTTATTCAATTCAGCATTATCCAATGAACTTTCTGCAATGATAGGAATGTTTTTTGTCCGTACTGTCCAGTACAGTAGCCCTTAGCTGCCAGTGGCCACTGAGCACTTTATATGTGGCTGAGGTGACTGAGGAAGCCAATTTTTAACTTAGTTAATATTACTTTTTAATGTAAATAGCCACATGTGGCTAATAGCTTTTGTATTGGACAGCACGTTATAGTGGAAGGAACCCTGGTTTCGACGCATAAGGCTTGGGAAGAGATTAAACTCAGGAAACACCTGAGGTTTGGGCTTCTAGTTCTAGACCCACTCCTGTTATTTCTAATTAAAATATGAATAATAGACCGGGCATGGTGGCTCCTGCCTGTAATCCTAGCACTTTGGGAGGCCGAAGTGGGCAGATCACGTGAGGCTGGGAGTTCGAGACCAGCCTGGCCAACATGATGAAACCCTGTCTCCACTGAAAATACAAAAATTAGCTGGGCGTGGTGGTGGGTGCCTGTAATCCCAGCTATTTGGGAGGCTGAGGCAGGAGAATTGCTTGAACCCGGGAGGCAGAGATTGTGGTGAGCCAAGATGGCGCCACTGCACTCCAGCCTGGATGACAGAGCGAGACTCTCTCTCAAAAAATAATGTGAATAATAGCACTAATATAGCATTTCCTTACACTGGGACCCTGCTCTAAGTGCTTTACACTTATTAACTAACTAATTTAATCTTTGTAATACTCTTATGGGTTTGGGAACATTATTATTGTCCCTGTTTTATAAATGAGAAAATAATGATTTGCCCAAAGATACAAGACTGGTAAAATTATCAAGCTAGAATTGATACCCAGGAAGTCTGGATAAGATATTCAGCCATTTAACCTCTATGAGCCACATTTTTACCCTAAGTGAAACACACACACACACACACACACACACACACACACACACACACACACACCTCAATATTTCTTTATGCATTTTTATAAAATAAAATTAAACACTCTCAGCAAACACTTTGAGAATGTTTTTGATAGCCACGTAATTTAAGTTAATTTCATCTTGAAAATACAGATTGCTAAAAAAAGATTTTAATTTTAAATTATACGAATGTATTATTACTGTTATGGCCATTGAGCCTTATTCATTATAGCACATGATGGAGATAGAGGGAGTGTATATCCATAGAGATCACCCATTTGAATTTCACTTGGGAGTGGGAGAAATTGACATCTCACTGGATATTTGTTAGTTGATCAGCAACAAATAATTATTACTCTTTCTACTTGCTCAACACTGTAGATACAGTGTATTCGTTTGCTTTGCTGAGTAACAAATGACCCCAAAAGTTAGAGGTGTGAAACAACAATCATGTATTTAGCTCATAATTCTCTAGGTTGGCAGATTGAGCTGGGCTTGGCTGGGTGGTTCTTCTGGCCTCACTGCGGCTCACTCGTGACTGCAGTCAGCCATCAGTCAGCATCCTTAATTGCTTGTCTGGTCATTGGCTTCCTACTGGCTGGACAACAGGTAGTTGGGCCACATGTCTTTTATCCTGTAGAAGACTAGCCTGGGTTTATTTATATGGTGGTGGTCACAGGGTTCCTAAGAGCAGCAAGAGTGAAAGCATCATGGCCTCTTGATGCCTAGGCTTAGAACTTGCACAGACTCATGTTCACTTACATTCTGTTAGCCAAAGCAAGACACAGAGCCAGCTGAAGTTTGAGAAATGTGAAAACAGACTCCACCCGTTTATGAGAGGAACTGTAAATATCGTGGCCATTTTTGTAATCCACCATATTTGGTAAAGACTGTAATCACACAGTCCCTCCATCATAGAACTTTCAGCCTGATGGTCACAGTACAGGTTTGAATATTGGACATTTTCTGAAGGTTTGTTGTTGCTGCTTTTAGGCCTGAACAAGAGATGAAATTGTCTTATTATCTCTAATTTAAAAGATAGTAGAGGGCTGAGTGCAGTGGCTCACATTTACAGTCCTAGTACTCTGGGAGGTGAGGTGGATGGATCACTTGAGCCCAGGAGTTTGAGACTAGCCTGGGCAACATAGCAAGACCCCATCTCTACAAAGTATACAAAAATTAGCTGGGTGTGGTGGCATGCGCCTGTAGTCCCAGCTACTCGGGAGGCTGAGGTGGGAGAATTGCTTGAGCCCTGGAGGTCAAGGCTGTAGTGAGCCAGGATTGCACCACTGCACTCCAGGCCGGGTGACAGAGACAAACCCTGTCTCAAATAAAATAAATAAATAAATAAATAAAATAAAATAATAAAAAATGTGGTAGAGGCCTCTGCATGTAAACAGGCTCATTATTAACATTTGCTTTGTTGTATCATGCCTATACAATGTTCTTGCACGGATGGAGAGAAGGAAAGACAAGGAAGTCTCTCTCTCCTGCCCCTACCCAGCGGTTCTCAACACTGACTGCACATTAGAATGACCTGAAATTTAAAAAAATACAAATTTCATCAGCCGCACCCCCAGATCAATTCTATTAGAATCTCTGGACAGTGGGACTGTGGCTCTGGAATTTTGTATAAGCTCCCCAGGTGATTCTAAAGTGCAGCCAAAGTTGAGAATTGCTGTTCTATCCGGGCTCCTTTCAACTGATAGCACCCATCCCCCAGTCCTATTAAACCCACACATGCCAGCTTTTATTCTTTCTTTTGCTGTCAGACTCAAAACCATCGCTTCTTGATCTTTTGACTAAGATCAAGTGTGGTATCTCAGAGTCAAAACCATCTCCAAGCTGGGTGTAATGTCTCATGCCAGTAATCCCAGCTACTCAGGAGGCTGAGGAGAGAGGATTGCTTGAGCCCAGGAGTTCAAGTCTAGCCTGGGCAATATGGCAAGACCTCATCTCTTAAGAAAAGCAAAACTCCACCTTCCATGCCCCAGATGAAAAGTGATAAAAGAGAGTGGGCCTTTGTGAAGACCGCAAGACATAACTGGTATTCACGTAGGTGCAGACTACCTGTCAGAAAGTATCACCTTGCTAGAAAAAGTTCTTGGAAGAGGTTCCAGTTACCATCTTTCTTTGCTTTGAAATAGATTCTTCTTCCTATCAAATGATGAGCTGCTGGAAATCTTGTCTGAGACAAAGGACCCTCTCCGAGTGCAGCCGCACTTGAAGAAGTGCTTTGAAGGAATTGCCAAGCTTGAGTTTACAGACAATCTGGAAATTGTGGGCATGATCAGCTCGGAAAAAGAAACTGTTCCATTCATACAGAAAATCTACCCAGCTAATGCCAAGGTAACTCCTCTTACCCATTTTTGGTTCTTTTCTCCATAACAGAGTAAATCAGAGAGCGTATTGGCTAAGCACTGGGACTAAGCACCAGACTGCCTGGGGTATGGAACACTTGGGTTCTACGATGTAACGACTGAAGGTTTGGAGAAGTTACTCAATCTTTCTGAGTCTCAGTGTACCCATCTCTAAGATGGGGATTCCACTGCAATCCACATGACATATTAAATGTGTGGATTTTAACCCAACTCGATGTGGAGTCAATTGCAGGAATCAGATCCAAACAGCCGATGCTGTTTAGATTTCCATGTGCAGAGTTCAGTTGAAAGTGATTCAGTTAGACAGGTAGCTTCCTGGGGCATTCATTTTAAAGATCAATAAAACATCATAGAATCAATGAGAGCTATAATGCTACTTAACTCAGGTTTTCATACATATGTCCTTATATAATGAGTAAAGTATAAATTACTTCCATTTCTGCTCAGTGACAGCACCCTCAAGTGGAAATAGACAAGCAAGCTGAGCCTTGCTTTGTTGACTGTTTTTGCCACCCACGCATATAAACTGCAGCAACCAGGAGTCACATTACCAATGCAGACACCAGCTAGCTTACAAGCACCTGAAGTCAATAGCTACAGTTACCTGAAATTCTAACACTGAATAATTTGGGGCATATTTGAATTTCCCTATGGAGTTTTAATCAAAATCCAAATGACCAGGTTGCATCCCATACCAATTAAATCAGGAAGTCTAGGGGTGGGAGTCAGTCATCAGTATTTTTAAAAGATCTCCAAGTGATTTCAAGGAACAGCAAAGTTTGAGACCCACTGGAATAATGCATGAATCAGAGCTGTTCATTTAAAAGATGCAATTTATTTTATGAACTGACATAAATGTTTCATTTGCCTTCTGAGAAGTTGTCTGTTTCAGAAAATGACAAGAAAGTAATGCATATTAAAAAATGGGCCGGGCGCGGTGGCTTGCACCTGTAATCCCAGCACTTTGGGAGGCCGAGGCGGGTGAATCACCTAAGGTCAGGAGTTTGAGACCAGCCTGGCCAACATGGCGAAACCCTGTCTCTACTAAAAAGCCAGGTGTAGTGGCAGACGCTGTAATCCCAGCGACTTGGGAGGCTGAGGCAGGAGAATCGCTTGAACCCAGGAGGCGGAAGTTGCAATGAGCCGAGATCACACCATTGCACTCCAGCCTTGGGTGATGAGAGTGAAACTCCGTCTCAAAAAAAAAAAAAAAAAAAAAAAGGCCTATCGCCCCTTTAGAAGGCATATGCTTCTGAGAATACAGAAAATAAGTGTAAAGCAGATAAAGAATATTGGAATATTGGCTGGGGCCAAGGCCAGGTGCCATGGCTCACACCTGTAATCCCAGCACTTTGGGAGGCTGAGGCAGGAGGATCTCTTGAGGCCAGGAAATCAAGACCAGCCTGGGCAATATAGAGAGACCACGGCACTATAGAAAAATTTAAAAGTTAGCCGGGCATGGTGGCATGTGCCTGTAGTCCCAGTTACTCAGGAGGCTGAGTCAGGAGAGTCACTTGGGCCCAGGAGTTCAAGGCTGCAGTGAGCCAGGATCGTGCCACTGCACTCCAGTCTGGATGACAGAGCAAGGCTCTGTCTCTCTCTTTAAAAAAAAAAAAAAAAAAGAGACCAGGTGCAGTGGTTCACACCTGTAATCCCAGCACTTTGGAGGCTGAGGTGGGCAGATCACGAGGTCAGGAGGTCAAGACCATCTTGGCCAACATGGTGAAACCCCGTCTCTACTAAAAATACAAAATTCATCAGCCGCGGTGGTGGTGCACGCCTGTAATCCCAGCTACTCGGGGGGCTGAGGCAGGAGAATCGCTTGAACCAGGGAGTCGGAGGTTGCAGTGAGCCGAGATCATGACACTGCACTCCAGCCTGGTGACAGAGCGAGACTATATCAAAAAAAAAAAAAAAAAAAAGAAAGAAAAGAAAAAAAGAACGGGGAGACAGAGAATATTGACTTGAAAAGGTGCCAAGCCTTTGGCATCCCTCCAGCCGTGTGCAGAGAGAAAGCTGTGTTCTGCCCACTCTCCCTCCTTCTGGGCTTTGGCTGCTGCACCCTCTCTCTGTCTGTCTTGCTCCATAGGGCATGGTGGAAAAGTGGCTCCAGCAGGTGGAGCAGATGATGCTGGCCAGTATGCGAGAAGTCATTGGACTTGGGATTGAAGCATATGTCAAGGTAAACAAGAATCGGGGTACACAGGCCAGGACACTAGTGCACTAAAGAGAACATTGGGGAGAAGGTTCATGTATCAGTAGTTTGCTTGGACCCTCTGCTTTCTACCAAAACCTGTCCCTGTGCACCTCTCTTTCCTTTACTTGTGAACCCTGGGGCAATGAACCTATTCCTGGTGAAATATTGGCAGTTAGAAGCAGGTGATGCAAGAGAAGAGGGTTAGCTGGAACCCTCTGGTTGCCACAGACCAGTACTTTTTGTCCAATGGGATTAATGGCACGAGGTCTATTTAGAGTCCCTTCCAATTAATAATTCATTTACCTTACAGATGCCCTGAATGGCATAACTCATTATGTTCCCAAAGCTTAAAGGGAAATAGGTATGACGTAAGGCTTAAGACAAAAGAATCTATCAGAATAACTTGGTACCCAGCCTGTAGTCACATTCACGTTGAGCGACTCTAGCTCTCTTTCTTCTTTTTTTTTTTTTTTTTTTTTGAGATGGAGTCTCACTCTGTCTCCCAGGGCTGGAATACAGTGGTACGATCTTGGCTCACTGCAACCTCCACCTCCTGGGTTCAAGCGATTCTCCTGCCTCAGCCTCCCAAGTAGCTAGGACTACAGGCAACCACCACCACACCTGGCTAATTTTTGTATTTTTCGTAAAGATGTAGTTTCACCATGTTGGCCAGGCTGGTCTCGAACTCCTGACCTCAAATGATCCACTTGCCTCGGTCTCCCAAAGTGCTGGGATTACAGGCATGAGTCACTGCGCCCGGCTGACTGACTCTACCTTTCTTACTTTCTTATTCCCAGCACCCACAGAACAAAGCAATACTCAACACCCTCACACTAAAGTCCTGGGGACTGACCCTGCTGTCCCCACACAGTATTTGCATTGTAAAATGAAAGACCAATCCCTTTTCCTATGACATGCTCTGAATCAAAAATTAAAGAAAAGCAGTTACCGGTATGAAATTATTTCATCCAAATCAAATCTATCAAATTTTATCCTCAGATCAAACTTTTTCTGTAAAGAGCCAGATAGTAAATATTTTCAACTCTGCAGGCCACATTCCCAATGCAACTATTTTTTTAAATAAATTTTATTGCGTATATTTAAGGTATACAACATAATGTTATAAGACACGTATATATAGTAAATGGGTACTGTAGCTTTGCCCTTGTAGCACAAAAGCATCAGACAATATTTAAATGATGGGCATGGCTGTATTTCTTTTTTTAAAAAAATTTTTAAATTTTATTCTATTTTACTTTAAGTTCTGGGATACATGTGCAGAACATGCAGGTCTGTTACGTAGGTATACATGTACCATGGTGGTTTGCTGCACCTATCAACCTATCATATAGGTTTTAAGCCCCACATGCATTAGGTATTTGTCCTAATGCTCTCCCTCTCCTTGCCCCGCCACCTCCTAACAGGCCCCAGTGTGTGATGTTCTCCTCCTTGTGTCCATGTCTTCTCATTGTTCAACTCCCACTTATGAGTGAGAACATGCAGTGTTTGGTTTTCTGTTCCCGTGTTAGTTTGCTGAGAATGATGGCTTCCAGCTTCATCCACGTCCCTGCAAAGGATATGAACTCATTCTTTTGTATGCTGCGGCTGTATTTCAATACAACTTTATTTATGAAAAAATTTATATACATAGTTTGCCCACTCCTGATCTGTAGCTTGAGGGAAAGAATTGTGGGGTGGAGAAACAGCTAAGAAAATTGTGACTCAGCACTGCAATATTATGTAGCCATTAAAAAACAGTAGTTATGAGAACTCTCTGAACATCACCTTGATTATAACTATGGAAAAATTTGATGAATGGGAGCATGGAAAAAATGCAAAGTTGATGAGATGATTGGTGTTTCTTCTTTTTCTTCTTCATAAAACTCAGAAAGGAAGACATAAATCAGTAATTCCAGAGATGTCAAGCCTTGTAGCGTCTGAGGATGGGGGAAGATTTTGTTTTTGTTGCGGTGGTGAGGTGGTTGGGGCATGTTTTCATAAACTCAGTTTAAACCACATGTGAACTGATCCTATAACATGCCCACTGTGCTTTTCCAGGTCCCTCGAAATCACTGGGTCTTACAGTGGCCTGGACAGGTGGTTATCTGTGTCTCCTCCATCTTTTGGACCCAGGAGGTGTCCCAAGCCCTGGGGGAAAATACCTTACTGGTAAGTGAACTTGCTGCAAAGCTTACAGAAGAGATCCAAGCATCAATTACGATTTGAATGACGTATAATTAGAGTAGCCATGTTTTGTTGTCTAAACAAAAATCATTTGGTCTCAGCATCACAGACATCAGGGTTCCCATGAGGACAGTGGGATGTAGAATTTGGGATTCGAGCTGTCCTGCAATTCTATGGTATGAGACCTCTGATAGTCCTTCCCAGACAGAAATTCTGGACTGCAGGATTCTAAGTCTTATACCCTTGGCTTCTGGGGGCCAACCTGGCAGAATTTCCACCAAGGGAGACCTCCTATATTCTTCCTAAGCCAAGGGGCCGCCGTTTTCCTCTCCTTCTCCTTTACAGCCTCCTTCTCATCACCCCTACTCCCTCCTGAATGAACCCACCTCCCGTCCTTCCTTCAGCTTTCTCTTGTGACCAAGTGTACTCAAGCATCTGTTTATCCTCAGATCCAAATACACATATTCCCAGCCAATTGATGCCAATGCTTGACTGTTAAGACCTGATGGACTTGAGTTCAAATCCTGACACTGTCTCTTGTTAGCTGCGTGACCATGAGCAACTTAACCCGACTCTCAAGCTCCTTGTCTGTAACATGCAAGGAATTGTCACACCACATCATAATATTGTGGGAGGGTTAAATGAGATGCCAGTAAATGATTCGGTACTTAGACATGAGGCTGTAAGCCCTGCAGGGAAGAAGCTATGTCTGCTCTGCTCACTATTATATTTCCAGGGGTTAATACAGTGCCCAGCACAGAGTAGATGATCAATAAATATTTGGGGATTTGTTTGTTTGTTTTTAAACTTTTTCTATTTTTTAAACTAGAGACGGGGTCTCACTATGTTGGCCAGGGTGGTCTCGAACTCCTGGCCTCAAGCAATCCTCCTTGCCTCAGCCTCCCAAAGTGCTGGGAGCCACCATGCCTGACCAAATATTTGTTAAATGGATGAATGAAAACTTCATACTCAGCCTTTCTTCCATGGTTTGATTCTCCATGAATATCTCACCAGACCTCCTGTTACTCCTCTTAGAGGATTGGCTATGGATTAGAATATGTTTTAATTTCCTATATTTTGCTGTATAAATTGAAATTAGAACATTAATATTTGGCCAGTGTTTAAACTTATACAGATTCCATATTGATAAATCCTAATAGACATATTGCACTGTACACATGCAAACTGCTTTCACATACATCATTTCAAACTTTAGAAACTAAAATCCTCTGACTTTTGTGATGGTATCTCTGACTTTTTGTGATGGAGGTGGATTCATGTGCCCCAGTTTTCCCACCCATAGTTAGGGAGAATGTTTCCCATCATACATCCAGGCCCTGGTGTGCATGCATGCTGTGTGATGTGCCTCCGTATCCTAAAGGAAGCAGGTGTTGACACAGAATAATCATCCTTCCCTTCCTCCAACCATTTATTATTCATTTAACAAATATTGATTTGGCATCTGCTCTGTGCTGGTACTGCTGCTAACGAAGGTAATTAGATGTGAATGAGACAGACATAGTCCCTGTCCTCATGGATTTATAGTCTAGTGGGAGAGAGAAAAAGGCTCTTTTATAGAACTGTGATAAGGAAAGAACAGACATCCAGTAAGTATGGAAAGGGAGGGAGGCAGGGAGGGAGGGAGGGTTTAAAGAAGGAAGGAAGGAAGGGAGAGAGGGAGGGAGGGAGGAAGGAAGGAAGGGAGGAAAAAAGAAGGAAGGAAGGAAAGGAGGAAAACAAAAGGAAGGAAAGAGTAAGAGAGTGAGGGGAGGGAAGTTAGGATTGGGGAAGATTTCCCAGAAAAGTGGTGTTTAAGAAAAGACCTGAAATATAAGTAGGGATTAGCTGAGCAGAAAATAGGAGGGAGAGTGTTCCAGAGAGAAGACCTGGAGTATGCAAAAGCCTGAAGATGAACAGCATGGTGTATTCCAGCAGGAAGACACTTCGGTCTATAATAGCTGAGGAATGGGTGTGGGTAGGAGAGATGTGGGGAGAAGCCCCAACACCACATACACTACCTCATTTAATCCTCAACACAGCTTGAAGAGGCAGCTATAATCATCTAGATTTAGGGCAGGATACGGTGGCTCATGCCTGTAATCCCAATAGTTTGGGAGGCCAAGGCGGGAGGATTGCTTGAGGCCAGGAGTTCAAGACCAGCCTGGGCAACACAGTGAGACCCCATCTCTACAAATAGTTAGCCAGGAGTGATGGTGTGTGCCTGTGGTCCCAGCTACTCAGGCGGCTGAGGTGGGAGGATTGCTTGAGCTCAGGAGGTCGAGGTTTCAGTGAGCCATGTTTGTGCCTGTACACTCCTGCCTAGGTGACAGAGCAAGACCCCATCTCAAAAAAAAAAAAAAAAATCTGCATTTGACACACACCAGGAGACTGAGACTCAGAAGCATAAAATCATTTGCCAAGAGCCACATAGCTAGAAAGTAGGGAAGGTAGGATTTTAACCTAGGGTGGTCTTACTTTTTTTCCTTTTTAAGTTTTCTTTTTATTTTATTTTTTGCCTCTTTAATTTGAAATAACATGAAACTTATAAATAATGCTGAAAATATAATACAAAGAATTTCCATATATCTTTCATCCAGATTCCTCATATATTAACATCTTAGACAACCATAGTACAGTTATCCAAATCAGGAAATCAACACTGATACGATTTTATTCTCTACTCTATAGTATACTCTACTCTATACTCTACTGATACGATTTCTAAATTGGCTAATTTAAATTTTGTCATCTTGAAAAAGAAATGACAGGCCGGGCATGGTGGCTCATGCCTGTATTCCCAGCACTTTGGGAGGCCAAGGTGGGTGAATCACTTGAGGTCAGGAGTTTGAGACCAGCCTGGCCAACATGGCAAAACCCCATCTCTACTAAACATACAAAGATTAGCTGAGTGTGGTGGTGTACACCTGTAGTCCTAGCTATTTGGGAGGCTGAGTCAGGCTCTGTCTCAAAATAAATAAATAAATAAATAAAATTAGCCAATTGCCCTACTGTCTTTTTTTTTTTTTTTCTGGTCCAGGATGCAATCTAGGATTACATGTTGCATTTTGTTTTCATAGCTCCTTTGTCTCTTTAATGTGAAAAAGTTTCCAGTTTGGGAGGTTAATTCTGATTTATGGTATATACAGTGAAATTCACCTTTTTTAGCATACAGTTCTCAGTTTTGATAAACACATGCATTTGTGTAGGCCATCACAATCAATATATAGGACAGTTCCACACCACCCAAAAAAAATGTCCTCAGGCCCTTTGTAGTCAGTTGCATTCTCTACTCCAAGCCTCCAGTAATTACCAAGGTATTTTCTGCTCACTCCTGTAATTTTGCCTTTTCCACAATACTATAAAAATAAAATCATGCAGTATGAAACCTTCCAAATCTTGCCTCTTTCAGCATAATGCATTAGGAATTCATTCAGAGATTAAGGACTGGGGTAAGGAAAAGGTGGATTTGAGGGATGACACCCAGGAGTCTGGCCTGAGCCATCCGGTGGTCCATGGTACCATTTCTTGACATGGGGATTACCAGAGGAGAGTCAAATGTAACCAGTTGTCCCCTCCTCTGCCCCTGCCAGGGTTTTCTGAAAAAGAGCAATGATCAGATTGCGCAGATTGTCCAGCTGGTGCGAGGGAAGCTGAGCAGTGGAGCTCGACTCACTCTCGGGGCCCTCACGGTCATCGATGTCCACGGTAAGCCAGGGGGCTTCCCCTGTCATTACTGACTGTCCAGCAGAAGCAGTCTAGTCTTGCTCATCTCAGTTCTCCTGGATGGAATAATTCAGGGTTTCCTTCCTCATTAGGGAGAGCTTTCTCCAACTGATAGTAAGATGAGAGCCAAAGGGCTCTGCATCTCTCCACCTGTGTTTCCTCTCCCATCCACAACCTGATTTCCAGGGACCCTCCAAGCAGGGCTTGTACTGAGACAATGATGGCCAAAGTCATTTCTGAGCTTCACCAACGTGGAATCATTTCCTTGGCTAGCCGTAGCTAATATTTTTGAATGCTTGCTAGGTGCCAGGCTTTGTGCTAAGTGGTTGACATACATTATCTCATTTTCATAGATATTTCACAGATTCAGAACCTGGGGCTTAGAGAGGTAACTAACTTGCTGAGAGGCATACAGCTATAATAGTAAGCAACAGAATCGCCTATGTCTGTCTGCTTCCAAGCCTAAGGGACTGGAAATGGGCAATGTTGCAAGCAGTGGGTGGTGAGAGAGGATGCCTTCCAGCTCCTCCTTTAAAAAGAAGAGGAGGAGGAAGAGGAGGAGGAGGAGGAGGAAAAACTGGGGTCTTTATATAAAACAAACCACCCCCACACCCTCACTCCATCACCAAGGAAACTAGGGCTGGACCAGGCTTGTTGCTTGGGAACAGAGTCTCTTGCTCACACACCCAGCTCCCTACTGGCATTTCATGGCATCTCACTCCCCTCAGGTTAATGCTCACTTCAATCTGATTTCATTAGGTAGACCAGCATAACATCAGGGAGAGAGAAGGGAAAATGTGCTCTTCACACGGCCACATACTCAGCTATTAGGAATAATTGGTGCAGATGTGGTTATACTGCCCAGGGTACCCCAGTGTGGTTGGGTTCACAAACACAAGCATGCATGTATGTACACATGCACACAATGGCACATACACACACACACATGCAAGTGCACATACACACACTGTATAGTGAAGGCGTCCCCAACTCAAACCCTTGAAATTCGCTTTCCTCTTCGATCCCTCAGGCATACCATACTCCTGCCCTATACCCTCTTCCTTGGGAGAACGTATCAGGTGGTTCCCCTATATATTCACCCAAGAGCCAGGAGGGGAATTAAATTCCTTGGGAAGGAAGAAAAAGCTGTGGATATAATCTTCTTCAAGGACTCTTCCCTGCAGGGTTTTTTATTTTACTGTAATAAAGAAGACTCTGTCACAGAGAGGAAGGAAAGGCTCAATGGAAGCAACCCTTTGAAAAGTGACGTTTCTGAGGTCCTAATTTGGAGTTGGCTGTACTAGCTCTGAGATCTCCATAGCTCTCCACCTGAGTTACCAAAAACATAATGAATGATTCTCATCAGCCTAGATCCACTCTTCAACTTCAAGGCCCCTGTCACTTGGATAAAATTAAATCAGGGCTTACGGTCCGATGAGAGAAAAAAGAAGAGCTAGAAATGTATCTCCCAGCTGGTTTCTCAGGCCCCCAGATGGAAAGGATACATCTAATCATGGATTCTCGGGCTTCCTTCCCCTGCTATTTAAGGCCACGCTGATTGCATTCTCTTAGGATATCCTAGGGGCCTGAAATGGGACCAAAGGGTTATACTGGAAATAGGATGGAATTTGGAGTCACTATGCATTGCAAAGCCCTCTGGCTCAGACTTCCAAGAATTTGGGGATGATAACAATAGCTAGTACCTGTATAACATTTTCATATGCCAAGGACAGCTCTCTTTCTCTCTCTATTGTGTCTAGCTGTAGATATGTACGTATGTACCTATATATTCATTTAATCCTCATGATAACTCTATAATGTAGGTACTATGTTATCCCTATTTTACAGATTACACAACTGAAGAACAGAGAGGTCAAGGAACTTGCCCAAAGTCACATAGCTAGGTCATGGTGGAATCAGAATTTGAACGCAGCCAGTCTGATTTCAGAGCACGCACCTTTTAATACCTCTGCCGTGCTGTCTGAGAGAAGATAGTGCAGCAGATTCTTTGCCTGGCTTTGGGAGAAAGCAAAGACCAGCTTCTAACAGATATTGCTGCCTGCAGGTTGGGGGTGGGCAAGGAGGCTTGTGAAATCTAAAATTGTTTGGGCCGGGCACGGCGGCTCACGCCTGTAATCTCAGCACTTTGGGAGGCCAAGGCAGGTGGATCACTTGAGGTTAGAAGTTGGAGACCAGCCTGGCCAACATGTTGAAACCCCATCTCTACTAAAAATACAAAAATTAGCCAGGTGTGGTGGCGTGCGCCTATAATCCCAGCAATTTGGGAGGCTGAGGCAGGAGAATCGCTTGAACCCAGGAGGCAGAGGTTGCAACGAGCCGAGATTGCGCCATTGCACTCCAGAATGGGGGACAGAGCGAGACTCCATCTCAAAAAATAAATAAAATAAAATAAAATAAAATAAAATAGTTTGGAGAATGGGGGACCTTGATAACATCCACTTCTAACTGAGGAGCTTACAAAGATGGAGAGTTCTGATGGCTCTGTGTGCGTGTTTCTGCATCTGTGTCCCAACAGCCCGCGACGTGGTGGCCAAGTTATCTGAGGACAGGGTCTCCGATCTGAATGATTTCCAATGGATCTCACAGCTGCGCTACTACTGGGTGGCCAAGGATGTGCAGGTGCAAATTATCACCACAGAAGCCTTGTATGGCTATGAGTACCTGGGAAACTCCCCCCGGCTGGTGATCACACCCCTCACCGACCGCTGCTACAGGTACATTCTGGAGCTCCTAGATCTGAGGGGTGAACGGAGAACTCCAGGGGAAGAAGACTCTGGGGAGGAAAGTTAGGGATGTCTTGGGTTACCTTTACCCTTCACACTTCAGATTATTAGATTCTCCATAGTCCCAAAGATGGGCATGCAAACTAGGTCTTCAGGCTAGACATGAGAACCCAGTAGGAATTCTAGCGCAAATCAATATATTTGAACCAACAAGTGGAATATTGGTACACATCCGTGAACATGACACAGGCCTTAACGTAGAGGGCTCTCCAATGGCAGGAATCAAGATGGTGCCTGGAGATCCTATGGCCATAAGACAGACAAGAAGTGAGGTCAAGAACGTAGCCAAGGGGTCTCTATGCTCTGCCAGCCAGTCTCATGAAAAAAGCTGGCCATTCTGTGCTCAGCAAAGTCCTCTGACATTTTCTGTGGAACTCAGCCTTTGAGATCGGGATTTTGTGAACTTGTCGGTTTTGTGATGTTTAGATGTTCTTTGCTTTTATATATTTCCTTACAGTGAGAGTTTTTTAGATTGTAAAACTAATACTTGGGAGTATTTTCTCCCTTCAAAATCCTCAACCACTTGGTTTTTATGGTCTATGATTTTTGCTCTTCATTCATTTATTTATTCCACTCATTATTCAACAACCATTTTTTGAGGTTTCCTGTGCACCATGCATGACCTCAAGAAACCCTAAATCTTAACTGGGGGGTCGGGAGAGACATATTCAAATGATTACAAGATAGAGTGCTAAATGAAAACATAGAAACTCATACCAAGGGCCATGGAACCACAGTTATTACATCATTCATTTCTAACATTTATCTTGCACCTATTACATGCCAGGAGCTGTATTAATTTACTGAGGTTATGAAATGGAATCAAATATGATTCCTGAACTTTAGAGTTCATAATCTAGCTGGGCATGGTGGCTCACGCCTGTAGTCTCAGCACTTTGGAAGGCCAAGGTGGGTGGATCACTTGATCCCAGAAGTTTGAGACCAACCTGCTTGGGCAACGTGGCAAAATCCCATCTCTACAAAAAATATGAAAATTAACTGGGTGTGGTGGTGTGTGCCTGTAAGTCCCAGCTACTTGGGAGGCTGAGATGGGAGTATCACTTGGGCCCAGGGGGTCAAGGCTGCAGTGAGCTGTGACCATGCCTCTGCACTCCAGCCCGGGCGACAGAGTGAGAACCTGTCTCAAAAGAAAAAAAAAGAATACATAATCTAGTTGGAGAAATATATTTTAACCATTCCATTAGCACTGGTGATCTTTGGAATGTGGGGTTTATGAGTATTCTCACTTTTATTTGATTCATTTATATAGGTATGCATGTATTCATTTATTCATTCAAACAAATATTCATGGGTGCCACTCATGTGCTGGGCACTGTGCTGGGCTCTGAGGTTACAATGCCGAGTAAAATACAGTGATATTATATTGCTCATATAATCTGGAAAATTTTTAACTATTTGGTTGGTGCAAAAGTCATCGCGGCTTTTAGCATTACTTTCAATGGCAAAAACTGCAATCACTTTTGCACTAACCTAAATATTTGTATGAGTCAAAATAAATAAAAAGCCGGTTTCTTTCCTGTGTCTTAGACCTCAAGCACTGAAGTTCTATTTTCTTCCCCATAGGACACTGATGGGAGCTTTGAAGCTGAACCTTGGGGGTGCTCCAGAGGGTCCAGCTGGGACTGGCAAGACAGAAACCACCAAAGATTTGGCCAAAGCCTTGGCTAAGCAGGTAAGCAAATGCCATCTATCCCCTCCCTCTCTTCCAGGCCCTCTCTGCACCCCTCCTCTGGGAAGTAGGCATCAACTTTAAGATGGTTTAGCATTAACAGGCAGCATGGGCCCCAGCTCCTTCAAGCAGAGCAAGGAGAGAGGAGCCCACCGCTGTTGAATGGTACGGGGTAATTCAGATGGGATGGAATCCACCCTGAATGATACCCACATCCTCCCTCTTTCTAGTGTGTGGTCTTCAACTGCTCCGATGGTTTGGATTACAAAGCTATGGGGAAGTTCTTCAAGGGGCTGGCACAGGCTGGAGCATGGGCGTGCTTTGATGAGTTCAACAGGATCGAGGTAACTCTGCCTCTAGGCTGCAGAACAAAGAAGCTGTGCATGGAGGGGCCTTTTTCTTGGCTCTGCACCCCTTAATAACAGGGCCTTATGTCTCTTGTATGGCAGACATGAGAACCTCCAAAGCAGGTACTCAGTGAACTAAACAAAAGGACTCCCAAGGAGACAGATGCATGTTTTATACACATAGCCCCATCTCCCCATCATATTAATTCATTCACTTGCCCATAGTAGCTACTGAGCAGCTACTATACATCAGAGATTCTGCATAAGTTCATGCAACAGAGATGAGCATGAAATGGTTGTATAGCCAGGCACAGAGGCTCACACCTGTAATCCTGACACTTTGGGAGGCCAAGGTGGGAGGATCACTTGAGCCCAGGAGTCTGAGACCAGCCTGGGCAACACAGTTGAGACCCTGTCTCTACAAAAATAAAATAGCCTCATCTATTCAAGAGGCTGAGGCAGGAGGATTGCTTGAGCCCAGGAGTTCGAGGCTGAAGTGAGCTTTGATGCCACCACTGCATTCCAGCCTGGGTGAGAGTGAGACTTTGTCTCTTAAAAAAAAAAAAAAAAAAAAAAAGGTCTTGGCTGAGCGCAGTGGCTCACACCTGTTATTTCAGCACTTTGGGAGGCCAAGGCGGGTGGATCATCTGAGGTCAGGAGTTCAAGACCAGCCTGGCCAACATGGTGAAACCCTGTCTCTACTAAAAATATAAAAATCAGCTGGGCATGATGGTGAGTGCCTGTAATCCCAGCTACTCGGGAGGCTGAAGCAGGAGAATGGCTTGAACCTGGGAGGTGGAGGTTGCAGTGAGCCAAGATCTCACCATTGCACTCCAGGCTGGGAGTGAAACTCTGTTTAAAAAAAAAAAAAAAAAAAAAAAAGATCTTGCTGTCTAGACTGTTGCGATTTAGTAAAGGGAAATAAAAAATTTAACGAAACAAATACCAACATGATAAAAGTCTATAGTAGAAGTACAAAAGATGCATCACAAAAGAGTGTATAATTCTGTTTGGATGATGAGTGAAGATCAGGAAATATAAAAATCCCTGATCTTTGAACCCATAAACACAGAATACCTACTGTGTGTCAAGTACTATGCTAGGTGTTGAAACAAAGATAAAGTACTGTGGAAACTATTAACACACGCACATGCACACATGCACAAACTTATATTCTTTTTTCTTACTAAAACCCCAAATCATGCTCCTAATTTTGAATGTGCAGGTGTGGTTTTCGGGTGATTGGGTTCTTTCTTTGCTATGTGGGAGGACTCCGGTAGAGTAGGGTGGTTGTCAGACAGAAGCAGATGCTCTTATCAGCCGGGCATTCTCACCCCAGGTAGAAGTGCTGTCTGTGGTCGCTCAGCAGATCCTCAGCATCCAACAAGCCATCATTCGGAAGCTAAAGACATTCATCTTTGAAGGGACTGAGCTCTCTCTGAACCCAACCTGCGCTGTGTTCATCACCATGAACCCCGGGTATGCTGGCAGGGCTGAACTGCCCGACAACCTCAAGGTAAATGCCAGCAGATATACATGTGGGGTGTGCTTTTTAGAATAGAAACCTCTGGGCCGGGTGTGGCGGCTCACACCTGTAATCCCAGCACTTTGGGAGGCCAAGGTGGGCAAATCACCTGAGGTCAGGAGCTCGAGATCAGCCTGTCCAATGTGGTGAAACCCCATCTCTACTAAAAATATAAAAATTAGCTGGGCATGGTGGCATGCGCCTGTAATCCCACTCAGCTGCTCAGGAGGCTAAGGCAGAAGAATCAGTTGAATGTGGGAGGCAGAGGTTGTGGTGACCGGAGATCGCGCCATTGCACTCTGCCTAGGAGATAAGAGTGAAACTCCATCTCAAAAAAAACAAAGCGAAAGAAAAGAAACCTCTGGAGGTACCTACCTGGGGGTAAATTTATTCCTCCATCCCCTTGGGTGGAAGCGATAAGAGAGACCCAGCTACACCCATATCCACTGACTTTAGGACATGGTCTACCCCCTGCTACTAATGCATTCTGATTGGTGCCCTGGAATCTTACTCAGATGGACCACTTCTCTCTGAGAAGAGAAAAGAGTCAGAGAGATGCTTCAAGTGGCCCCTCCCATCTAGGTCAACATAGGCCAGTGAAGGCCAAGATAGAATTTGGATCCACATTTCTCTCTCTCTTTTTTTTTGAGATGGAGTCTCATTCTGTCCCCCAGGCTGGAATGCAGTGGCATGATCTTGGCTCACTGCCACATCTGCCTCATGGGTTCAAGTGATTCTCCTGCCTCAGCTTCCTGAGTAGCTGGGACTATAGCCATGCACCACCATGCCCAGCTAATTTTTGTATTTTTAGTAGAGATAGGGTTTCACCGTGTTGGCCAGGCTGGTCTCGAACTCCTGACCTCAGGCAATCTGCCTGCCTCGGCCTCCCAGAGCACTGGGATTACAGGTGTGAGCCACCAGTCCCAGCCACATTTCTCATTTTTTACTGCCCAGTATTTGTAAGCACCCCCTGCATCCATCCCAGCCAACAGCCATATTAGATCGTCACAAGCAGCTTTCACAATGCCATGGGATAGTAGAAAGCACCAGGGCATGGTGTCAGGAAGCCTGGATTCTAGCCCTGGCTCTAGCTCTAACTGGGTGACTCAGGCAAGTTACTTCTCCTCTAAGATGCAATAGCTGGTGCATACTGAACACTTACTATGTGCCACATACTCTTGCAAGCACTTCAGTTGCATTCTATCATTTATTCTCATGATAACTCTATGAAGAGGGTAAAGTTAGTCTGTTTTGAGATGAAAGAATAGAGGTCTACAAGGGTTGTATAACTTGCCCATGCTAGTCGGTAGCAAAACAAGAATTCAAATCAAGATCTGTCTGGCTGGGCGCGGTAGCTCACGCCTTAATCTGAACACTTTGGGAGGCTGAGGCTGTTGGATCATCTGAGGTCAGGAGTTCAAGACAAGCCTGGCCAACATGATGAAACCCCATCTCTACTAGAAATATACAAATTAGCTGGGCCTGGTGTTGGGCACCTGTAATCCCCAGGTGTTTGGGAGGCTGAGGCACGAGAATCACTTGAACCCGGGAGGCGGAGGTTGCAAGGAGCCAAGATCGTGCCACTGCCCTCCAGCCTGGGTGACAGAGACTCTGTCTTAAAAAAAAAAAAGAAAAAAAGAAAAAGATCTGTCTGGCTTTGGGATTCTTCTGATGCATATTGGTTCTGCATTCCTAAATGACTTCTGATGTCCATGTTGAACACTGGGAAGCTCCAACAGTTGAGTGATGGTATGAGGTGTCCTCATCTGGCATAGGAGAATGAGGTGTACCAGCACCTAGGGCCTTCCACAGAACCATTGAGGGACCCAATGTAAGTAACAACATGTACCCACATAGGGCCAGTGGGGAGGTTGGTTGAGCCATGCATTGGCCCACCGAGGATGGTCCATCTGCACTCACTTGTCCCTCAGTCCTTCTTGCCTTGATTGTCACTGGAGTGGCCTGAGTGACTGTGCTACTTCCCTTTGCTTCTGTGAATGTGCCTTCCCTCAGTATTCACTGCACGTGTTCCGATTCTGATTTGTTGTTTCTTTTCCAGGCCTTGTTCCGGACAGTGGCCATGATGGTCCCAGATTACGCCCTCATTGGAGAAATCTCCCTCTACTCCATGGGGTTTCTGGACTCCAGGAGGTGTGTTACATGGGTTTTCCAGTGCATTCTAAAGGACTTTAAATAGTGGCTTTTTGCGTGGCAGATTCAAGGTGGTTTGCCCATTGGAAGAAGAGAGAGAAGCTTGAGAAACTTGCTTCTGCTTACTGGGTGGTCTGAGAGCACATAGCCCTGGCCTTGGTCTTGCCCCATTTCTGACGTGGAAATGGCCCAGATTCCCAGGGCGGAACCCTGCTCTCTCTTTACATACACCTGAGTTCTGTTAAAGAAAGTAGCTACTCATATCTTCCCCACCCCTCACTCTAACACATCCATACCCACATTACTAAATGGCTTAAGGCAACAAATAGTATAAGGCTGGGTGTGGTGGCTCACGTCTGTAATCCCAGCACTTTGGCAGGCAAGGCGGGGTATCACTTAAGGCCAAGAGTTTGAGACCAGCCTGGCTAACACGGGGAAACCCTGTCTCTACCAAAAAATTCAAAAATTAGCTGGGCTTGGTGGCGTGCACCTGTAATCCCAGCTACTCAGGAGGCTGAGGGAGGAGAACCGCTTGAACCGTGGAGGCGGAGGCTGCAGTGAGCCAAGATTTCACCACTGCACTCCAGCCTGGGCGACGGAGTGAGACCCTGTCTCAAAAAAAAAAAAAAAAAAAAAAAAAGCAACACTATAAAACATATGCAATTATTCCAGAATTGAAGAGGAAAAATTATTAATATAACATTTATTGCCTCCAATTAACTAGGTTATTTCTCATTCAAGTATTGTCCAGTTTTCTAAGACACACAGTTATACACGGATCAGTGTCTTCATGTGTGTACGTGTGTATACACACGTGCATATAACACATGCACCAAGAGTTATGAATAATCGTTGCAAAATGGCTTGTATTGATCTCTTCCAAATTGTATCATGTCAATTGACTTTCTGTTACAATGAATGTCTTTATGGCCTGGATGTCTTTGTTTATAATCCAAGGGGCTACAGAAATTCTCAATAGAATATCACCCTTCCTAGGCCAAGAGGCTGCCTCAGTCATATGACATTTAACTCATTTGTTTTCTATAGTAACCAGGATTGCATTGACTTGCTCACTCAATTCATTTATTTATTTAATTAGCAAACCTTTATTGAGTCACCAACCTTATGCCCAGCCCTGTGCTGGGTGCTGGTGAACAACACAAAGTCTTTGTTTTTAAAAGAAATCAGTTCTGTAAAGAGGATCTCCTTGAGAGAAAAGTGCATAAGTATATTAGTTAGGGTAACGCTGACCCCTGAATCTCAATGGCTTACCATAACAAAGTTTATTTTTCACTCGCTGAAAATGCAAAATGAGTCTACAGCCATACCACACTGAACGCAGCCAATCTCATCTGAAAATCCAAAGTGGAGTATAGTGATGCAATCACAGCTCACTGCAGCCTTGAACTCCTGGGCTCAAGAGCTCCTCCCACCATTAGCCTTCCGAGTAGCTGGGATGACAGGTGCCATGCTACCATGCCCAGCTCATTTTTTAATTTTTCTGTAGAGACAGAGCCTCGCTATGTTGCTGAAGCTGGGCTTGGACTCCTGGCCTCAGACTCCTGGCCTCAAGCAATCCTACCTCAGCCTCCCAGAGTGCTGAGATCACAGGCATGAGCCACTGCACTTGGCCAAAAACGTATCATTTCATATACCATACATGTTATACATATATGTTCACTTGCTTTTTTTCATGCTTCCATACCGCATTATGGTAACTCTATTAAAAGATCCTTAAAGGATAGGGCTTCTCCATCAAGTCCATGGGCATGCCTGGTTGCTGACGGGGCAAGGACAAGGATATTGGGAATGTCTGCTGGGCAGGATGTGGTCCTCTCTGGGGGTCCGCATACATGTCTTTGCCCTTCTAGTCTCGCCCAGAAGATCGTTGCGACCTACCGCCTGTGCTCGGAACAACTGTCCTCTCAGCATCACTATGACTACGGTATGCGCGCTGTCAAGTCTGTGCTTACTGCCGCAGGAAACCTGAAGCTTAAGTATCCAGAGGAGAATGAAAGTGTCCTGCTGCTCCGGGCATTGCTTGATGTCAATCTGGCCAAGTTCTTAGCGCAAGATGTCCCTCTGTTTCAGGTATGTAGCGGTTCGGGACCTTGGCCGAGGACCAAGGCTCAATGTTGGAAGATGAAATGTTGTGTTTGGTGCCTTCCCTATACCCTCTTCCATCTTCTGACATCTTCCATTCTTTGGCCAGCATCTCTGCCACCTGATACCCTCCCTGCAAATGTTAAATAATAAGAGTGACAGATAGCAAACATCTCTGCCTGATTTTTAATAAAAATGGTTTCACTGATAGGATAATATTTGCTCTTGGGTATACATATGTGTTTTTATCCAATTTAATTAGTTTCCTTTTGTAATTTAATTTAATCTTACTTGCCAGGCTCTGAGCTTCATAAGGACAGAAGTCATTACTATCTTGTTCATTCCTAGTACAGTGACTGGAAGATAATCCAGACTTATTAAATATTTGCTGACTTTTAAAATTATTTGGGGGAGAAATTACACGGTTTTTTTGTTTTTGTTTTGTTTTTTGAGATGGAGTTTTGTTCTGTCGCCCAGACTAGAGTGCAGTGGCATGATCTCGACTGATTGCAACCTCTGCCTCCTGGATTCAAGTGATTCTCCTGCCTCAGCCTCCCGAATAGCTGGGATTACAGGCATGAGCCACCATACACAGCTGATTTTTGTATTTTTAGTAGAGACGGGTTTTCACCATGTTGGCCAGGCTGGTCTCGAACTCCTGAACTCAGGTGATCCACCCACCTCGGTCACCCAAAGTGCAGGGATTACACAGGGATTCTGGCCTAGCCAGAAATTATGTTTTATAAATAGTGTTTTCATTTGTAATTGTAGAAAGGTTTTGGTGCAAGAAAAATAAGGTCTGGAATTTTTCAAAGATCTCTGTTGTTGATACATCTCATTTTAGGAAAATGTTGAGGTCATATATCTGATACTTTATCCTTTCCACTTTCTTTTAAATTCTTTTTAACAGGGAATTATATCTGATTTATTTCCTGGAGTTGTTCTTCCAAAGCCAGACTATGAAGTTTTTCTGAAAGTGCTGAATGATAACATCAAAAAGATGAAACTCCAGCCAGTACCTTGGTTTATAGGGAAAATTATCCAGGTTGGTTCCTTAGCCCATATAAATGTGCCTGTTTTACTGTTTGCTGAAGTCAGCAAACAGTAAAGTCTTATAGGAGATTGGAACTGAAGTGACAGCAATCAGAGGTGCCTGTGTAGAAATGCAAGTAAAACATTAGCTGGGCGTAATGGCCTATGCCTGTAGTCCCAGCTACTTGGGAGGCTGAGGTGGGAGGATCGTTTGAGCCCAGGAGTTTGAGGCTGCAGTGGGCTATGATCATACTACTGCATTCCAGCCTGGGTGACAGAGTGAGACCCTGACTCTTAAAAAAAAGAAGAAAGAAATGAAGGTAAAACAAACAACCAAAACCAAAAAACCCACTTACTTACTCCATCAGTTTTTGTGTTTGTTTGTTTGTTTGTTTGTTTTTGAGATGCAGTCTTGCTCTGTTGCCCAGGCTGGAGTGCAGTGGTGCAATCTTGGCTCACTGCAACCTCTGCCTCCCAGGTTCCAGCGATTCTCCTGCCTCAGCCTCCTGGGTAGCTGATGTTACAGGTGCGTGCCACCACCCCCAGCTAATTTTTGTACTTTTTGTAGGGATGGGGTTTCACCATGTTGCCCAGACTGGTCTCAAACTCCTGACCTCAGGTGATCCACCCACCTCAGCCTCCCAAATCCCATCATTTTTTGCTGTGAGATTTTAGGCAAATTAGTTCACCTCTTTTATCCTCAGTCCTCTGTAAAATGGAGTCATTTTGAGAGAAGAGGTGTGTAAAGTGCTACACATAGTACCTGATACTATATCATTATCAACTCCACCATCTCCGTCATCATCATCAGCACCATTGGCATCATCATTTCCCAAAGTCACAATGTGAGTTACAAGTGAAGTTAGGACCCAGGTCTCCAGATTCTGAGATCACACTGCCTTGTGGTAAAAACAATCATTCTTTTTCCTACTGTATTAGCAAGTGAGCTAATTTTTGACACAACTCATTTAACCCAATTTTGAACCCCAATTTATGATTGAGATTTTGCAGAAGGACCATTCTTTAACTAGGTGTGAGCTTTAATTTTCAATATTTTATTATGAAAAATTTTTAACATGCAGAAAAATTGAACGAAACGTACGCAGAACACTCATGTACTCACCACCCAGATTTTACAATTAATATTTTATACTATTTGCTTTATTTTTTGTCCATCCGTCCATCCATCCATCTTACTTTTTGATATATTTCAAAGTAATTTGCAGATCTACAGGTGAACTTTCATGTAGCTTAGTACCAATTTACAAAAACAAGGTAATATTTTCAAAAACAAGGGTTCTGGAGCTACCTGCCCTTTTACTTATTGATGTCTCAATGTGAGGAAGAATGTGAGAGGCTATTGAATCTTTAATGTTTTCCTCTTTTATTCATTTTTTATTTTAAACAGAGTCTCCCTCCATTACCCAGGCTGGAGTGCAGTGACGTGATCTCAGCTCACTGCAACCTCCACCTCCCAGGCTCAAGCGATTCTGCTGCCTCAGCCTCTCGAGTAGCTGGGATTACAGGCATGTGCCACTATGCCCGGCTAATTTTTGTATTTTTAGTAGACATGGGATTTCACCATGTTGGCCAGGCTGGTCTCAAACTCCTGACCTCAAATGATCCCCCCACCTTGACCTCCCAAAGTGCTGGGATTACAGGTGTGAGCTACCGAACCCAGCCTTCCTCTCTTATTTCTGATGCACAGTCAAGCTTTCAAACCACCTGAATGTCAACCCTACTTAATGGTTAGGGATTTTGTATTGTTCTCTGCTCTGTAACTTTCAAACAGCAGCTTTTAAGCCTACCTGAATGTCAACCCTACTTAATGGTTAGGGATTTGTTTGTTTTGTTCTCTGCTCTGTCTACAGCACCCAGAACAGTGTCTGGCACATAGTAGATGCTCAAAACATATTTGCTGAATTACATGTGTTCCTTTCTCTACCACTCCCGTTGTCACTACCTTCATTTAGACGCTTCTTATTGCTCACCTCCAAGGTGAAAAATAATAAGAACTTAATCTTTAAAATAAAAAGCTGCTTGTGTTCCCTTTCTCTGAGGGAGTCACAGTCTAAAGGAGCAAATTTGTTTAAACCATAAAATTCACATAAATGCAAATGACCGAAGCAGTTAGATCTCAAGAAAGTTTCCAGGAGAAACACAATTTGCTAAAATGACTGCCATTTCCTTTTTCTCTTTAAAAATAAATGGCAATAGTGTCATGAAAATATTAGAGGCATTGAAGTCAAATAGCCCTGTCTGCAAATTCTGGCTCCATCACTGATGAACTTGGGCAAGTATTTAACCTCTCTTGGGCTCAGTCTTACCCTTTGTAAAAGGTGGTCAATGATATTGGAGTAGATTAAATAATTTGGGTTATCAGTTGATTCTTAACACATAGACAAGTACAGAGCAAATGGTAGTTCCCATCCCTTAAATAATCTGAGACACACACATATATTTTTTCATCTGAAAGATATGTAAACAATAGACCACGAAAAGAACCGTAGTTCTCCAGAGGTAGAAGCAACTGTGAGAATCCTCTTCTGACCCCTCATTCCTCATTGACTTCTGACTAACTCACAATGGGGGAGCGTTGCAATGATTAGCTTCTTTTATGAATGGTGTCTCCTCCCAGATCTACGAAATGATGCTGGTGAGACATGGCTATATGATTGTAGGAGACCCTATGGGCGGCAAGACCTCTGCTTATAAAGTGTTGGCTGCAGCTCTCGGCGATTTACACGCAGGTAAAGCTCACATCCCTGGCTTCCAGGGAGGACAGAACTCCTCGCTCAGTTGGCTGGCTCCATGGAGATAATGCCAGGCTGCTAGTCTTGTCAGGCCTCGATCGTGACGTCAGAGCTAGAAATAGAACATGGCACACAGATGTCTGCAAGCAGAAAATAAAGGGTTGGGGGCGGGGTGCTTCTATAATAACAAGGGATTTCATGTGCTTATCATTAAGGCCTGGAGGAATTTTCTCAAATGCTGAGCAGTGGTTTCTCCAGAGGTCCCCCAGTGAAAGAGAAACTCTTGTCATTGGCCTTAAAATTAGTCTAAAAGCAAATCATTGCATGGTTTTGCTTCTTTGCTTCTATTCTTCTCTTCTTTTCCTGTTCCCTTCCCTTTAGTTTTTTCCCTCCCTCCTTCCCTTCTTTTCTTCTTTCCTTCCTTTTAAAGTCAAGGATAGGAGCTCCTACTTTTGAATCAGACTCAGACTTGGGCAAATGACTAAACCTGTGTTATCCTCTGTTTTCCCAGCTGTAAAATGGGATTGTTATGAGAATTAAGTAACAGCATGCAGGTAAATAACTGAGCATAGTGCCTACGCAACAAATGGAAACTATGTTTACTGCCAGAGAAACAGTTGTGGGTTTTTTCTGTGTGTGTGTCTGTTTTGTTTTGTTTTTATAAAACACAAACCTATAGTTTCATAAAAGCATTTCCTTTTTGTGCATGCATTGCTTCAAGTTTTTCATTTAAAATTTTTTTTCTAATAACATTTGATGATTGGGTTTTTGAGGTTATGTTGTGGGGGTTATCCTAGCCTTAATAACTAATTTGGGCATCTCAAATTTAGATACAAATTTTGAGGCAGGGAACAGGGGCTCACACCCATAATCCCGGCACTTTGAGGGGCCAAGGTGGGCGGATCACTTCAGCTCAGGAGTTTGTGGCTGCAGTGAGCTATGATTGCGCACTGCACTGCAATTGCAGCCTGGGTGAGTGAGATCCAGTCTCAAAATAAAATAATAGAATATAATAAAATATAAAATATTTTTAGCATCTTAATGTACCTTAAAGAAATATACCTTTAATATACCATTTTAATATACCTTAAGAAACTGAGTGAAGAAAAAGGAGGCTACCACTGTGTTTGCCTCAGGATGCTGCAGAGTAGTTCTTATTTATTTATTTAATTATTTTTAATGTTTTTTAGAGATAGTGCAGTGGCACAGTCTCGGCTCACTGCAACCTCTGCCTCCTGGGCTCAAGCAATCCTCCTATCTCAGGCTCCCGGGTAGCTGGGATCATAGGCATGCACCACCATGCCCGCCTAATTTTTGTATTTTTTGTAGAGACAGGGTTTTGCCATATTGCGCAGGCTGGTCTCGAACTCCTGAGCTCAAGCAATCCTCCTGCCTCAGCCTCCCAAAGTGCTGAGATTACGGGCATGAGCCACCACACCTGGCCCAGAAGTGGTTCTTTATTTAGTTCATGGCTCAAGCACTTCAACTTTTCCCTACTTTGAAGGATTCCATAAAAGCATTGTGATTTTTTTTTTGTTATTAAATACATATGCTGTGCCATCCATCAGCCTGTACGTTCCAATTGAGTTTTAATACTCCAGCGTGTATTTCTTGGGAACAAATGACACTCACTGAGCAGTCAAGAACGATTTTGGGGCCAAACTAGCCCTTCAGAGACAGAAAAGTAACCATCATTTTTCAGAACCTTTTTACCTGTCAGCTGTTTCCCGTTTCCTCATCTCAAATCAAAGCCAAGGTTCTGATCTGTTGTTTTCATTTTTAATTTCTTCCTTCAGCCTGTTTGAGTTTGAAAAGCCAAGGTTCTTAAGGTGGCTGTGAGAGCAGGTACATAGAGGGCTGATAATAGGCGTCACTCTCCCTTCCTGCTTGAGTTCTGTGAGGGCAGTCAGATTTCTTTAGTCCTGGATTTTTTTTTTTTTTTCGAGACAGAGTCTTACTCTGTCGCCCAGGCTGGAGTGCAGTGGCATGGCCTCAGCTTACTGCAACCTCCACCTCCCAGGTCCAAGTGTTTCTCCTGCCTCAGCTTCCCAAGTGGCGAATGGCTGGGTTTACAGGCACGCGCCACCACGCCCAGCTAATTTTTGCATTTTTAGTGGAGACAGGGTTTCACCATATTGGCCAGGCTGGTCTCAAACTCCTGGCCTCAAGTGATCCACCTGCCTTGGCCTCCCAAAGTGCTGGGATTACAGGCGTGAGCCACTGTGCCCAGCAAGTAGTCCTGGATCTGACTGGCACATTTGCCCTATTTGAAAAGAGGATTGGAAGAAAGTATGGTGAGAAATCAAAGGCTATAATAACCCAATAATGTAAGGCATGGCCTATGCAGATGTCTCAGTCTTTTTTTTTTTTTTTTTTTTTTGAGAGACGGCTTCATTCTGTTGCTCAGGCTGAAGTGTGGTGGCACAATCATAGCTCACTGCAGCCTCCATTTCCCAGGTTCAAGTGATCCTCCCATCTTGGCCTCCCTGAGTATTGGGATTATGGGTATGAGCTACTACTGCTCCTGGCCCCAGATCCCAATCTCTATAAAAACTGAGCACATGTTTTATAAGAAGGACTTCCCTCATATAGCATATTTATAAAAGTTGATTGGTTGTTGAGATGACATCATCTCTTGTTTAACCTTCTGGTCTCACCAGAGCCTTTATAACTGGTGTTGAACCTTCTTGCCCAGCCAATCAGATGGAGGAGTTTGCTGTGGAGTACAAGATCATCAACCCCAAGGCTATCACGATGGGGCAGCTGTATGGGTGCTTTGACCAAGTGAGCCATGAGTGGATGGATGGTGTCCTTGCCAATGCTTTCCGGGAGCAAGCATCTTCACTCTCTGATGATCGCAAGTGGATTATATTTGATGGGCCAGTGGATGCTATTTGGATTGAAAATATGAACACTGTTCTGGATGACAATAAAAAGGTAAGTATTGACCCTGATATGACTTTTCCATGAGTGAGACATAAACTCTTTTATTGAAGTAAGTGATTGATCAAAACTATATAGAGACATACATTTATTATGTATGTATTCTGTATACATTAAGAATAAATGCCCCACAGGAGGATTATAGTAATCAATTCATGAATTATGCTCTGTTTGTACTTGTAGTTGGTAAGCTAAGCATGTTTAGAGACCATGTTGAATAGTGAGCCTTAGTGCTGGCATCAGTGTGGACTCCTAGCCCTGCAACTGAGCTGTGTTGTACTGAGCAAGTCACATAACTTCTCTGAATCTCAGTTTTCTCATTTGTAGAAAGGTAGTAATAAAATGAGGTTGTTGATACTTAAATGAGATTGCACGTAGTACCTGCGGGATATGTTTTGGTTACTTATTGCTATATAACAAACTACCCTAATACTTAACGGCTTAAAACAACCATTTCTTTTCCTCATGATTTTGTGGGCTGGGAATTTTGAAAGGGCTCAGCTGGCCAGTTGGTCTCTCTTTTGATGTCAGCTGGGGCAGCTTAGGCTAGAAAATCTGCATTCAAGATGGCGTCTTCACTCAATGCCTGGTGGCACAATCATATTTGGCCCCTCTTTCTCTCTCTTTTTCTTTCTCTCTAAAAATAATACCTCCTCTTCCAGGCCACTTCACATGGCTTGGGCTTTTCACTTGGTGGTGTCTTGGTAGTGGCGCTTCCTATGTGGTGGGTGATTTCCAAGAGTCAGGAAGTGGAAGTTTCCAAGATATTAAGGGCTATGCTTGAAACTGATAAGCATCACTTTCTCTGCATTCTGTTGGTCAAGGAACTCACAAGGCCTGACCAGGAAGTGGAAAAATAGACTTCACCTCTTGATGGAGGCAGACAGGTCACATTGCAAAAGTGCATATGGGCTGGGCCCTATAGGCTCACACCTGTAATCCTAACACTTCAAGAGGCTGAGACAGGAGGATTGCTTGAGCCCAGGAGTTCGAGACCAGTTTGAGCAACATAGTGAGCCATCTCTACAAAAAAAAAAAATTTGTTTTAATTAACTGGGCATGGTGGTAAGTGCGTGTAGTCCCGCTACTCAGGAGGCTGAGGTGCGAGGATCACTTGAGTCTGGAAGTCATGGCTACTGTGAGCCTTCATTGTGCCACTGTGCTCCAAGCTGAGCAACAGAGAAAGACCTTGTATCAAAAAAAAAATGGGGGCATATGGGATGGAATTTATGTAACTTGCCCAATACAACACAGCTCAATAGTAGAGTTAGGAGTCCAAATTGATGCCAGGACCTTTGGAAAATATAGCAATCTTTGCAAAAATACCACCAATCTTTGGAAAAATAAGTAGAGTAGAGTGATACCACAGTAAGTATAGCGCCACAGTATGTATGGTGGCTAAAAGAGCTTGGACTCTGGAGCCAGACAGCCTGGGTTCAAATCCTGGCCTTGCCACTTTCCAGCTATGTAACCTCAGACAAGCTATTTAGTCTCTTGATGCCCCAACTTCATCATCTGTAAAGTAGGGAAGATAGTGTCTACCTTATACTGTTACGAAGATTAGATAAGTTACTATTTATACACCTCTTCTGATAGTGCCTGGCATATAGCAAGTGCTATATAACTGTTTAAAATAAAATTTATCATCATTTCAAGGAAGAATTCCTTCACTGGATATACATCATTATCAAATCAAAATATATTTTCTAACTGTGTTTAAATGTCACAAGACTAAGAGTGAGTCATGCTTAACAACGAAAGGGCTAATTATCCAAATTATACACATCCACTAATTATAGCATGTGCATAATTTTGATTATATAATATTCAAAAATGGAAATGTTTTATTACATGATATGGACTATATTATATAAACTAATTGTACAGATGTATCGGTTGGTCTTGAGATTAGAAGTATCAAGACAGTCATAATAAGTGAATTTCCTAATGGTTTTCCTCTGCTCTGGATGTAAATGAAACTACAGTCACAGGTGTGGGTCTGTTTTAGCTTTCTTGATATTCAGAGATGACGCGGTTGGTGGTGTCAGCCTTGTAACAGCTGTGATCTTCCTGGGGATGCAGGCAGTGACCTGTTTCAAGTTGTGTTTGATGCAGGCCAAGTAAGGTGCAGGGAAGTTTTTAATCACAAATTAGGATGAGCAGAATGAATCAGTTGTATTTCCTCTTCTCTCCTGGGAGACAAGGGCCTCAGGCCTTTCTTATAACTTAAACATCTCACTGGAATCCATTTTCGTGAGTAGGAAACAGTGTCATTGACTTAATATATATTCCAAGGCTTTCCTGTGTAATTGCACTACTTCCTACAGGGTTTTACCTGCTACACACTAGAAATTCTGATGACTTTTCTTTCTTTTTTTTTTTTTTTTTTGAGACAAAGTCTCTCTCTGTTGTCCAGGATGAAGTGCAGTGGCACGATCTCAGCTCACTGCAACCTCCACCTCCCGCAATTCTCCTGCCTTAGTAGCTGGGATTACAGATGCGTGCCACCATGCCCGGCTATTTTTTTTTTTTTTTGTATTTTTAGTAGAAATTGGGTTTCACCATGTTGGCCAGGCTGGTCTCCAACTCCTGACCTCAAGTGATCTGCCTTCCTCGGCCTCCCAAAGTGCTGTGCTGGGATCACAGGCATGAGCCACTGTGCCTAGCCTCTTTCACTCTATTCTAAAAAAGATTTATGGGCCAGGCATGGTGGCTTATGCTTGTGATCCTAGCACTTTCGGAAGCAGAGACAGGAGGATTGCTTGAGCCCAGGAGTTTGAGATCAGCTTGGGCAACACAGTGAGATCCTGTCTCTACAAAAAAATTTTTAAAAATATATTATGGAAACATTGATTTAATCTAAAAACAAAAAACAAAAAATAAAAAACTAGCCACGTGTGAAGGTACATACCTGTAATCCCAGCTACTCAGGAGGCTGAGGTGGGAGGATCGCTTGAGCCCCAAAGGTCAAGGATGGAGTGATTGCAAATGTGTCATTGTATTTCAGTCTGGGTAACAGAGCAACACCTGTCTCAAAAGCAAATAAAAATTAAAAATAAAAAGAATTTATGGAAAGGCTTTTGTCCCTCCTGCTATGGATTAGTCCATGCGGGTGTTCAAATATGGGTCTTTTGTGAAAGAACTGAGCAAATAAAAATAGGATGTGGCTTTGCAGTTAAGTTCTATGTTAAATATTGAGAAAGGGACCAGGAAACTTGGTGAAGTCTGATAACTTCTCGATTCTTCATCTGAGATTGCATCTAAGGTCAGTGATTTCCTGGCTTTCCTATTAAAATTGCAGCTCACTCAACCCTGACTGAGGTCAGGCATGTGCCACCATGCTCAGCTAATTTTTGTATTTTTAGTAGAGACAGGGTTTTACCATGTTGGCCATGCTGGTCTTGAACTCCTGACCTCAAATGATCCACCCTCCTCGGCCTCCCAAAGTGCTGGGATTACAGGCGTGAGCCACCACGCTCAGCCTCTTTGTTATACTTTATTTGTGACTTTCCCTATACACATTTTTTTTAAGAAGTAGGAAGGCCATCACTAAATAAATACACACTTAGGTGTGGATCTATATAGTATATGTATGTGTAGATATATGTATGTGTAGATGCAATCCCCTCTTCTACTAAATTTTTCTCCAGAGCACTTTTTACCACTTTGAACACTATATATTTTGCTTATTGTCTGTCATCTCCCAGAAGAATGTAAACCCCAAGAGGATAGGAAATTTTGTCTGTTTTATTTTATGCACCTAGGAGTTGGTGCATAACAGTGCCTGGGACATAATAAGTGCTCAAGAAATATTTATGGAATGAATCAAACCAGCTTTGTCTGCACTGAGACCTCTTACTTGCAGATGGAATTTAAGCCTTTCCCCTGTCTGCTAACCTCTGCTTTGCACTTTTAGCTGTGTCTCATGAGTGGGGAAATTATCCAGATGAACTCCAAGATGAGCCTGATCTTCGAGCCAGCCGACCTCGAGCAAGCCTCTCCAGCCACTGTGAGCAGGTGAGGCAGCCCTCACTGGGCACCCCGGGGGACAGTGTGGCCCCACTCACCCTAAGCAAAAGAGAAAGCTCTCAAATTTCACAAATGTGATGAAGCCCTCGCAGATCATCTACATTATTATTATTTTTCTTTCCAATTTTTATTTTAGGTTCCGGGGGGTATATGTGCAGCTTTGTTACATGAGTAAATTGCATGGCATGGGGGTTTGGGGTACAGATTGTTTAGCCACCCAGTTAATCAGGTTGTTTTTCCATCCTCACCCTCCTCCACCCTGAAGTAGGCTCCCATATCTATCATTTCCTTTTTTTTTTTTTTTTGTTTTTGAGACGGAGTATCACTCTGTCACCTAGGCTGGAGTCCTGTGGCATGATCTCGACTCACTGCAACCTCTGCCTCCTGGGTTCAAGCGATTCTTCTGCCTCAGCCTCCCCAGTAACTGGGACTACAAGCACACGCCACCACCCTCGGCTATTTTTATATTATTAGTAGAGATGGGGTTTCACCATGTTGGCCAGGCTGGTCTCAAACTCCTGACATTGTGATCTGCCTGCCTCAGCCTCCCAAAGTGTGGAATTATAGGCATGAGCCACCGTGCCCAGCCGATCGTTCCCCTCTTTGTGTCCGTGTGTACTCAATGTTTAGCTCCCATTTATAAGTAAGAACATACGGGATTTGGTTTTCTGTTCCTGCATTAATTTGCTTAGCATTATATTATTTGTCATTCATTTAGATTTGTCATAAAATCAGCCCTCAGTCCACACTACTGGTGGGAGTCTAAAACCCAGCAAGTACTTTGGAAACAGTTTGATATTATCTCCTAAAGTTGAATCTCCGTATGCCCAAGAGCCAGCCATTCTCCTAAGTACAGGCCCAAGGAAAACTTTTGGCATGTGCAACAGGAGATCTGTACAAAAAATATAGTGGCAGAACTCACAGTAACAAGCACTTGGAAACAGCCCAAATGCCTATTAATCGAGTTGACTGGTGGCCAGGTACGATGACTTGTGCTGTAATCCCAGCACTTTGGGAGGCCGAGGCGGGCAGATCACCTGAGGTCAGGAGTTTGATACCAGCCTGGCCAACGTGGTGAAACCTCATTTCTACTACAAAAAAATACAAAAAAATAGCCAAGCATGGTGGTGGGTGCCCGTAATCCCAGCTACTCAGGAGGCTGAGGCAGGAGAATTGCTTGAACCCAGGAGGCAGAAGTTGCAGTGAGCCGAGATCACACTACTGCACTCCAGCCTGGGCGACAGAACAAGACTCCATCTAAAAAACAACAACAACAAAAGAGTGAATTAATAAAGTATAATAGAGTCAGAAATTGTAATATGTATAATAAAGTACTTAAAAGAACTGCACTGACATGCAACTATATAAATAAATCTTAGTAACTCTATTAAGGACAAAATCTTAGCAATATTATATATAACACAGATAACATAATTATATCTATAAATATATTATATCTATAATTACATCTATAATTACATAATTATATAATTACATAATTATATCTATACTTATGTAATTATATAATTACATAATTATATCTATATTTATGTAATTATATAATTACATAATTATATCTATAATTACAGTATATTATATATAATATAATGTTGTACTATATACTAATATATACTATATTATTATATGCTAATATATAATAATATATATACTGTATGGTTATATGCTATTATATACTATATTATTATTATATAGTAATAATAAAAGTAAGATCAAAATATTATCTATAACATGGTACCCCTTTTTAATTGTTAAAAACAACTAAAATAAAAATATAGACACTTTAGGAACAGGCCAGGCGAGGTGGCTCACACCTGTAATCCCAGCACTTTGGGAGGCCCAGGTGGATCACTTGAGGCCAGGAGTTCTAGACCAGCCTGGCCAACCCTGTCTCTACTAAAGACAAAACCCCATCTCTACTAAAAATACAAAAAAGTTAGCCAGGTGTGGTGGGACGCACTTCTAATTCCAGCTACTCAGGAGGCTGAGAAATGAGAATCACTTGAACCAGGGAGGCGGAGGTTGCAGTGAACCGAGATTGCACCACTGTACTCCAGCCTGGGCAACAGAGCAAGACACTGTCTCCAAACAAACAAATCAACATTTTAGGAACATATAGAAATGCTATAAAACTGTATATGAAGGAAAGAAATCAAGGGGCAGATGAACACAAGATTCAACATGGGTAAACCCAGGGGACTAGGTTATTGTCAAGATCCATTAATGCCTAGCATGGCGCCTGACATGCAGTAGATTGCTCAATAAATGTTAACCCGTATTAGTAACAGAGAAGCGAGCACCTAAACTGGTCCTCTGTGCTTCCCAGGTGTGGGATGATCTACATGGAGCCCCATCAACTAGGCTGGAAGCCCCTGAAGGATTCCTACATGGACACCCTGCCCTCCAGTCTCACCGAGGAGCACAAAGAATTGGTGAGCCCCTCAGACCCTTTCCTTCCCCTCCTGCTGTCTCCCTGCTTTTCATCTCGAGGGTCTTCTAGGTACATCTTCACCTTCATAGTCCCTGGAGGCAACAAGGGGCAGGGAATTCCCTTGTTGTCCCCAGTTATCTTGTTTCCTGGCTGCCTGCCATTTTTCGAACTTTCTTCTCCATATGGTGGGCATGGGGTGGTGCAGTCAATTTCTCTTTCCTCTTCCTCCTTCCCCATCACTCCCTGGCTCCCCAGTGGAGAATCCCAGTGCTGAGGAATGTTCTCTATGGAAGCTGAAATGTCACCTCTTTCTTCATTGCCCCACTAACAGAAATGTCTGTAGAAGTTTCTCTAGAGACGGGCCAGGTGTTCCTTTTGGTGCTGCCAATTCCCACCCCTGTAACCTGGACTCCGCACCTCCCACCTTGAGGGAGCTGGAACCAGTTAGAAGTGCTTTCACTGCAGCTACTGTGAGCGACCACTCCCTTCTTCCCTTCTCTAAAGAGGTGGGAAAGTTCGGGTTAGGCGGGTACCTGACCACACTCTCAGACCCGGAAGCAGGAAGGGAGTAGCAGTGTCTGTGGTTCCTCTTGCCCTCCCCTGTGTTAATAGAATGCTTAGGAAAGTCTCCCACTGAGGAATCTAAGGAGGGTCTATTCCTACAATGGAAACTCTTTGGGGGATTATGTAGGACGGCTGCATGTCTGTCATCACCTACATACATGGATAATATGTAAATACAAGTACATATCCACGTGCACATTCAAGCGCCAGTCCACACACACACACACACACACACACACACACACACACACCAAAAGCTGCCAAGTCCCCATATATGTAAAGTCATTTAGGGACTCCCCAATGTCCCTGGCACAAAGTTTAACTCCTTATCAGGGCCCATGAGACTATGTGATCTGGCCCTGCCTGCCTCTGCAATCTCATTTCCTGCTCTTTCTCAGCCTCAGCTTAGCAGTCTCCAGCAGTCCTGTCTTGTTTCCAAGACAAGCCCAGGTTTCATCACCTCAAGGCTTTTGCTCTTTTTATTCCTCTTCCTGGGACTCTTGCCTCAGTTTATCTCAGAGTTGGCTCCACCCTCTTCATGCAGTTCTCAACATAAAAATCTCCTCCTCCAGGAAGGCTTCTTTACCCTATTTAAACCCTTCCTGTTATTCTTCACCATAACACCTTTGTGTTTCCTGCTAGAACTTTGCATGATCTGTAGGTATTTTACTGATATCCCTGCTGGATTAGTTATTTATTGTTTGTCTTCCCTGACCCTCCATGAGGGCTCCTTGTCTACCTTTTCCATTGTTTATCCCCAGCACTACTACCGTGCAATTAATAGATGCTCAATAAATATTTATTGACTGAATTGATATACCACATTTCCATGTATACCTGTATTTTTATATATACATATAAATGCATCTACACATACATAAATTATCTATATAGATCCACACCTAAGTCTGTATTTATTTAGTGATGGCCTTCCTACTTCTTAAAAAAAATGTGTATAGGGAAAGTCACAAATAAAGTATAACAAAGAGGCTGAGCGTGGTGGCTCACGCCTGTAATCCCAGCACTTTGGGAGGCTGAGGTGGGTGGATCACTTGAGGTCAGGAGTTTGAGACCAGCATGGCCAATATGGTAGAACCCTGTCTCTACTAAAAATACAAAAATTAGCTGAGCATGATGGCATGTGCCTGTAATCCCAGCTACTCAGGGAGTCTGAGGCAGGAGAATCACTTGAACCCAGTGGGGGCGGAGGTTGTAGTGAGCTGAGATCACACCATTGCACTCCAGCCTTGGTGACAGAACAAAACTCCGTCTCAAAAAAAAAAAAAAAAAAAAAAATTTGTAAGTAAATAAATCTTTTTTTTAAAAAAAATATAACAAAGGTTTAAAAAAGCATTACAAGAAAAGCAAGTCGGATAACTTTTTAAAAGAGTAAATGGACTGGAGAACAGACACTAGAGGCAAGAATCATGATAACCCCAAAGAAGAACATATAAACCTACCCATACGTGTGGTAAATTACTGAAAATGAGCCCCCCAAATTAGCTCTGTACTCTCTTTGACTAATTTATACAGGAGTCCCACCTCACCAGTGTCTAACATAACAGTCATTTGTAAATTAATTGTTTAGAATTCCTAATACTTTTTATAGAAACAAAGACAGATACACTAGTTGGGTTCTAAACACATTTTATGCATCCTGTAGCTGACCCAGAGTGTTTCCAAGCCTCTCTGAGTATCAGCTCTGGGCAGTGGAATGCGGATGGGAAACTGAGTTAACATGGCCTGTGGGCAACAGTCTTAGGACCCTGAAGGAGGATGCTGAGATAGGGGTCTTGTTGCCTATAAGTTTTCCCCCAATGCACCTACATGTAAAATCAGCAGTCTAACCAGCATCTCTAGCCTCACAAGGTAGACCAAGTTCTTGGTCTTCAACTCACTTGTTGATCATGTCTCCAAGTCTCATGGAGGTTTCTACTCTCAGGTCAATGACATGTTCATGTGGCTTGTCCAGCCCTGCCTGGAATTTGGTCGCCTTCATTGTAAATTTGTTGTCCAGACATCTCCCATCCACCTTGCCTTCTCAATGATGAGACTGTACTCTTCTCTGCTTGGTAAGTGCTAGCCATGATTCTTAAGCCACATGGGGGGGTGGGTCTACCTTGGCTATTTCTTTTTTTTTTGAGATGAAGTCTCACTCTGTCACCAAGGCTAGAGTGCAGTGGCATGATCTTGGCTCACTGCAGCCTCAGCCTCCCAGGTTCAAGTGATTCTCCTGCCTCAGCCTCCCGAGTAGCTGGGATTAAGTTACGCACCGCTTCTATTTTTTTGTATTTTTAGTAGAGATGGGGTTTCGCCATGTTGACCAGGCTGGTCTTGAACTCCTGACCTCAAGTGATCCACCTGCCTCTGCCTCCCAAAGTGCTGGGATTACAGGCATAAGCCACAGCACCTGGTCTACCTTGGCTATTTTTTCTGCTCCCACCTCTCTTTGGCCCCCATTGAATTACAACATGACTGGCTGTTTGATCTAGAACAAGCAAGCCTTTGGAGTGCAGATAGTAGAGTTTGGTAGGGAAAGTCCATGTGTTTAGTCTTTGTCTGACATTGATTTTTGGGTGGTATTCTAGTGCAAATTACCCCGTCATTCCTCAGTCTAAGGCTCCTCATTCACATAATGAGAGTAGTAATTCCTGCCCTTTTTACCTCACAGGGATATCCTAGAGGGAGATGAACATAGCAGGGCCCCCATCTTACCTCCTCTCTGATAAGAGATTAATATCCAAAAAAACAAAAAAGTAAATGTAGACTTATTGATCCAGCACTTTCACCTTAGCATATAAACCAAAAAGAATTGAAAGCAGAGACTTGATCAGATATTTGTATAACCATGTTCATAGAACTCTTGTTCACAATACCCAAATGGTGAAAACAACCCATGTGTCCACCGATGGATGAACAAATAAGCAAAATGTATTGTAATTTTGCAATGAAATACTATTTAGCCTTAAAAAGGAAATAAATTCTGATGCATGCTACAGCTTGGATGAACACTAAAGCCATTATACTAAGAAAATAAGCCAGTCACAAAATGACTGTGCGATTCTACCTCACAATTAAGGTACATAGAGTAGCCAAATTTATAAAGACAGAACGGAGAGTTCTGGTTGCAAGGGGGATGAGGGAGGATGGAGGGAGAAGTTATTGTTTAATGGGCAAAGAGCTTCAGTTCTGCAAGATGAAAACAGTTCTGGATATAGATGGTGGTGATGGTCGCACAGCAATATGAATGCACTTAATACCACTGAACTATACACTAAAAAGTGGTTAGATGGTAAATTATATATATGTATTTTACCACAATAAAAATATTGCAGTAAAGGCCGGGTGCGGTCTCTCACGCTTGTAATTCCAGCACTTTGGGAAGTTGAGGTGGGTGGATCACGAGGTCAGGAGTTCGAGACCAGTCTGGCCAACAACACAGTAAAACCCCGTCTCTACTAAAAATACAAAAATTAGCAGGGTGAGGTGGCGGGTGCCTGTAATCCCAGCTACTTGGGAGGCTGAGGCAGGAGAATCACTTGAACCCAGGAGGCAGAGGTTGCAGTGAGCCGAGATTGTGCCACTGCACTCCAGCATGGGCGACAGAGCTAGACTCCATCTCAAAAAAAAAAAAAAAAATATATATATATATAGTGATTATATATATATATATGTATATAGTGATTATATATATGTAGATATATAGTGATTATATATATATATACTATATTATTATATAGCAGTAAAAATAAAAATATTGCTCACGGCTGTAATCCTAGCATTTTGAGAGGCCGAGGTGGGTGGATTGCTTGAGCTCAGGAGTTCAAGACCAGCCTGGGCAACCTGGCGAAACCCCATCTCTATAAAAAAATATAAAAATCAGTCAGGTGTGGTGGCTAGCGCCTGTGGTCCCAGCTACTCAGGAAGCTGGGGTGGGGGGATCACTTGAGCCCAGGAGGTTGAGGCTACAGTGAGCTGTGACTGCACCACTGCACTCCAACCTGGGAGACAGAGTGAGACCCTGTTTCAAAAAAAAAAAATGCATGTGAAATGATCTGGTAGGTGATAGGCACTCTGCCAATATCAGTCGCCCTTCTGGCTCAGACCCTTCAAAGGCAAAGCCAACCAGTTCACAGCCCTTACATCTGTGGCATTCTGCACTCTGTCCTGAGATTCGCTTTTCTCACTTTTAGATGAAATCAGGGCAGTAGAAGAGGAGGAAATGGAATTAGGTGAAGGCCTGTCAAGTCAACAGATCTTTCTCTGGCTCCAAGGACTGTTTCTCTTTTCCTTGGTGTGGACCGTGGCTGGCACCATCAACGCAGACAGCAGAAAGAAATTTGATGTGTTTTTCCGCAACCTGATCATGGGCATGGATGATAACCACCCAAGGCCCAAAAGCGTCAAACTCACCAAAAACAACATCTTTCCAGAAAGAGGTAATTTAGAACCTGTTTGTTATGTTCTAGTATAATAGTTGGAATTACGTGTTCTAAACACAACCAGAATGTGCAGACAGGTGAGCCCTTTACAAAAGCCACGGAAGGCCAGTCATATTAGGTGGCTAATAAATATGTAAGGAATTACAGAATTAAAATATCATCATTGACTGGTTGTGGTGTCTCACACTGGTAATCCCAGCACTTTGGGAGGCTGAGGTGGGCAGATCACTTGAGGTCAGCAGTTCAAGACCAGCCTGGCCAACATGGTGAAACCCCGTCTCTATTAAAAATACAAACAAAATTAGCCAGGCGTGGTGGCATGCACCTGTAAACCCAGCTATTCAGGAGGCTGAGGCAGGAGGATTGCTTGAGTCCGGGAGGTAGAGGTTGCAGTGAGCTGAGATCATGCCACTGTACTCCAGCCTGAGCAACAGAGCTAGACTCTGTCTCAAAAAAATAAAAAAAAAATAGAGTTGGCTGATGGGTGGTCCTGAAGTCAGGGTTTTATGGGATACTTAACCACTTTTTTAATTTAGAAAAAGAGGATATGACTGTTTTATTTTTGCAAAAATTACCTATAATTCCATCACCAAAACAAAATGAATAATATAGACACTCGTGTTTTTCTTATTCCTTTCTATTTCTGTGTGTGTTGACATGCCTTCGTATAGGGTACTTATGGTATTAATATTTCTTTTAATTTTGTCATTATAATTTTTTTTTTTGAGATAGAGTGTTGCTGTCTCACCCCTGATGGAGTGTAGTGGTATGATCTTGGCTCACTGCACCCACCGCCTCCCAGATTCAAGAGATTCTCCTGTCTCAGACTCCCAAGTAGCTGGGATTACAGGCATGCGCCACCATGCCTGGCTAATTTTTGTATTTTTAGTAGAGATGGGGTTTCACCACATTGGCTAGGCTGGTCTCGAACCCTTGACCTTAAGTGATCCACCTGCCTCAGCCTCCCAAAGTGCTGGGATTACAGGCATGAGCCACTGCACCGGGCCTGCAGTTATATTTTAATATCATATTGAAATGTTTCCAATTTCACTACATACATTGTCTTCAAAATGATCACTTAGTGACTATAAATATTCTTATGCATGTGACATCATTTCTTATAAGGAAGATGCTTCTTCTAAGTCGCTTTTGTTTTGTTTTTCTACCACCCAAGTAAGACATTATATAAAATTTAGAAAATACAGAGAAAGGAATAGAAGAAAATTAAGATCAGTGGTAATCCCACTATCCAGAAATATCACTTCTTATGTTTTCTTTCAGTTTTTTCTGTATTCCTAGAACAAAAAGAGGATCATATTACAAGTACTTCCTAAATAGCTTTACTTTTTGTGATTGTGAAAAAACATGTATCAAGGGCCATGAGAGAACTTCTAGGGGAGATAGTAATGTTGCATATCTTAAGAGTGACCTGGATTACACAAATATGTGCATTTGCCAAAACTTAGAAATGTGGGCTTAGGATGTGTGAATTTCATTGTAAGATTTATATCAAAGGAAAAATATATAAACAAATACTGAACACTAGGTAATGACAAGCACGCCGAAGTATTTATGAGAAAGTGTGTAGATGCTTACAATTAATTTTGAATTTTTTTTTAAAAAAAAGATAGATTAAAGGAAGGATCGAGAGATGACCAGGTATGTACTAAAACAAATAAAAAGCTAACGGTAAAATCTAGAAGGTGAGTATACAAATGTTCACTGTACAATGTCTTCCATGTTTCTGTATGTTTGATAATAATGAAACATTATTATGTTTCATAATAATGAAATAATGAATGAGCAAGTAGATACTATTACCGCCTGCCACATACTCTTTCTCTGCACAGCTTGCACACTTCATTTGATACATGGCCATCTGTCAGATTGTGAACCCCAAAAATCTGAGACAGGTCTCAGTTAATTTAGAAAGTTTATTTTGCCAAGGTTGAGGACGCATGCCTGTGACACAGCCTCAGGAGGCGCTGACAACAAACATGCACCCAAGGTGGCCAGAGCACGGTTTTATACATTTTAGTGAGATATGAGACATCAATCAATGTATGTGAGGTGAACATTGGTGCCATCTGGAAAGGTGGGACAACTTGAAGTGGGGAGGGGACTTCCAAGTCATAGGTAGATAAGAGAGAAATGGTTGCATTCTTTTGAGTTTTCTGATTAGCCTCTCCAAAAGAGGCAATCAGATATGAATTCATCTCAGTGAGCAGAGGGGTGACTTTAATAGAATGGGAGGCAGGTTTGCCCTAAGTGATTCCCTGCTTGACTTTTCCTTTTAGCTTGATGATTTTGGGGGCCCAAGATATGCTCCTTTCACAAGATGAACCACAGGGAGCCTCTGTCTCTGTACCAATCCATTAGTCAGATTGTCATGCATTCATTGAGTTTTTGGTTTGGGTGATTTTTGCTTATTTTATTGTCATAGTAAAATACGCATAACACAAAATTTACCATTTTGACCATTTGTAATTGTTCAAATCAGTGGCGTTAAGTACATTCACATTGTTGGGCAACCATCACCTCCCTCCATCTCCAGGACGTTTTTTACATTCCCAAACTAACTGTCCTCATTAAACAGTACCTCCCCCAAAGCCCCTTCTCCACCCCTACCCTGGAAATAACCATTCTACTTTCTGTCACCATAAATTAGACTGCCCTGGGTACTGCATGTAAGAGGAATCGTATGGTATTTGTCTTCTTGTGACTGGCTTATTTTACTTAGCATAATGTCTTCGGCATTCATCCATGTTGTAGCATGTGTCAGAATTTCCTTTCTTAAGGCTGAATATATTCCATTTCATGTATACACCATGTTTCGTTTATCCATTCATCTGTCAGTGGATCCTTGAGTTACTTCCACCTTTTGGCTATTGCGAATAAAGCTGCTATGAACATGGGTGTACAAATACTGTCTTTTGAGTCTCTGCTATTTCTGGTGTATATACTCAGAAGTGAAAATCTGGATCATATGTTAATGCTATGTTTAATTTTTTGAGGAACTGCTGTAATGTTTTCCATAGAGGCTGCAACATTGTACCTTCCCACCAGCGATACACAGAAGTTCTGATTCCTCCACATCCTCACCAGTGCTTGTATTCTCTCTGTATGTTTTACTGATAATAGCCATTGTTGTGGGTATGAAGTTCATTCTTATTTTTTAAGAAAAAAATATACAATAAAAATATGTGATAAAAAGACAGCCACGATTAATATTTTGATGACAATTCTTTTGGACATTTTCTTATGCATGTATGTGTCTCCAGGTTTGTTTTTAAAATATAAGATCATTCTGTACTTTTATCTCCTAGTTTTTACTATCATTAACAATATTCTGGTTGTTAATGATATTTACTTAATTCATTGTTATTTCCTTATGATGATTTCCTAAAATAGAATTGCTGAGTCAAGAGGTCGGTAACATTTTAAAGCTTTTGGTTGCTAAACTTCCCGTGTGCCTCACTTGAGTATTGCCTTTTCAAAATCTCAAGCAATTTGAAATATGAAAATCATATCTCGGCCAGGCACAGTGGCTCACACCTGTAATCCCAGCACTTTGGGAGGTTGAGGCAGGCAGATCACTTGAGGCCAGGATTTTGAGACAAGCCTGGCCAACATGTTGAAACACCATCTCTACTAAAAATACAAAAATTAGCTGGACATGGTCGTGGGCACCTGTAGTCCCAGCTACTCAGGAGGCTGAGGCAGGAGAATTGCTTGAACCTGGGAGGCAGAGGTTGCAGTGAGCTGAGATATCACACCACTGCAATCCAGCCTGGGCAACAGAGCAAGACTCCATCTCAGAAAACAAAACAAAAAATCTCAAGCAATTTGAAATATGAAAGTCATATCGCATTTTAACTTTCTTCTCCTTTAAAAAAAGTTTTAATAGACTTTAGTCTTAAATTTATAGAAAAATGTTGCAGAAAATAGAGGGTTTCCATATGCCACTTCTTCTCACCCACACAAACACAGTTCTTTCATTAACATCTTGCAGTACTGTGGTATTATAGTTACAATTGATGAACCAATATTGCTAAATTATTATGAACAAAGTTCATAGTCTACGTTAAGGTTCACTCTTGTGTTGTATGTCCTATGGGTTTTGACAAAGATGTAAATGTCATGTATTCACCATTACAGAATCATGCAGGATAGTTTCACACAACCCAAAAAAATCCTGTGCTCCACCTCTTCATCCTCCCTTGCTTCCCTGATCCCCAAGCAACCACTGATCTTTTTACTGTCTCTATAGTTTTGACTTTTCCAAGACATGATATTCTTGGAATCATACAGTATGTGAAATTTTTAGACTGCCTTATTTCACTTAGCAATATGCTGTTGAGGTTCCTACATGGATTTTTATTCCTTGTTAGATTGCTTCTTTATCACTTAATAATATTTCATTGTATGTATGTTTATCCATCCACCCATTAAAGGACATTTTGGTTTATTACAATTTTTGGTACTTATAAATAAAGCAGTTAAAAATATTTATGTAAAGGCCTTTTGTGAACATAACTTTTCCATTAATTCATTTAGTAAACACATAGACATGCTATTGCTGGATAATGTTAAGCCTGTGTTTACCTAGACCAAGTCAAGAAGAACAGATTTCTTAATAATGTAGGGTCTTTCTATTCATAAACATGGATTATCTCTCTATTTATTTAGACTGTTTTTTATTTCTTTGGCTAGAGTTTTATAGTTTTCCTCATATAGATCTTGTATATTTTTTGTTAAATTTATACCTAAGTAGTTCCTTCTTTTTTGGAGTTAATATAAATGGTATTGTGTTTTCATTTCAAATTCCACTTGTTCATTGCCTGTATATAGAAAAGCAATTGACTTTTGTATATTAATCTTGTATCCAGCCATCTTACTACAATCACTTATAAGTTCCAGGAGTCTTTTTGTGGATTATTTGGGATTTTTTACATAATTATGCCACAGACAGACAGTTTTATTTCTTCCTTCCCAATATTTTATTTCCTTTTCTTGTCTTATTCCATTAGCTAGGACTTCCAGTATGATGCTGAACAGAAGTAATGAAAAAGGGCTTCCTTATCTTGCTCCCAGTCTTAGGAGGAAAGCATCTAGTTCTTGGCCATTAAGTGTGATGTTTAGCTGAAGGTTTTTCATTGATATTCTTTATCAAGTTGACAAGTTCCCTCTATTACTAGTTTGCTGAGAGTCTTTGTCATGAGTGGATGTTGGATTTTGTCAAATGCTTTTTCTGAATCTATTAATGTGATCGTATGATTTTTCTTCTTTAGCTTGTTAATGCAATGAATTACACTAATTGATTTTCAAATGTTGAGCCAGACTTATATACCTTGGAATAATAATAATCAAGTGGAATAAATATCACTTGATTATGGTGTGTAATACTTTTCATATGTTGTTGGATTTGATTTGCTAATATTTTGTTGAATATTTTTGCATCTATGTTGATGAGAGATACTGGTCTGTAATTTTCCTCTCTTATAATGTCTTTATCTGGCTTTGGTATTAGCGTAATGCTGGCCTCATAGCATGAGTTATAAAGTGTGTCCTCTGCTTCTATTTTCTGTAAGAAATTGTAGAGAATTTGTATCATTTCTTCCTTAAATGTTTGATAGAATTCACCAGTGAACCCATCTTGGCCTGGTACTTTCTCTCTTGAAAGGTTATTAATTGTTGATTAAATTTCTTTAATGGATAAAAGTCTATTCAAATTATCTACTTCTCCTTATGTGAATCATGTAAATCATGTCTTTCAAGGAATTGGTCTATTTTATTTATCAAATTTGTTGGCATAAAGTTGTTCATAATGTTTATTATCCTCTTAATGTCCATTGAATCAGTACTGATGGCCTGTCTTTCATTTTCTTAGTTTTTTTTTTTTTTTTTTTTTTGAGATGGAGTTTCACTCTTGTTGCCCGGGCTGGAGTGCAATGGCACAATCTTGGCTCACCGTAACCTCCTCCTCCCAGGTTCAAGCGATTCTTCTGCCTCAGCCTCCCGAGTAGCTGGGATTAAAGTCATGTGTCACCACGCCTGGCTAATTTTGTATTTTGGTAGAGACGGGGTTTCTCCACGTTGGTCAGGCTAGTCTCAAACTCCTGACCTCAGGTGATCTGCCTGCTTTGGCCTCCCAAAGTGCTGGAATTACAGGTGTGAGCCACCGCGCCCAGCCTCATTCTTGATATTAGTGCTGTCTTCTCTTTTTTTCTTGGTTAACCTGTCTAAAGGTTTATCAATTTTTTTTTTTTAACAGATGGGATCTGCCCGGGCTGGTGCTGGTCCCAAACTCCTGGACTCAAGTGATCCACCTGTCTCACCTTCCTAAAGTGCTGGGATTACAGGCATGACCCACTGTGCCCAGCCTATCAATGTTATTAATCCTTCAAAGATACAGCTTTTGTTAATTTTATCTATTAATTTCCTGTTGTCAATTTCATGATTTCTGCAATAATTTTTATTTCTTCTGTTCTGCTTCCTTTTATTTAATTTGCTCTCTTTAGTTTCCTAAGATGAATGCTTAGATTATTGATTTTAGATCTTTCTTTTTGGCTGTGCACGGTGGCTCACACCTGTAATCCCAGCACTTTAGGAGGCCAAGATGGAGGATCCCTTGAGCACAGGAGTTTGAGACCAGTCTGGGCAACATGTCAAAATCCCATCTTTACAAAAACAAAAAACGAAAATTAGGTGGGTGTGGTAGCGCTCACCTGTAGTCCCACCTACTCAGGAGGCTGAGGCGGGATGATTGCTTGAGCCTAGGAGTTGGAGGCTGCAGTGTGCCATGATCATCCCACTGCACTCCAGCCTGGGTGACAGAGTAAGAGAGTGAGATCCTGCCTAAAAAAAAATTAAAAAGTGTTTTATTGCCCACGATGCGTTCTATCTTGGTGAATGTTTCATGTGAGCTTAAGAAAATATGTAGTCTTCTTTTGTTGAATAAAGTAATAAATGTCAATTTGATCCCGTTAATTGATGATGGTGCTATTCAGTTTCGCTATATTCCTACTTATTTTCTGACTGTTATCTGCCAACTACTGATTGGCAGGGGTGGTTGAAGTATCCGACTGTGATATTGGATTTGTCTATTTCTCCTTGAAGTTCTATCAGTTTTGCCTCATGTATTTTGGCATTCTGTTTACATTTGAAAAGTGAAAATAGTATCTAATTTAAATTTCTTCTTTTTTAAATTAGAAGTGAGGTTGAATTATATATAAAGTGGTAGTTTGTTTTTCATATGTTTTTTACTTAATGTTTTTGTAGGTTTTGTTTCTGTTTTGTTTTTAACAGACTGTGTCCTCTTTTGTTTATTTTGCCTGGAATGTGATGCATCCTTTCCGTCAGCAAGGAAAAAAATAATTTTCTGGCTCCCATAACCATCATCTCGTTTTTTCTTGTTTTGGGGCTTTGGTCTTTCGAGGTGCACTTTTCATTTTGATATCAGCCACCCACAACTTCAATTATTCTTTTTACTGTCTTGAATGATTTTAATTCTGCCTTTGTATCTTTTGTTTCTGTGCCAGGCTTTGTTAGTGCAAGGATGGGAAAGTACAGGCCATGGAGTGAAATTGTCAGAGTTCGGATCCTGGTTCCAACATTTACTACTGGGGTGACTTTGAGCAACTTCTTTATCCTCCTCAGTTCCCTCAATTATAAAATGGGGACAATAATAATAGTAAGGATTAAATGAGTTAATACATGTAAAAATACTTTGAATAAAGCATGGTATGTAGGAAATGTTAAATAAACGTGAGCAATTTTATTGCTATTATCATCATCATCTCTTAGGGCATCCATCTCACTTTTTATCTCATCTTGTCTTTTCATCTTAGTTTGTTTTTCCTTTGTTGCTTTCTGTTCCTGCTTCATTTAAAGTTAGGTCTTTCTGCACCTCATTGAAGATACCAAACAGTTTTCCTGAAATTTGGCTTCAAGTCCTGCAAAAACAAGTTTCAGCCTGGCGCGGCGGCTCACCCCTGTAATCCTAGCACTTTGGGAGGCTGAGGCAGGTGGATTTCTTGAGCCCAGGAGTTTGAGACCATCCTGGGCAACATTGTAAAACCCTGTCTCTATAAAAAATACAAAAAAAAAAATTAGCCAGGCATGATGGCACACACCTCTATTCTCAGCTACTTGGGAGGCTGAGGCAGGAGGATCACTTGAGCCCAGGAGGTTGAGGCTGCAGTGAGCTGTGATGCACCTACAGCCATGCATGACCACTGCACTCCAGCCTGGGTGATACAGTGAGATCCTGTCTCAAAAGAAAAAAAAGTTCAGAGATAAATTATTCAGGTTAATCTCCATATGACATTCCTTTACATTGCAATATTTTTTTCACAGGCTCCACATGTTGTTTTCTGCCTTCCTCATCCTTCAAGATCAATCTGTTTATGCTGTGTCTGCAGAGATGGTACATGAATTGCCCTTGACCTCACTTTCAGATCACTTTGTGGTGACCTCTTTCCTTTCCTTCTGCAGCTAGAGAGTCAATGACGTGATGTGCACAGCTCCCATTCAGTTTCTAGATAATTTTCCCTTATAATATCTCCTGTCCACAACGATGGCCTCATCTCCTCCCTCCATGCCCTACCCAGCAGATGCAGCATAAAACGAACCATAATTTTCATCGAGTCCTGCAAACTGACTTCTTTTGTGTATATCTTCTTTTGCAGCAGCTTGTTTTAAAAACAAAACAAAACAAAAAAAAACAGGTTTTGGCCGGGCATGGTGGTTCATGCCTGTAATCCCAGCTACACAGAGGCTGAGTTGGAAGGATCGCTTGAGCCTGGGAGTTTGAGACTAGCCTGGGCAACATAGCAAGACCCTGTACTTTCTTATAACCATATTCAAAAGCTTAAAATGCCTTTCTAGCCTGTCCATGAGGGCCCACGATTAAAATTCTAATGCCGAGTGCTCCAGGAAGGCCTTCCCTGACTTTATGGGACATTGTTTTCTAGGATTTTCATGATATGCAAGACATGGCATAAATGGATCTCTCAAATAAGTGCTGGAGGAACTACACTGGGAAGCATACACTAAGGAAAGCAAGCAGACCCTTGTGGGATTCTGTCAATGTTGGGCTCACATTGTTTGACAGGGACCTTTGTTTGTCAACCCAGGGATCCATTTGTCCCGAAAGTGCTTAATTTCTCTTTATTCACTCATTCATTGTGTGACCTTTGAAAAGTCACTTACTGCTCAGTTGAAAAGTTTACCTCATTTTCCCAAGTGCAGGAGAGGAAAGCAGAGCTGGGGTAGGGGTGGTAGGGGTGATAGAAGTCATTTACCAATTCATTACCAATCCATTCCTGAATTTCTGCTATTCTCCTCTTTCTACTCTCACACCCAGACCAGAGTTTAAGTTATAATCACAACACAAAGAGAACAGGAGCCATTACTCTGATGAAAACCAAGAAGAGCTAGAGCTAAACATTACCAAGTGCCTTCTGTGTGCCCAGAACTATGCTAGATGTTTGATACATATATCTCACTCACTCTCCATAGTGATTTTCCGAGTTTGACATAAAATCAGGCCTATTTTACAGGTGTGTAAATGGTAACCTTAGCCAAGGTCACACTGCTGGTAAATCTACTTTTACTAGTTAAATCTTTTCTCTTCTCTTTTCTTCTCTTCTCTTCTCCTCTTCCCTTCCCTTCCTTCTTTTCTTTTCTTTGACAGAGCCTCATTCTGTTGTCCAGGCTGGAGTGCAGTGGCGTAGTCATGGCTCATCATGGCTCACTGCAGTCTTAGTGCCCCAGGCCCAGGTGATCCCACCTCAGCCTCCCAAGTAGCTGGGACTACAGGCACATGCCACCATGCCTGGCTAATTTTTGTATTTTTTATAGAGACAGGATTTTGCCATGTTACTCAGCCTGTTCTCCAACTTCCAGACTCAAGTGATTCATCCACCTTGGCCTCCCAAAGTGCTGGAATTATAGGCATAAGCCACCACGCCCAGCCAAATCTTTTCTCATTAGCCTAAATGTTCCCAAATCAAGCCACAAATTAGCTCTAGCTTAACATCAGCAAAGGAAGAGGGAAAAATATTTTACCAATTCAGTCTTTTAGTATCTCCTTTTCATTGTAAAAGCAATTCTATTCTATTAAATAAAAATTATCATTACGTATATCTCTGTTCATACCACTGTATCACAGTCATTTCAGTTTTCAAAAAATCTGTTTCCTTGCTTGTCTACCTGGTTTCATCTCTTTACATAGTTACCATAATGGTATATATTTCACTCTGTAGTCTATTTTTATCTATCATTGTTTCTTAAAAGCATTTTCTATGCTAATACTTAGCTTTTGCAACTATCATTTTAATGACCAAAGAATATTCCATCCATCTTATAAGAGCTAATTTTACTTGTCTCCTAATGTAGGATATGTAAGTTATTTCTTTGCTATCACAGATGGTGTTGCATACTCATGTATACAGATTATTTTCATTGTGAATTATTTCCTTATGATAAATTCCCAGAAATGGGATATCTGACTTAGAGAACATTCTCGTCGCTCTGTAAGCATTGTGCCAGATTGCTTTCTAAAAGTGTTGCACCAGATTGACTTCTAGGTAAGGCTGCAGAGTGACATAGAATAACAGAAGCTCACTTTTAAAATACCTAACAAAATCAGCAACAACAAACGTTTTTTAATCCTAAAAAGTACCCAGCAATAACCAAAGAATGAATTACAACTTAATTCTACAAACATTGTGAAATAGTGAATAAGGAGAGAAAACAAGATTCTGGCCTGGCGTATCTCCCAACTCAGAACCTGCCACCCCTCTGTCTTGCTAAGAGTGACGGGGAGAGGAAAGCAGGTCAGTTGACAACACTCTGAGTTCTCGCTGGAAATCACCAACGGAGAGGAAAGGGGACCATGATGATGGCTGGGCAGCTGCACAAAAGGTCTAAGAGAAACTCTACATCATGGAAGCCCCTGTGTGATGCTGGAGGACCTTAGTAGGGATGGGAAAAAACACCAGGTTTTGCATCTTCCAGAACCCTGTGCTGCGTGGGGACATGAGCTGAATCCTTCAGGAGTGGGGCACATCACTAGCTAGGATGGGAATGAGATGGACCCATGGTTCAGGAAATGTAGACAGATTTCAGAGAGAGGGTACAGTGCTCAGATTTTCCAGCAAAGGTAACTGAGCTTTTCCCTTTACCCAACCCTATGGATTAAGGCTATACAAAAGAAAGCCACACACCATTCCTTAAATAGTGGCCAACACTGTAGATAAGATAAACTGGCCCCAGATAATGTTGGGAAAAATGTCAAGAAGAATTTACCCAATTATATCAGAGCAGAATGGTAAGGCAATCATGCACACATCAGAGAGAGAGAGAGACAGAGAGAGAGAGAGAGAATGTTTAACAGAAAACATGAACCAAGAGCCAGAAAATATTTCTGTTGAAAGAATTTTGTAATAATAGAAGTTTAAATTTTTAAGTTCATAAATGAGTAGTATGGTATACTGGCAAAAGAACAGAAATATAGATTAATTGAATAGAATTGACAGTCCAGAAAGAAAATTCTTGCATTTATGGTGACTTGATTTTTGACAATGGTGCCAAGATGATTAAATAGGAAAAGAATGATCTTTTCAACAAATCGTGCTGGAACAACTGAATTATACATGTAAAAGAGTGAATTTGTAGTTCTGCCTCACACTATAGTGAAAAATTAACTCAAAATAGGTCAAAGACTTAAATGTAAAAGCTAAAACTATAAAACTCTTAGAAGAAAACATAGATGCACATTTTTATGATTTTGGAGTAGGCAATGATGTCTTAAGACAACAAAAGCAAAAGTGACAAAAGAAAAAATAGGTAAACTGAACATCATTAAAATTAAAAACTTTCGTGCTTCAAAGGACAACATCAAATGAAAAATCCCACAGAATGGGTGAAATTTATTACAAATTATGTACCTTATAAGGGACTCAAATTTAGAATATATAGAGTTATGATAATTTAATAATAAAAAGACAACACAATATAAAATGGGCAAAATATCTGAATAGACAGTTATTTACAGAAGATATACAGGCCAGGCACACTGGGGCTCATGCCTTTGGGAAGTTGAGGTGGGCAAATCACTTGAGCCCGGGAGTTTGAGACCAGCCTGGGCAACATGGCGAAACCCCATCTCTACAAAAAATACAAAAATTAGCTAAGCATGATGGTGCGTGCCTGCCTGTAGTCCCAGCTACTTGGGAGGCTGAGGCAGGAGGATCACCTGAGCCCAGAAGGCAGGGGTTGCAGTGGCCAAGATCGTAACACTGCACTCCAGCCGGGGTGACAGAGTGAGACCCTGCCTCAGAAAAAAAAAAAAAAAAAAAAAAAAAAGATATACAAACGGCCAATAAGCCCATGACAAGATGTTCAATGTTATTAGCCATCAGGGAAATGCAAATTAAAACCACAATGAGATACTTACTTTACAATAACTAGGATGGGTGTAATTAAAAAGATGAAAAACAACAAGTATTGGTGAGGATGCAGGAAGATCAGAACTCTCATCTACCATAATGGAAATGTAAAATGGTGCAGTAGCTTTGAAAAAGAGGCTGTGACACTTCCTCCAAAGTTAAACACAATCCAATTTAATTTAACTCAAAAGTTACGCAATCCAATTGTGAGCAGATCACTTGAGCTAAGTTCAAGACCAGCCTGGGCAACATAGCAAAAACCCCTTCTCTACAAAAATTAGCCAGATGTGGTGGTGCATGCCTGTTGTCCCAGCTACTTGAGAGGCTGAGGCAAGAGGATCACTTGAGTCCAGGAGGTTGAGGTTGCAATGAGCAAGATTGTGCCACTGCACTCCAGCCTGGGTGACAGCTAGGCCTGGTCTCAAATACACACACACAAACACTTTTTTAAGTGAAAGAAGCCAGTCGCAAAAGAACACATATTGTATGATTCCCTTTATATAGGCAGAATAGGCGAATTTATAGAGACAGAAAGTAGATTAGAGGTTGCCAGGGTATGAAGTGGGTGGGAGAGGGATTTGGCAGGTGACGGCTAAGAGGTGTGGGGTTTCTATCCAATGTAATGAAAAGTTCTAAAATTGATTGTGGTAATGGTTTCACAACTCTGTGAATATTAATATATTTACATGTACATGTGGTTTTGGTATGCTAAAAGTACAATTGAACTGTACACTTGAACTAGTTGGATTATATGATATGTAAATTACATTTCAGTAAAGCTGTAGAAAGTTTGTAGATGAAGTGATAAAACTACTAAATTAGAGAAATAGAGGAACTGCAGAGTCAGAGAAACAGATTGGGAATAAAATAATGCCATTAATGATCTAATAAGTGAATTAGAACCAGCAAGAAATAAAGTATACAAGGCTAGACATCTACTATATTGCTTAGAAATAAGGTTTGAGATAATTACACATACAACAGAAGAGAAAAACATTGAAGCAATCAGAGACAATACAATTGATATGGAGACCAAATAATGCTAGTTCCTTAAGAACTCCAGTCAATAGTATAAATAATATATACAAAGATACAGATGCAGAAACTTCTCTTAAAATGAACAGTTGTTTCTACCAATTGTAAGAGTATGCTATGCTCTAAGGAAAACTGATACATAGTAATTGACCAGAAAATATAACATAATTAAGTTATTGGACTTCCAGGTAAATATCTGATGGGCCTCAGTTTCTGCACAGCAATTTAAAATGCAAAAAAAAAAAAAAAAAAACAATAGAGCAACGTCTGCATACCTTAGAAGACAAGAAAATATGACATAGACTATTACTCTCACGTTAAAATACAAAAGCAGCAGGCGGTCATTCTCAAACAGTAAGAGCTGAGAGAGTTGAGCACCTATAAGCCCCTTCTTGGAAAAAAAAAAAAATGAGGCTGGGCATGGTGGCTCATGTCTGTAATCCCAGCACTTTAGGAGGCCAAGGCAGGCAGATTGCTTGAGCTCAGGAGTTTGAGACCAGCCTGGGCAACATAGCAAGACCTTATCTCTACAAAAAATAAAATAATTTGCTGGGTGTGGTGGTGTGTGCCTGTGGTCCCAGCTACTTAGGGGGCTGTGAGAAGATTGCTTGAGCCCGGGAGGTTGAGGCTGTAGTGAATTGTGATTGCACCACTGCACCACTTTGACTTAGGCAATGAGTGAGAACCTGTCTCAAAAAAGAAAGAAAAAAGAGAGAAAGAATGAAAGAGAGGAAGGAAGGAAGGAAAGAAGGAAGGGAGGGAGGGAGGGAAGGAGGGAAGGAGGGAAGCAAGGAAGGAAAGAAAGAGAGAAAGGGAGGGAAGGAAGGAAGAAGGGAGGGAGGGAAGGAAGGAAGGAAATACAGAAGGAGAAAGAAAGAGGGAAGGAGGGAGAGAGAAAGAGAAAGAAAAAGAAAAAAAGAGACAAGAGAGAAAGAAGAGAAAGGAAGAAAATTAGTCAACTAAGAGATGAATTAAAACAAAGAACTCTTAAGTGGTCTGTGTTAAAAGCCCTGAGCACTGAATCTATTTAAAAGTTTGAGCAGTGAAGCTATTGAAATATAAACATAAGACTAAGGAATGGGGAAATTATGGTTGCAGAAAAAAACATAAATGAATATGAACCCTGACAAAGTGAAAGTTATAGTGTCAATGACAACAAAAGGAACCAGAGAAGGGGAGCTGGAAGGAAGAGTTAATCACCTCACAGTTCACAAAGGAATCAATGAAATTGGTCTAAACTTGAATCGTTTGTATTCACAATTGAAATGGTCTGATATCAGGATTTGCCTTAAAATACTCCAAAGAAGGAAGAGGGGAAGGGAAGGGGAGTGGAGAGAGATGAGGGAAGAGGAGAAAGGAAGGATGGAGGGAGAGAAAGGGAAGGAAAGAGACGGGGAAGGGCCGGGCACAGTGGCTCACACCTGTAATCCTAGCACTTCGGGAGGCCAAGTCGGGTGGATCACCTGAGGTCAGGAGTTTGAGACCAGCCTGGCCAACATGGCAAAACCCTGTGTCTACTAATAATACAAAAATTAGCAGGGCGTGGTGGCGAGTGCCTGTAGTCCCAGCTACTTGGGAAGTTGAGGCAGGAGAATTGCTTGAACTCAGGAGGCGGAGGTTGCAGTGAGCCAAGATCATGTCACTGCACTCCAGCCTGGCAACAGAGTGAGACTCCATCTCAAAAAAAAAGAAAAAAGAAAAAGAAAGAAAGGAAGAGAGACTAAAGGAAAAATGAATATGGTGCTGGTTGGAGGTAGTGAAATGGATGAGACAAAAATGGCAAAATGATCATGTTGAGGCTGGATAATGCGTACAGGACGGTTTATTATACTATTCTCCTTTCATTTTTTAAATTTTTCTCACAATAGAAAGTTAAAATACAACAAAATAACATTAAATGATTTATAAAGCATAATGACTTTAATCCCTTAATGACTTAAAATTATGAAATACCTTTTAGGACCCAGTATCTCTTGTAGTGATAAAAACTGTACCTGAAAGTCAGCAGGTCCTTCAGTTTCACTTCAATCTCCTTTTCTTTTGCTAGATTTAAGTAAAATTAACTTTAACATAGTTATTTTAAAATAGTATATGTCCAATGAGTCCCTTTCTTATAAAATCCTTTCTTTCATCTATCTGTCTTTCCATCTTCAGTATGTTTGTGTGTCTAGAAAGAGGGCTAGAAGGATTGCCATCAAAAGTTATCTCTGGATGTGGGATTTTGACTAACTTATTGTCTTCTTTTGTTCTTTTTTTTAATTTTATATATTTATTGATTTATTTTTGAGACAGAGTCTCACTCTGTTGCCCAGGCTGGAGTGCAGTGACACAATCTCGGCTCACTGCAACCTCGGCCTCCTGGGTTTGAGTGATCCTCCTGCCTCAGCCTCCCAAGTAGCTGGGACTACAGGCACGTGCCACCATGCCCAGCAAATTTTTTTGCATTTTTAGTAGAGATGGGGTTTCACCCTGTTGGCGAGGCTGGTCTCGAACCCCTGACTTCAGGTGATCCACCCACCTCAGCCTCCCAAAGTCCTGTGATTACAGGCGTGAGCCACTGTACCTGGCCTTGTTCTATTTTAATACTTGCTGTTTACATTATGAAAACTAATTTAATAATTTGCATAATTAGCACCTATCATTTTTACACAAATAATAAAGTCACTACTCTTTAAAAAGTGTTGTTTCAGTTTATACACTTTCCAGCAATGTATAAGTTTCACCACAACTATGCCAGTACTGGTAGTTATACATTTTCACATGCTGATAACTGAGGGACCTAAAATCCTCAAATATGGGAGGCAAGTAAAGCCTTCATGTGCTAATGATCTGTTTTGTTTCTTTGGGTCCAGGAAGCATCTATGATTTTTATTTTATCAAACAAGCTAGTGGACATTGGGAAACGTGGACACAGTATATCACCAAAGAGGAGGAAAAAATTCCAGCTGGTGCAAAGGTATAAAGAGAATCATTGGCCATGGAACTTTGGTTTCCAGAATTATCCAAATATTCTCTCAGGTGGAAGAATTAACAGTCTTTGTGAGGAGTTTTAAGGGCTTTCTTTAGAAAAATATTTAAACATGAGCTGCAGTGGACCTTCAAAAACATGGGCTTTAGAATCAGAGAGACACAGCATCCTTTCTCAGCTTCAATTTACTCAACCAAAAAATGGCGGTGGGGGGAACATTTATGGTTGCAGAGGTTGGAGGTGTTATACATGAACACACGGCACTTACTAGGGGCTACATCAGTGTTTGTTGCTATTCTGATTATTGTCGTTATCAGTAATACCAGGTACTGGCCAGGCGCAGTGGCTCACATCTGTAATCCCAGCACTTTGGGAGGCCAGGGCAGGAGGATCACCTGAGGTCAGGAGTGCAAGACCAGCCTGGCCAACATGGTGAAACCGCATCTCTACTAAAAATACAAAATTAAATTAGCTGGGCGTGGTAGCGCATGCCTGTAATCCCAGCTACTTGGGAGGCTGAGGCAGGAGAATCGCTTGGACTCCAGAGGCAGAGATTTCAGTGAGCCGAGATCACGCCATTGCACTTCAGCCTGGGTGACAAGAGCAAAACTCTGTCTCAAAAAAAAAAAAATAATAATAATAATAACAACACCAGATAGTCATCAGTGTGCTTCTCAGTTATCTCAGCAAAAAAGGATTCTTCAAATTCTCAGAGAAAGATTTTCTTGATCAGAATTCTCTGAAAAGTAGGTTCTGATTAATAAGTTTTATGATTAGAAAATGATACACCTACAACTCCTGCTCTTTTCAATCCTTGTGGAACATTTTTTCAGAGAGCTTTTATGTCCCTGTTAGTAGAATCTAGTGGGCATAGTTTATCTTTCTGAAGTGACTGGAGATTGTTCAGGCCCTGGGTGGAGTGGTAGGTGGTGGAGAAAGTACAGATATTGACAACCAAGTCAGACACCACGCAGGACCACAGCTGTATGTCTAAGGATGTGTCAAGCAGGGTGAATGTGTGCTGACTTCAGGACACACCTTGGGGGCTGAGTGTTGTAAAGCAACCCCCAGCACTGAGGTCCTAAACTTTAATTCTCCAAAAAGAGCTTAGTCACTTGAGCTCCAGGGATCTGCAATCTTGCTGAATTAACACAAGTAAAAGAGTCCAATGAAGAAAATATCTTCAGTTCTGGAGATTTTTTCCTTGTCAAACAATTGTCCTAGTTCCTGAAAATAAACATCTATGAAACCCAACTTGCTTTAAACTCCCATTCTTAGTAGCAAAATACGCATCTTGAACCTAGTTCTGCATTTAGCCTCACTTGCTGGCTATATGGCTTTGGATAAGTTAGCCAGTTTCTTCGAGCCTCATTTATTTCATCTGTGTTATTACATACCTGCCTTAGAAGGTTACTGGGAAGACTGTAGGGGGTAATACAGGCAAAACACCCATACTTAAGCACCTGTTACTTCTCTTCTTCTCAACTTTAATTCCCTTGTCTCATCTGTTTCTTTTCCTTTGATCAAATTGCTTGTAGAAAGAAGCTGAGCCTTTTTCTACCAGTATACATAGGGCCATCATGTCGCACAGACCAAGGTGGTGCTATTTGCATCATGGTCCCGTTTTGCTTTAGAAGGCAGCATTGACATGATCCATGGTGTGAATGGTACTCTCTGTAGTTGTACAACACAGTGGCCCCAAGGTCTAGTCCCTTTCAGCCTAGACATAGAAGGAGACTTCAGTGTATGATATAATTGTCTTCCCCCATAGAGGGACAAAATGTAGCCAAATGGCTGATGACAGGGTTCAAACTCAGAGAATCCAAGCCAAGGTCAGGTGCCCTGTCCAAATAGGGATTCCAGGAGCCCGAGACCCGGCCTTAAGAGTCCAACTGGGACCTGAATACCAGGAAGAGTGTGTATTAATACAATCCCCATATTGGAAAAGGCACAGGATTAGTAAGGGTGGGTCTTAGAACCAAGAATGTGAGTGTTGTAAAAAACAGATCAGAAACAAGCACAGATCATGGGGATTCAGGATCACACTTAAGCCCTCTGAGCCAGGCAGTGATGATGGCATAGGGGAGGTAGACCTTGCCTGGGACAAGGGAGACAAGTTGGTTCAGAGCAATGCTCTAGGAGCACAGCAGCTATGGACTGATCCTTACCACAACTGTTTATAATATGACCATTCAGTAGTGAAGACTGTAGACTTTGGAATCAGACAAGCTGGGATTCAAATCCCTGCATTTTCACTTACTTGCTGTGTTACTTGAGCAGGTTGCAGAAAGGCTCTCGACCCAGTCTTCTCATCTACAACACACAGACAGTAATGCCCAACTTTACATGCATGATCTTGTTTAATCCTCAAGCCAGCTCTGTGAATTAGGTGCCATTATTATCCCCGTTTCACAGATGAAGAAACTGAGGCCCATGGAGAGGTTAAAGACTCGCCTAAGGTCATAAAGATAGTAAGGGATGGAGCTAGAATGTAAACCCAGGTCTCTTGAATGCCAAGACCTCCAGCTTCCTGGGCCCACAACCGAGACTCTCCCATGTCTGTGTGGTACAGGTCTCAGAACTCATCATCCCCACAATGGAGACAGCCCGGCAGTCCTTCTTCTTGAAAACCTACTTAGACCATGAGATTCCAACGCTGTTCGTGGGTCCCACAGGCACTGGCAAATCAGCCATCACCAACAACTTCCTTCTCCACCTTCCCAAAAATACGTACCTACCCAACTGCATCAATTTCTCTGCCAGAACCTCAGCCAATCAGACCCAGGATATCATCATGTCCAAGCTGGATCGACGACGGAAGGGCCTTTTCGGGCCTCCAGTAGGGAAGAAAGCAGTGGTGTTTGTGGGTAAGGCATTGGGCTGGGTCTGGACACAACCAGATTCTTCCACCATAAGCTGCAGCAAACTACAGCTTCCACTTGTGGTGCCACTGTACATACCTTTACTCTCCCTGGGAGATCAAATATTTCCAGTTAATATAGCTTAGTATTCATTCTCTCCTCTTCTTTTTCTCCTTCCTCCTTCCCTCCCTCCCTCCCTCCCTCCTTTCCTTCTTCCCTCCTTTTCTCCTTCCTTCCTTCCTTTCTTCCTTGTAGTGGAAGTAGTAATTTCAGAAGGGGACTGTGCTGTTTGCCCACTGGCATTTCCAAAAGCAACATACACCTTGTGATAAACCCCTTATTCCATTTTCTGTCAGATAAATGTGTTATCACTAAATGGAGGAACCTAATACTTGCCAAACAAACATTTGTGAAATAAGCACAGTGAATTTTCCCAGGACTGTAACTATTTCACGAAGTGTTTCCTCACTTAGGTCACTTGAGCCCCACAACCCTGTGAGCTTATTAACCATCATTGTCATTTTACTAGTCAGTGCATTGAGGCTCCAGAAGGTTAAATTTCCTGTTTGGGATCAAATATCTAGAACATTCTGGAGCTGTGACCCAAACCCAGGCTTTTTGGTGCCAAATACATTATATTTTCCACTATCTTACTGTTGACACATAGCATTCTCATCTAGCAATAGTAATGCCCCACACTTCTGGATTATTTCATGATATGCCTTTAAAACTCATGTATTCAGAGGAAATATTGCCTGAGTTCATATCCTTGCCAGCTAACAGCTCCTCAGAGGCAGGGGTCCTTTTTTATTTTACATTCCTTTTCTTTTCCTCTTTTTCTCCTTTTCTCCATCTCGCTCTCCCTCCCTATTTTTATGGTATATTCAAAAACAGGGTAAGCTTTGCAGCCAAATAGATCTGGTTTCAAATCTTACTTTTTTGAGAGAGAGAATGTCTCACTCTGTTACCCAGGCTGGAGTGCAGTGGCACAATCACAGCTCACTGCAGCCTCCAACTCCTGGGCCCAAGTGATCCTACTACCTCAGCCTCCCAAGAAGCTGGGACTACAGGCACATGCCACCACTCTTGGCTAATTTTTCCATTCTTTGTAGAGACGGGGGTCTCGCTTTGTTACCCAGGCGGTCGAACTCCTGGCCTCAAGTGATCTTCCCACCTTGGCCTCCCAAAGTGTTGGGATTACAGGCGTGAACCACCATGCCCAACTTCAAAGCTTACTTTTTAACCCTAGGTATATTGTGACTTAATGTCCCTGACCCTCAGTTCCTCATCTTTAACATAGAGTTAATACTATCTTCCTTATAAAGTTATTATCGGATTATATGAGATAATGATTTAAAGCTCCTAAAATGTTACCCTACACAAACTGGGCATTCAAACAATTGTTTGTTGAAGAAAAACTAAAGGAGCCCCCCCCCCCTTTTTTTTTTTTGAGACGGAGTCTTGCTTTGTCCCCCAGGCTGGAGTGCAGTGGCGTGATCTCGAAGAGCCCCCATTTCATTGAGTGCCTCTGATGTGCCAGGACTGAGTAATATACTACTGGGGAAAATGAGTCCCTGCCCTTCAGAAGTCTTAATATATTCTTGTCATTTTGGTTTTCTCATCAAAAACCCCAGCTCAGGCTGGGTGTGGTGGCTCACGCCTGTAATCCCAGCATTTTGGGAGGCTGAGGCAGGTGGATCACCTGAGGTCAGGAGTTTGAGACCAGCCAGGCCAACATGGTGAAACCCCGTCTCTACTAAAAATACAAAAATTAGCTGGGCATGGTGGTGCGCACCTGTAGTAGCAGCTACTTGGGAGGCTGAGGCAGAAGGACCAACTTGAACCCAGGAGACAAAGTTGCAGTGAGCTGAGATCACACCTCTGCACTCCAGCCTGGGTGACAGAGCAAGACTCTGTCTCAAAAATAAAAACAAAACAAACAAACAAAAAACTCCAGCTCAAGGCCTAGGGTCTCATCATCTGTTGCTCCCATTGAAGTTCAACTATTACCTGCTGGTCAAATTAAATACTCTATTTGCTGGGAGCTTGACTGTTGCCATCATATGGGGAGGAATTAACAAAATGTCTAGCACATAGTAGACAATCTATTTTGCTTGACAGAAATGGGAAAAAATTAAATGCCTGTTTTCTTTTTGTTTTTCTTGTCTTTTCTATTTTCTTTTTGAGGCAGGGTCTCACTGTTGCCCAGGCTGGATGGAGTGCAGTGGCACAATCTTGGCTCACTGCAACCTCTGCCTCCAAGGCTCAAACAATCCTTTCACCTTAGACTCCTGAGTATGGGACCACAGACATAAGCCACCATGCCTAATTTTTTTTTTTTTTTTTTTTATGGAGACAGGGTTTCGCCTTGTTGCCCAGGCTGGTCTCGAACTCCTGAGCTCAAGCAATCTGCCTGCCTCGGCCTCCCACAGTGCTGGGATTATAGGCATGAGCCACCATGCCTGGCCAAACCAGTTTGTTAATGTCAGTCTATGCATCCTTATAGTCACAGTGGACAGAGATCTCAATGAGGCAGGAGAGCCCAGAACTCAGGAAAACCCCTTCCAATCTGGTCAGGGCATCCATTGACTAAGCCCTAACTGGAATGGGGAATGGAAACCTGGGAACAGATGCCCCTACAGGGGAATTGCCATCTGTTACCTCTGTAAGAGCAGAAGATGCCATGAACTTGCAATGGCTGTGTCTGTGGTTTCTTTCCCCAGATGACCTCAACATGCCAGCCAAAGAGGTGTACGGGGCCCAGCCACCCATCGAGCTCCTGAGGCAGTGGATTGACCACGGTTACTGGTTTGACAAGAAAGACACAACCAGGCTGGACATCGTGGACATGCTGCTCGTGACAGCCATGGGGCCCCCCGGGGGAGGAAGGAATGACATTACTGGTATGTGAAGGGAAGAGCTCATTCCTCTTTCCCTCCATCCCCAGCAGAGCTGGGCCACCTTTATGAAAGGTGGGTTGGTGTGCCACAGTCTGTCCTGCCAAACCACGTAGCAGGAGCATGGAGCAGAAGCATGTGTAGGCTACAGGCTTCATGTTAGAAATTGTGTGAAATAGAAGGGGATGATGGCAAGAAGATGTGAGGAGTGTTTGGCTAGGCCCTAGAGAAACAGAGAGTCTCATAGGAAAAGGAGAGTTCAGTGTGGCCAGCATGTGTTCCGGGAGGGAGGCTCCATCCAGAAGCCTCAACTAGGGGTGCATGACCGTCATCCATTGTATTCGTTATAATTCTTTAGGTTGCCAGAGACAGAATGCCTAACCCAAAGTGCCCTAAGCAAAATTAATAACAATAAAAATAGCAAATAAATGAATCAGTGGATATATTGCTTCACGTGCAACTTGATCCACCCAGTCCTATAGATCTGTACTTCTATTCTGATATACATTATTGGTTAAGAATCTTCATACCGAGCGGGCGCAGTGGCTCATACCTGTAATCTCAGCACTTTGGGAGGCCGAAGCGGGTAGATCGCTTGAGGCCAGGAGTTCGAGACTACCCTGGCCAACATGGCAAAACCCCATCTCTACTAAAAATAAAAAAATTAGCTGGGCTTGGTGGCTTGTGCCTGTAGTCCAGCTACTTGGGAGGCTGAGGCAGGACAATCGCTTGAACCCAAGAGGCAGAGGTTGCAGTGAGCCGAGATCGCACCACTGCACTCCAGCCTGGGCAACAGAATGAGACTCTGTCTCAAAAAAAAAGTTAAGGATGGTAGCTGAGAGCATGGTTTGGCAGCTGACACAGGTCTGGGGTTGAGTAACCCAAAGCAGGCATTAATAAACCTTAACTACTATTATTATCCCTATCATCAAAAGGTTAAGTTCACATAGCTACCAATAATTCCAGATCAACAACATATAATTTAATGTAGAGAAAAATCTACACGTATCAGTATGTGTGTGTGTAGATGGTATATACACATGCTAGCTACATATATATGTATTATATTATCTATATAATTTTTAACATATGTATGTATAAAAAACTATGGAAAGAATTTCAGGGAAATGGCAGCCACAAAGGCTGCACAGTTTTCAGATCTTCCCAAATCGTCACCTAAAAACAGAGCAACTAGGTAGCAAAACCAGAAAGCTATAAACAACACTTACAACAAAGCTAGTTTGCAAGGTATCCCCACAGATTCCAAAATACAAATTGGGTGACAGCAAACCACTGACAGCTGCAAGACCTGCAATTATCTGCATCTGTGCAGGAGAACGCAGCGGGAGGGAATGGACCTGAGAGGAAGAACCAAAAGCTAGTCAGCAGGTTTGCACTGCGAAGTATGCTGGCCCATGTGAGAGGAGAAGCTGAAGTTTACAGGGTTTTCACCTGCTGAAACTAGTGACTGCAGTGAGCCCATGGTGAACTCTGAAGGGGATGCTAGCCCCCGTGATTTCTCGAAACTGACCAGTCAGGTGTCCCCTTCCAAGGCAGGACCCTATATTGAAGAGAAATTGCTGGTAGCTGAATCAGAATGGAGAAGGTTAAGATGAATAGAAACAAAGGAAAGAGAAGGTCCAAATAAAAGAGAGAGAGGGAAAAAAGGCGGAAATTTTCAGAAAGCAACTCACTATATTTTTGAACATACAAGAAACCAAGAGAGTCCGGGCGCAGTGGCTCATGCCTATAATCTCAACACTTTGGGAGGCCAAAGTGGGCAGATCTCAAGAGGCCAGGAGTTCGAGACCAGCCTGGCCAAGATGGCGAAACCCCATCTCTACTAAAAATACAAAAATTAGCCGGGCATGATGCACACCTGTTATCCCAGCTACCCGGGAGGCTGAAGCACAAGAATTGCTTGCACCTGGGAGGCAGAAGCACAAGAATTGCTTGAACCTGGGAGGCAGAGGTTGCAGTGAGGCAAGATTGCACCATTGCACTCCAGCCTGGGTGAGACTCTGTCTCAAAAAAAGAAAGAAAAGGCCGGGCTCTGGCTCACGGCTGTAATCCCAGCACTTTGGGATGCCAAAGCGGGCGGATTACTTGAGGTCAGGAATTTGAGACCAGCCTGGGCAACTTGGCGAAACGCCATCTCTACAAAAAATACAACAACAAAAAATTATCTGGGTATGGTGGCATGCACCTGTAGTCCCAGCTACTTAGGGGGCTGAGGCAGGAGGATCACTTGAACCTTGGGAGGTCAAGGCTTCAGTGAGCCAAGATCGCACCACAATACTCCAACCTGGGTGAGACCCTGTCTCTAAAAAAAAGAGAAGAAAAATGAAACCAAAAACTAGGAGGAACACAAGAAAGAATAAACACGGCAAATAATGCTGTAGGAAAAAATAATAATAAAAGGAGGATATTTTTAAAAAAAGACATGTTACAACATGGATGAAACTTAAAGATGTTATTGTCTTTAAGTGAAATAAACCATATCATTAAGTGAAATAAACCATTCACAAAAAGGCAAATACTGTATGGTTCCACTTATATGAGGTACTCAAAGTAGTCAAATTGACAGAGACAAAAAGTAGAATAAGTGGTTGTCAAAGTCTGGAGGGAGGGGAGATTGAGGAGTGAATGTTGAATGAATGAATGATTTTTAGTTTGGGAAGATGAAAGTTCTGTAGATGAATGGTGGAGATGGTTGCACGACAACGTGAATGTGCTTGATGCCTCTGAACCGTACACTTAAAAATGGTTAAAATGGCCAATTTTATGTTATATATATTTTATCACAATAAAAACTTTTTATTTTTTATTTAATTAATTAATTTATATTTTGAGACAGAGTCTCGCTCTTGTCGCCCAGGCTGGAGTGCAATGGCGTGATCTCAGCTCACTGCAACCTCCGCCTCCGGGTTCAAGTGATTCTCTTGCCTCAGTTCCCTAAGTAGCCGGGATTACAGGCACCCACCACAATGCCCGGCTAATTTTTTTTGTATTTTTAGTAGAGACGGGGTTTCATCCTGTTAGCCAGGCTGGTCTCAAACTCTGGATCTCAGGTGATCCACCCACCTCGGCCTCCCAAAGTACTGGGATTACAGGCGTGAGCCACTGCACCAGGCCATTTTTTAAAAAAGAAATGAAGAAAAGGATTAAAAGGATTTGAGAGAAAATGACAAATATTGAAGTTACAAAGAAAATCCAACATGAAGTGTCTGAAGTATCTGAATAAGAAAATCAAAATAAATAGAAGAAATAATACAAAATATATAATCCAATAAAATACTCAAGAAAAAACCATTTTGAGAATTACATACTGGAACAGCACATTGTATACCTAAGAATATTGACTCAAAATGATCACTACCAAGGCATACGCTAATAAACAGCATAAAAGAGTGGGCTTTCAAGAAAAATAAATTAGCCAGGTGTTGTGGCATGTGCCTGTAGTCCCAGCTACTCAGGAGGCTAAGGTGGGAGGATCGCTTGAGGCAGGGAGGTCAAGGCTGCGGTGAGCTATGATTACACCACTGCACTGCAACCAGGGCGACAGAGCAAGACCCTGTCTCAAAAATTTAAAAAAAGAAAAAACTTTTGGGCATCTAGACAAAAATAGCACACAACTTATATGGGAAATAAAGTTAGATCAACTTTAAGTGTTTTCAGTAGCAATGCTTATTAATACCAGAAGAAAATGGAATAACACATTTAAGATACTTAAGGAAATAAAATGAGAGTTGAGGATTTTATAGCTAGAAAAATTAATCTTCAAGTATTAAAGGAAAATTGTTATCAACATGCACAAACTCAGAGACTATTATTTTTTTAAGCCATTTCTCAGGAATCTCCTAGAAAATGGATTTCAGGTAATCAAAATGACTATGGAGAGACTGATATAACTAGTAGTAAGCATTAAATATATGGTTATTTGTTGAACTAAGACTAAATGGACAGGTGATATTATGTAAAGACTATATTATTTGATGATGTAGATATAGAACAATTGAAAATGTAGAATTTTCTATTTATCTTATCCCTTGAGTTTTTGAGAACCAAGAGTCTCAGGGTGGAAAAAAGGAGGTCAAGATGTAATACATAGGAAGTTAGGGCCGGGGGCAGTGGCTCATACCTGTAAACCCAGCACTTTGGGAGGCCGAGGAGGGTGGATCGCTTGAGGCCAGGAGTTTGAGACCAGCCTGGCCAACATGGTGAAACCCTGCCTCTACTAAAAATACAAAAATTAGACAGGCATGGTGGTGCAAGCCTGTAGTCCCAGCTACTCAGGAGGCTGAAACATGAGAATTGCTTGAACCTGGGTGGTAAAGGTTGCAGTGAGCTGAGACCACACCACTACGCTCCAGCCTGGGCAACAAAGTGAGACTCTGTCTCAACGAATGAGTCAACAACAAAAACTAAAAAAAAGAAGTTAGGCAAAAGTTATATAGTCCTAAATTTGAACTTGATGTTTAATGTCCACTGAAAAGATCTAAAGAAATAATGACCACTTTATTAACAATGAACATGTCTACTACTCAGATTGTAGTCTTGAAATCCAATTTCCTGCTGAAAGAAACCAAGACATCTTAAAGAAATGGCTGATTGCATGTCTGCTGGGGTAAGAAATATATGAAATAGGCAGGGAGCGGTGGCTCACGCCTGTAATCCCAGCACTTTGGGAGGCCAAGGCAGGCGGATCACGAGGTCAGGAGATCGACCTGGCTAACACGGTGAAACCCCGTCTCTACTAAAAATACAAAAAAATTAGCCGGGCTTGGCGGTGTGCACCTGTAGTCCCAGCTGCTGGGGAGGCTGAGGCGGGAGAATGGCGTGAACCCGGGAGGCGGAGCTTGCAGTGAGCCGAGATCCCACCACTGCACTCCAGCCTGGGTGACAGAGCAAGACTCCATCTCAAAAAAGAAAAAGAAAAAAAGAAATATATGAAATAAGTCTGTAAAGTCTTGATATACCAGATAATGAGAAAGCTATCAAAGATTACCAGACTCACATCAAAAGGACTTGGTTGTCAACATAAAGAGGCTTTCACTCACCAAAGATGAGAAAATTTAAGCTTCAACAATGGTAGTGATTTCAATGGATTGAAATTTATCCAAATATATTTTAATCCATGAGTCTATAACAATAATAATAGTTGGTCACCTACAGAAAATGATAAGGAACCAACTCGTTATCTTGGAAACTGATAAGTAAATGGGAAAGAATCAGGCATTCTCTGACACCCTGACTTTCTTGTATGAAATGTACCACTGTATAACCAAATAGTGGTTGATGAGGGGAAGTATCTCATGAAAATATTTCAACTAATCGATGAAAAAGAAGTGACTCAGAATATTACCATTTTGCAAACCCCAGTGAATTAATGGATGTAGCCATTGAGCATCAGTAGCTACCAACATTACAAAAGGAGAAACATTATTGAGTACTTTCCGATGAAAGAACACACCACCACCTATGGTCTGGCCAAAGGGATGGAATCTGAATCCCAACAAGTCTCTGGATCCAGCTACAAATTTGTAGGAAATACAGAGGACAGAGGAACGTGATAAACTGCATCATAAGTGTGTAATCAACAAAATCCTGACTGTGAAAACTCTACAAGTCAAACAGCCCAGATCTTCAACTGATAAGACATGTAAGAAAGGAATGGAGGGAAAAAACTATAAATTAAAAAGAGGCCTTAAGAAATACATATAAGGCCAGGTGCAGAGGCTCACGTCTGTAATCCTAGCACTTTGGGAGGCCGAGGCGGGTGAATCACCTGAGGTCAGGAGTTTGAGACCAGCCTGGCCAATATGGCAAAACCCCATCTCTACTAAAAATACAAAAATTAGCCAGTCATGGTGGTGCATGCCTGTAATCCCAGCTACTTGGGGTTGAGGAAGGAGAATCACTTGAACCTGGGAGGTGGAGGTTGCTGTGAGCCGAGATCGCGCCACTGCACTCTAGACTGTGCAACGGGAGTGAGGCTCCATCTCAGAAAAGAAAAAAAAAAGGCATATGGTTGTTTTAACTGGCAGAATTAAACAATTAAACCCTGGTGTCTACAAATAAACACTTGGATGGTAAAAATCATAAAGAAATGCAAGACAGCAATTACTATAAAATTTAGAAGAGTGATAACTTTTGGAGGAAGAAAAGGAGACAGTTTAGGATGGGCTCTGTCGAGAGGCTTTTGTGGAGGGCTGGCAAAATTCTATTTTGTTTTTGTTTTGTTTTGTTTTTTGTTTGTTGGTTTTGAGACAGAGTCTCGCTCTGTCGCTCAGGCTGGAGGAGTGCAGTGGCACAATCTCGGCTCACTGTAACCTCCACCTCCCGGGTTCAAGCAATTCTCCTGCTTCAACCTCCCGAGTAGTTGGGACTACAGGTGCCCACTACCACGCCTGGCTAATTTTTGCATTTTTAATAGAGATGGGGTTTCACCATGCTGGCCAGGCTGGTCTCAATCTCTTGACCTCGTGATCTGCGCGCCTCGGCCTCCCAAAGTGCTGGGATTACAGGAGTGAGCCACCACACCTGGCTGGCAAAATTCTGTTTCTTAATCTTGACAGTAGATGCTAAGAGTGTTAACCTTATAATGATTCACTAAACTGTACATTTGTTTTGTGTGGTTTTCTGTATCTATCTTTTACCTGTAACAAAAAAATGTTTTAAAGATATACAGGCAAACCTATAGAGACAGAAAGTAGACTATTAGTTGCTGCGAACCATGGGAAAATGGGGAATGACTGCTAATGGGTACAAGGTTTCTTTTTAGCACAATTAAAATGTGCTAAAATTGTGATAATGGTTGCACAACCCTGAATATATTAAAAATCATTGCATAATTGTACTTTAAATGGGTGAATGGTACAATATGTGAGTTATTATTGGGATATCAATAAAGCTGGTATATATTTATATAAATAAATACAGATATCTAACAATTATAGACAGATACATAGATCTATAGATACACAGAAAGATGATAGATTAGACAGATAGATGATATAAGGATACCAAATTAGCAGGGGAGAATGGATTTGGCGCGTATAAGGTAAGTGAAAGTGAGAGGTGACAGCGTGCTGGCAAGTCCTCACAGCCCTCGCTCACTCTGGGCGCCTCCTCTGCCTGGGCTCCCACTTTGGCGGCACTTGAGGAGCCCTTCAGCCCACCGCTGCACTATGGGAGCCCCTTTCTGGGCTGGGCAAGGCCGGAGCCCACTCCCTCAGCTTGCAGGGAGGTGTGGAGGGAGAGGCGCGAGCGGGAACCGGGGCTGGGCGCGGCGCTTGCGGGCCAGCTGGAGTTCCGGGTGGGCGTGGGCTTGGCGGGCCCCGCACTCGGAGCAGCTGGCCAGCCCTGCTGGCCCCGGGCAATGAGGGAGGGACTTAGCACCCGGCCAGCGGCTGCGGAGGGTGTACTGGGTCCCCCAGCAGTGCCAGCCCACCGGCGCTGCGCTCGATTTCTCACCGAGCCTTAACTGCCTTCCCGCGGGGCAGGGCTCGGGACCTGCAGCCCGCCATGCCTGAGCCTCCCACCCACTCCATGGGCTCTGTGCGGCCCAAGCCTCCCCGACGAGCACCACCCTCTGCTCCACGGCGCCCAGTCCCATCGACCACCCAAAGGCTGAGGAGTGCGAGCCTACGGCGCCAGACTGGCAGGCAGCTCTACCTGCAGCCCCCGTGCGGGATCCACTAGGTGAAGCCAGCTGGGCTCCTGAGTCTGGTGGGGACTTGGAGAACCTTTATGTCCAGCTCAGGGATTGTAAACACACCAATCAGCACTCTGTGTTTAGCTGAAGGTTTGTGAGTGCACCAATCAACACTGTATCTAGCTGCTCTGGTGGGGCCTTGGAAAACCTTTATGTCTAGCTCAGGGATTGTAAACACACCAATCAGCACCCTGTGTTTAGCTCAAGGTTTGTGAGTGCACCAATCAACACTCTGTATCTAGCTGCTCTGGTGGGGCCTTGGAGAACCTTTGTGTAGATACTCTGTATCTAACCTGATGGGGACGAGGAGAACCTTTGTATCTAGCTCAGGGATTGTAAATGCACCAATCAGCACCCTGTCAAAACAGACCACTCGGCTCTACCAATCAGCAGGATGTGGGTGGGGCCAGATAAGAGAATAAAAGCAGGCTGTCCGAGCCAGCAGTGGTAACCCGCTCGGGTCTCTTTCCGCGCTGGGGGGAGTTTTGTTCTTTCCCTCTTTGCAGTAACTCTTATTGCTGCTCACTCGTTGGGTCCACACTGCTTTTATGAGCTGTAACACTCCCCGCGAAAGTCTGCAGCTTCACTCTTGAAGCCAGCGAGACCACGAGTCCACCGGGAGGAACGAACACCTCCAGACGTGCCGCCTTAAGAGCTGTAACACTCACCGCGAAGGTCTGCAGCTTCACTCCTGAGCCAGCGAGATGACGAACCCACCAGAAGGAAAAAACTCCGAACGCATTCGAACATCAGAAGGAACAAACTTTAGACGCGCCACGTTAAGAGCTGTAACACTCACCACGAGGGTTCGCGGCTTCATTTTTGAAGTCAGTGAGACTAAGAACCCACCAATTCCGGACACAAAAGGAGATTTTCACTTTCAACAAAAGTATTCCTGAATTGTTTGACTCTTTTACAATGATCATGTATTGCCTTTATCTTTTAAAAACAATCTCGAGGCCGGGCGCGGTGTCTCATGCCTGCAATCCCGGCACTCTGGGAGGCCTGTAGTCTCAGCTACTCTGGAGGCTGAGGCTGGAGAATCTCTTGAGCCCGGGAGGCAGAGGTTGCAGTGAACTGAGATGGCACCACTGCACTCCAGCCTGGGCAACAGAGGGGAACTCCATCTCAAAAAATAATGTAATATAATACAACATGATATGATATAATAATGAGCACTAAACTAGCACTCAGTAGAACTTCTGCAGTATGGAGATGCTCTATATCTGTACTGAGCAATACGGTAGCCACTAGCCACATGTGGCTCTTGAGCACTTGAAGTGTGGTGAGACTAAGGAAGAGCATTTTTAATGTTATTTAATATTAATTAATTTAAGTTTAAATTTGCTGCAGGTGGCTAGAGGTTGCCATATTGCACAGCACAGCTCTAGAACATGAAGGCAGAAGGCAAAGCCACCTCTTGTGCATCCTAGGGTCACAGACAGTGTGAGAATATGTGTTTTCCAGGATGATTCACTTGTGTGTTGTGTTCCCCAGGACGATTCACTCGCCATCTGAATATCATTTCCATCAATGCCTTTGAGGATGATATTTTAACCAAGATTTTCAGTTCGATTGTTGACTGGCACTTCGGGGAAGGGTTTGATGTGATGTTTTTAAGGTAAGAGGTTCCTCTGTCTTCCTGGATATTGGGCTGGGGGTTCTCAGTTTCTGGCCCCTCCTTGACTACTGTGCCATCCCTTTCCTCCCAAGGTACGGAAAGATGCTGGTCCAAGCTACTAAGACAATTTATAGAGATGCAGTGGAGAACTTCTTGCCAACTCCCTCGAAGTCACATTACGTCTTTAACCTGCGGGACTTCTCACGAGTGATTCAAGGGGTCCTGCTGTGCCCTCACACACACCTGCAGGTCAGCCACTATCATTTTACTACCAAGATCATTCAGCATATCCTTGGCTACATAGAACATGTAGTAATAGCAGTAATAGCTAACTTTTATTAGGCACTTAGTCTATGCTAGGCATTGTGCTAAGCATTTTATAAACATTATCTAGTTCAATCCTCAAATCAACCCCAGGACTTAGCTACTACTGAGAACTACCACCTCAGGGACCATCTTCCACTCGTTTGAATAATTAACTCTGGATTTTTAGGATGTAGAAAAATGTATCCGGCTTTGGATCCATGAGGTTTATCGGGTCTTCTATGATCGTCTGATTGACAAGGAGGACAGACAGGTCTTCTTCAACATGGTGAAGGAAACCACGTCCAATTGCTTCAAGCAGACCATAGAGAAGGTAAACCAGATTCTGTGATCATTTGGCCTCAGAAATGGTTCCAAGTGTTTAACCACGTTACTCTCAGATTTCAGGTTCCCTTCCTGTTGGAGACTGCCAGCTCTGCACTCTGAATCTCAGGAAACAGTATTGAGTCAACTGCTCTTTTGATTTGGTGATATTTTACTTGGTCCAACTTTGCTTCCCTTCTGTTGTAACATATAAGTTTGAATCCACTCAAAATGGCTTAACATGCATTTTAAGTTCATTATAAATGAATGTTTATTATGAACTTAAAATGCATTTTTAGGATCAATTGGTGAGTTGAGAAACGAACTATACATTGTCATGATTTGACTGAGGTCCTATAAAGCTCAAGTGAAAGATTGTTATGGTTTTCCAGGTGTGAATATTTTCTCTTTTCCATTTTCATATAAGAAAAGTTGTTTTAAACATCTATATTTGCATCATCTGGTTATTCTTCCACTGCTAAGAAGCTGTGATTTCTCCATAGAAAAATTTCAAGTGTTTTATCTTGCGTTCAGAGGCCAAGTGCAAAAGCGTCACTGGGTTCTAACATAGGAAGAGGAGGCATCTAAAACGTTCCTACTCCAGGCACAGAGTGGGGACCAGGGTAGTGTCTATACTTCTATTTGGTGGAGGATCAGGCACATAAGAAAAGCACATCCTTCAACTGTCTTTTCTGGGGACCGTACAAACTGATCACCAATGTTTTAATCACATGGCAAATAGACTGATTAAAGCATTCATACTCTAATGTCCTTTCTTTTAAAAAAAAATATTTATTTTTAGAGGTAGGACCTCACTCTGTCACCCAGGCTGGAGTGCAATGGTATGATCATAGCTCACTGCAGCCTCAAGCTCCTGGGCTCAAGCAGTCCTCCACCTCGGCCTCCTGAGTAGCTGGGATTACAGGTGTGCACCACGATGCCCAGCTAATTTTTTCTTATTTTATTGTAGAGACTGAGTCTCACTATGTTGCCCAGGCTGGTCTTGAAGTCCTGAGCTCAAATGATCCTTCTGCCTCGGCCTCCCAAAGTGCTGGGACTACAGGCATGAGCCACCGTGCCCAGCAATATTCTTTCATTATAGTCTTTACAAGCATGAAATCCACATATTATGTTTAAAAAACAAAAAGACTGGGCCGGGCACAGTGGCTCATGCCTGTAATCCCAGCACTTTGGGAGGACGAGGTGGGCAGGTAACCTGATATCAGGAGTTCAGGACTAGCCTGGCCATACATGATGAAACCCCATCTCTACCAAAATACAAAAATTAGCCAGGCATGATGGTGGGTGCTTGTAATCCCAGCTATTTGGGAGGCTGAGGCGGGAGAATCGCTTGAACCCAGGAGGCAGGGTTGCAGTGAACCGGGATCACATCATTGCACCCCAGCCTGGGCGACAGAGTGAGACTCTGTTTCAAAACAAAATGAAACAAAACAAAACTGATGATCCATGACCTTGAAGGATGTGCTCAGAGGAAATAAGCCACGTCTCCCATGCCCTCCCTCCATGATGTCCCTACCAGCCTGGCTGGGCCGTTCACTGAATGCCCCGCCGAGATTTACTTTTCTTACAGGTGCTTATCCACTTGTCACCCACTGGAAAGATTGTCGATGATAACATTCGAAGCCTCTTCTTTGGAGACTATTTCAAGCCAGAAAGTGACCAAAAAATCTACGATGAGATCACTGACCTGAAACAGCTGACTGTGGTCATGGAGCACTATCTGGAAGAATTCAACAACATCAGCAAGGCCCCCATGTCCCTGGTCATGTTCAGGTTTGCCATTGAGCACATCTCTAGGATCTGCCGTGTCCTCAAGCAGGACAAAGGCCACCTGCTCCTGGTGGGCATAGGGGGCAGCGGGCGGCAAAGTGCCACCAAACTGTCCACATTCATGAACACATACGAGCTATACCAGATCAAGATCGCCAAGAACTACACAGGCAATGACTGGCGAGAAGATCTTAAGAAGATCATGCTGCAGGTCGGCGTGGCCACCAAGAGCACCGTGTTCCTCTTCGCCGACAACCAGATCAAGGACGAATCGTTCATGGAGGACATCAACATGCTTCTGAACACAGGTGACGTGCCTAACATCTTCCCTGCTGACGAGAAGGCTGACATCGTGGAGAAGATGCAGACTGCAGCCAGGACCCAAGGAGAGAAGGTTGAAGTCACTCCTCTTTCTATGTATAACTTCTTTATTGAGAGGGTGAGAAAGAACCTTCACATTGTCCTCGGTAAGAAGAAAACTCCATTTGCCCTTGTTCTTCTGGGTGTTTTGGGGTCTTGAGTGCCCTGAGCAGCCCAATCCCTTACAATGGTCCCAGGGTTGATTCAGCCAACGCACCAGCTCGGGGTCAGGGCCCGGAGTTCCTCTGGCAACTTTTTTCACTCTTCTGAGCAGCAATTTTTTTTAAAGACTGTCTTGCTCTGTTGCCCAGGCTGGAGTGCAGTGGTGAGATCTCAGCACATTGCAACCTCTGCCTCCCAGTTTCAAGCGATTCTGGTGCCTCAGCCTCCTGAGTAGCTGTGATTGCAGGCGCGTACCACACCTGCTAATTTTTGTATTTTTAGTAGAGAGGGGTTTCACCATGTTGGCCAGGCTAGTCTCATACTCCTGGCTTCAAGTGATCTGCCCGCCTCGGCCTCCTGAAGTGCTGGGATTACAGGCATAAGCCACCGTGCCGGACCCTGAACAATTTCAAACCTGTCCCCCGTCTTCAATTTCCTGAATTCTCCTCTGAGAATTACCCTTGCACAGAATGACATCTCGGGTTTTCTCTGTGAATGACATTCCCAATGTATCTAGAAACCTAGCAATTGTGTTTAGTACTTCCCTTTCTTTACCAAGTCCTGTCTATGTTACCTCCAGCTGTCTCATATCCACTCTCTTATCTCTATCACCTTCACATTGGCTAAGCTGCCATCCTCTTACCCAGGCTCACCTCTGCAACTTTCTAATCATTCTAGCTCCATTCTTGTCTGTTCCATGAAGCCAGGCTGATTTTTTTCATATGCTGCAAATATTATCATTGTGTTCATGCATGCATACACACACACACGCACGCACACATGTGCACACGTGCACATATACACACACACACACACATTGGGATAAGGACCAAAATTACTAACCTGCGGTCTCATAAAGCCATAAGGCTACCTGCCAGACTGTCTTCTGTATCCTCTCCACCTTCATCTTTTCAAACCATCCCCCTTTCTCTCTTTTTTTTTTTTTTTTTTTTTTTTTTTTTTTTTTTTTTTCTGGATATAGGGTCTTGCTCTGTCACCCAGGCTGGAGTGCAGTGATGTGGTTCTAGCTCACTGCAGCCTCAACTTCCTGGGCTCAAGTGATTCTCTCACCTCAGCCTCCTGAGTACCTGGGACTACAGGCACACACCACGATGCCCAGCTAATTTTTTCCATTTTTGTAGAGATAGGGGACGGGGATGTGGGGTTCACTTTGTTGCCCAGGCTGGTCTGAAACTCCTGGGCTCAAATGATCCTCCTGCCTTGGCCTCCCAAAGTGTTGGGATTACAGACATGAGCCACTGTGCCAGGCCTCTCTGTTCTTTACCCACAGTGACCTTTCACTTCCACCTAGACATCATGCTTCCTTCCACCACACATAGTCTAAATAACAATGAATGGAATTTTAAGTGTGGAACCCAAAATTTGTTATTGGCCAGAGATGGGATCAGAAACAAGCAGATGACCTCACAGCAACTTCTATAAATAACAGTGTATGGCTCCCGTGTATCGGCACAAATACAGCAAGTCAATCAAAGGGCTCCAGCCACACTGGCTACGTGACCCGAAGGATGCAGAAGGAACAATAGTGTGTATGGGAGACCAGTTAGAAGGTAATAGACTCAGGCATGGTGGCTCACGCCTGTAATCCCAGCACTTTGGGAGGCTGAGGCAGGCAGATCACTTGAGGTCAGGAGTTTGAGACCAGCCTGGCCAAAATGGTGAAACCCCGTCTCTACTAAAAATACAAAAATTAGCTGGAAGTGGTGGTGGGTGCCTATAGTCCCAGCTACTCAGGAAGCTGAGGCAGGAGAATAGCTTGAACCCAGGAGGCGGAGGTTGCAGTGAGCCGAGATTGTGCCACTGCACTCCAGTCTGGGTGACAGAGCAAGAATCTGTCTTAATAAAAAATAAAAAAATAAAAAAAATTTTTTTTAAAAAGGGGCTATTGTAATGGGCTCCTCACAAAGTTAAGTGAAAATATCCCACTAATTAGCCCGCATTTCCCAGGCACTCATTATGGCCATTGACAGTCACATCCCTGGAGCGCCAGGAGGAAGCCTGCCCCCACTTACCCCACCAGAATCCTTGGGAATACCCGCCTGCCTCCTTGGGTCCACCTACCTTGGAGGAAGGTAATTAACAAAATCTCCTTTTCATTAGCCATGAGTCCAATAGGGGATGCCTTCAGGAACCGCCTGCGGATGTTCCCTTCGCTGATCAATTGCTGTACGATTGATTGGTTCCAGTCCTGGCCCACAGATGCCCTAGAGTTGGTGGCTAACAAATTTCTAGAGGATGTGGAGCTTGATGACAACATTCGGGTACAGTAAGTGTTGATTGCATTTTAGGACTCTAGATATTCGAAATTTGAAGTCCAGATGCTGGCTCTATTTTTGTTGTTGTTTTGAAGATTTCTCAATTTGTATATAGCAAATGTCTTATGCTTTTAAATTGAATCACAGTTAGATATTTAATAAAGCATCTTGTCTGTAAAAGAAGAAAATTTCATTGTTCAGAATTGTCCTGGAGATTTGTCCTAGCTATGAGAACCTGGAATAATGATATAGCTATTTCAGTAGTCCTAGAATATGCATTCTCAACAGGAAGAAGATTGCTGCTGAGACCACAAAACAATGTTTGTTTATTTGTTTTTGAGATGGAGTCTTTCTCTATCCCCCAGGCTGGAGTTCCTTGGTGCAATCTCAGCTCACAGCAACCTCTGCCTCCCAGATTCAAGTGATTCTCATGCCTCAGCCTCCCCCAAGCAGCTGGGATTACAGGCACCTGCCATCACCTCCAGCTAATTTTTATATTTTTACTAGATATGGGGTTTCGCCATGTTGGCCAGGGTGGTCTCGAACTCCTGACCTCACGTAATCTGCCCGCCTTGGCCTCCCAAAGTGCTGGGAATACAGGTGTGAGCTACTGCACCTGGCAAAAATTAGTTCCTATAAGGGTGAAAATTTACTTTTATGTATAAAGCACATATATATATGTGCTTTATTATATATATATGCTTAATTATATATATTATATATTATATATGTGCTTTATATATATGCCTTATATATAATATATGTGCTTTATACACTTTATATATGTATATATGCATATATATATGAAAAAAAGCATTTTATTTGGCTAGAGTAAGGGAAGAGGTGAGAATATCAGTCATTCTGGATGTTCCATGAAGGCTAGAGATCAGTCAACCTTGTCTACCTCTGTATCCTTAGTTTCTAGAAGGTGCTTGGCACACGGTAGGTTCAATCATTGTTTCTTTTATTTATTTATTTATTTATCTATTTATTTTGAGATGGAGTCTCGCTCTGTCGCCCAGGTTGGAGTGCAGTGGTGCGATCTCGGCTCACAGCAACCTCTGCCTCCCGGGTTAATGCGATTCTTGTGCCTCAGCCTCCCGAGTAGCTGAGATTACAGGTGTGAGCCTCCATGCCCAGCTAATTTTTGGATTTTTAGTGGACACTGGGTTTCACCATGTTGGCCAGGCTGGTCTCGACTGACCTTAAGTGATTTGCCCACCTCAGCCTCCCAAAGTGCTGGGATTACAGGCGTGAGCCACCGCACCCAGCCTCAATCACTGTTTGTTGAATTAATGGATGAAAAATGAGGAAGTAGGTAGGGGTAAGAGTGTCAATGGCCTTAAATTCCATTTGGGGTATTTTGAACTTTATTATCTAGACCAGAAGACCCTTAACCTGGGTCCACGTGCTTGTGGGTAGAATTCAGTGGGTGGATGAATATGAATGGGAAACATTACATCTTCATTTCCAATGACATCCAACTGGTACTTTGTATTTCCTCCAGTTATGAATGTAGGCAGTAAACCCCAGTGGGATGAGCAGGGCCTGACTTTGTTACCAGTAGGAATCATAGTTCTTTGCAGAACTCATTCCATCGTTACAGTTAACTCAGTGTATAATTTTCTTCGAATTGATGGTGCTTTTTAGACCTGCTGCCCACTCTTGTTATTTAATGCAGAAGCTGACAAACTATGGTTCATGGGCCTAGTTCAATTCACCCTGCTTTTGTAAATAAAGTTTTATTGGAACGCAGCCATGCCCATTAGTTTACACACCATCTGTGGCTGTTTTTGCACTGAAATGGCAGAGTTGAATAACTGTGACAGATATCATGTGGTCCACAAAGGCTAAAATATTTATTATCTGACCCTTTCCAGAAAAGGTTTACTAATCCCTGATTTAATGCCTCAGTAAAGCAGCACATATATTACTATATTACAAATTTTAAAATATTTTAAAACATTTCAAAAAGTCTATTTCAATATAATTGGTTTCCATGGTAATTCTGTGTTTTATTTTATGCATTTTTAAAAATTGGCTGGGCATGGTGGTTCATGCCTATAATCCCAGCACTTTGGGAGGCCAAGGCGGGTGGATCACTTGAGGTCGGGAATTCCAGACTAGCCTGGGCAACATAGCAACCCCTACCCCACCCCCCACCATCTCTACTAAAAATGCAGAAGATTAGCTGGGTGTGGTGGTGTGTGCCTGAGACTTCAGCTACTCGGGAGGCTGAGGTGGGAGGATCACTTGAGCCAGGGAGGTTAAGGCTACAGTGAGCCATGATTGTGCCACTGCACTCCAGCCTGGATGACAGAGTGCAATCCTGTCTCTCTCTCTCTCCCCCCACATATATATAAAATATATTTATATATAAATATATAATATATATAATATAAATATATTATATATTATATAATATAATGTATATTATATAATAATATAAGTAATGTAATAAATAAATATATAATAAAATTATATATATATATATATATATATTTTTTTTTCTACAAAGTCAGGGAATTTCTCCAAACTACCAAAGTTTAGGAACTCCTGCTTAAGCCCTGGTGATTCATCAAAGGGATCAGTGATAGAAATGACTTGATCAAAGATCATTTGTGGCTGGGCGTGGTGGCTCATGCCTGTAATCCCAGCACTTTGGGAGGCCAAGGTGGGCAGATCACCTGAGGTCAGGAGTTTCAGACTAGCCTGACCAACATGGTGAAACTCTGCCTCTAATGAAAATACAAAAATTAGCTGGGCGTGGTGGCACATGCCTGTAATCCCAGTTACTCCGGAGGCTGAAGCAGGAAAATCACTTGAGCCTGGGAGGCAGAGGTTGCAGTGAGCTGAGATTGCGCCACTGCACTCCAGCCTGGGTGTCAGAGAGAGACACTGTCTCAATAAATAAATAAATAAATATAAAATCATTTGTGTGAGAGTATGCACCTATGTACCTGCCCCATCCTTCTCCGCCTCAGCTCTGTTGACACGTCCTCAGAGAGTTTGGATTCTAATGTGTCACAGTCAGTGTATGTGCCTTCTCATATCCTCATGTCTATAACTAAAGCTGTACTGGATCTCCCTGGAGGATGTTGGGTCCTGCCTAACCGCCTTGGTGTCCTCGGCAGGGTCGTGTCCATGTGCAAATATTTCCAAGAGAGCGTCAAGAAGCTGTCACTTGATTATCACAACAAACTTCGAAGACACAACTATGTTACCCCCACCTCCTACCTTGAATTGATTCTAACCTTCAAGACGCTCCTGAATAGCAAGAGGCAAGAGGTGGCTATGATGAGGAACCGCTACCTGACAGGCTTGCAGAAACTCGACTTTGCAGCTTCTCAGGTGAGCACTGCCAAAACAGAACAGAGATGAAGAGGCCCGGGACGAGGTGGATGTGCCGAGGCATGTGTTCAGGTGCAGAATTAAGAGGACACCAGATCAAGCAGAATGTGACCCTGCATTTGCAGAGCTTACCTTACCTACATCACTGTAATCCCTGCCCTGTGGGATCCTGTCTTTAAGATTTTGATATTTTGTTCATCATGGGTTTTTTGCATTAATTTTGATTTCTTAATCTATTGCAATAATGTATTATTTATCTTGAGTACTTTTTTTTTTAATGACCCCTTAAGTTTTGTCCTCAAGGTGAGTGCCTCCCTTGTCTCACCTTGTGGGGACCTGGGCAGGATAAGGCAGTGAATGGTTCAAGATATCTTTGTGGAGTCAGATCTGGGCCCAAATTTATCTCTACAGCATACCAGCTGTAGAGCCAGGGGCATGTTATTTCACTTCTTTGAGCCTCAGATTCCTCTTCTATAAAAAGGTGAAGGCCCAGTGCAGTGGCTCATGCCTGTAATCCCAGCATTTGGGAGGTCAAAGCGGGAGGATCAGTTGAGGCCAAGAGATCGCTTGAGACCAGCCTGGGAAACACAGCAAGACCCCATCTCTACAAAAAAATAAATAAAATAAAATTAGCCAAGTGCAGTGGCATGTGCCTATAGTCTCAACTACTTGGGAGGCTGAGGTGGGAGGATCACTTGAGCCCAGGAGTTTGAGGCTGCAGTGAGCTATGATCGTACCACTGCACTGCAGCGGGGTAACAGAGTGAGACTTTGTCTCTTTATTTTATTATAATTATTTCTTTCGAGACGCAGTCTCTCTCTGTCACTGAGGCTGGAACTCAGTGGCGCAATCTCAGCTCGCTGCAACCTCTACCTCCTGGGTTCAAGTGATCCTCCTGTCTCAGCATCCCAAATAGCTGGTACTACAGGTGCGTGCCACCACGCCCAGCTAATTTTTGTATTTTTAGTAGAGACAGGGTTTTGCCATGTTGGCCAGTCTGATCTCGAACTCCTGACCTCAGGTGATCTGCCCACCTCGGCCTCCCAAAGTGCTGGGATTACAGGCATGAGCCACCTGCCCGGCCACCTTGTCTCTTTAAAAAAGAAAAAACTAAGTGGTAGCAGTTTCACTGCATAGGGCTGTTATGAAGATGAAGTAAGCTGACACAGTGCAGCCTTTAGCAAAATGCCTGGCACATGAGTTATTAATTAATTTGTTCTTAGAGCCACCTGAAAAATTATCTAAAATGAAAGCTGTACTAGGAGATGGATTTTCAGCCCCAATAAAGACCAAAGAACATTGATTGATTTACAGAGCTTGGCTCTGTGTACAGCAAACCCACAAACACTGCAATGCAGGGATGGGAGAGAACATTGGAAATGGCCTCTGTTGCTCTGTTCCTGGGGATTTGAGTGGTTGGTTTTTAGAGATGTTGAAATTGAAGTCTGTCCAGCAAGGGTGAGGTCGGCCATGTCTGAGGAACAGCAAAAGGACCTAAGACAGTCTAGACCAGAAAATAAAATGATTGCACCAGTTAACATTTCTTGGGTCCTACTGCATCCCTAGTGCTGTGTGTGAAGAAAGTATTGTTACCATCTCCATGTGATACACAAAGAAACCAGGACACAGATACACAAAGAAACCAGGACACAGAGAGGCCAGGTGTCTCACCCATGATCACACAGCCTGGGGAGTGGTCCGGCTAGAACTGAAACTTAGATCTGCATGACTCCAAAACCTATGTTCCTAACCAGGCCAGCCTGCTGTGCTTCTGGTCTCACACAGGCTCACTGGCGGCATTGGGTGCAAGGTCATGAAAACTGTCTCCAAATACATGAAACCCAACCCTGTTTGTCTGAGCTGCTTTAAAAGGCAGAATCATGACCAGTGAGTGAAAACTTCAGGGGGGTAAATTCTAGCTCTGCATCAGGAAAAGCTAATGGTTTTTTCTTTGTTTGTTTTTGTTTTGACAGAGTCTCATTCCATCACCCAGGCTGGAGTGCAGTGGTGCAATCTCGACTCACTGCAACCTCCACCTCCCGCATTCAAGCAATTCTCCTGCCTCAGTCTCCCGAGTAGCTGGGATTACAGGCACGTGCCACCACGCCTGGCTAATTTTTGTGTTTTTAGTAGGGACAGGATTTCTCCATGTTGGTCAGGCTGGTCACGAACTCCTGACCTCAAGTGATCTGCCCACCTCAGCCTCCCAAAGTGCTGGGATTACAGGTGTGAGCCACTGAGCCCGGCCTAATGGGTTTAATTGTCTAAAAAATGGCACAACCCTCATGAGAGGTGGTGCCGCTCCCTGTTATTAGAGGAGTTCAGAGACCAGAAAACTACTTAGCAGGAATGTTTTATAGAGCATCAGACTGTTTGTCTTAGTCAGCTTGGGCTGCCATAGCAAAATATCCCAAACTGGGTGGCTTCAACAACAAACGTTTACTTCTCATAGTTCTGGAGGCTGGGAAGTTCAAGATCAAGACACTAGCAGATCCACTGTCTGGTGGGGGCTCTTTTCCTGGTTTGCAGACGGCTGCCTTCTTGCTGTGTCCTCACACAGTGGGAAGAGACAGATCTCACGTGGCTTCCTCTTTTTATTATATAAGAGCATTTACCCCATCATGTGGGCCTCACCCTTATGACCTCTTCTAACTCTAATTACCTTCAAAGATCTCGCCTATAATTGCCATCAAATTGGGGATTATGCTTCAACATATAAATCTGAGGAGGACACAAACATTTAGTCCACAGTACTATTGGAAAAAGTAGCCTTGAAAGTACCTTCTATCTCAGCTGTCTTTTTTCTTCATAGCCTTTAAGAAAAAAATGTAGCTTTAAAAAATTATTTTGGCTGGGCACAGTAGCTCATGCCTGTAATCCCAGAACTTTGGGAGGCCAAGGCAGGTGGATCACCTGAGGTCAGGAATTGAAGACCAGTCTGGCCAACATGGTGAAACCCCATCTCTACTAAAAATACAAAAATTAGCTGGGTGTGGTGGCACATGCCTGTAATCCCAGCCACATGGGAGGCTGAGACAGGAGAATTGCTTGAACCCAGGAGGCAGAGGTTGCATTGAGCTGAGATCTCACCACTATACTCCAGCCTGGGTGATAGAGTGAGACTCCATCTCAAAAAAAGAAAAAATATTTTAACTTAAAAAAAAATTTTGTAGAGACCTGTTCTCACTATGTTTCCCAGGCTGGTCTTGAACTTCTGGGCTCAAGCAATTCTCCCGCCTCTACCTCCCAAATTGCTGGGATTACAAGCCAAGAAAAAAATGTAGTTTAAAAAAAAATTTCTTGGCCGGGTGTGGTGGCTCATGCCTGTAATCCCAGCACTTTGGGAGGCTGAGGCGGGTGGATCACCTGAGGTCAGGGGTTCTAGAGCAGCTTGACCAACATGGTGAAACTCCGTCTCTACTAAAAATATAAAAATTAGCCAGGCGTGGTGGTGTGTGACTGTAGTCCCAGCTACTTGGGAGGCTGAGACAGGAGAATTGCTTGAACCCAGGAGTTGGAGGTTGCAGTGAGCCAAGATCATGCCACTGCACTCCAGCCTGGGCGACAGAGTGAGACTCTGTCAAAAAAAAAAAAAAAAAAAGTCTTAACTTGCTTTTGCTCTGTCTCTCTCCCATTACCCCCAACACTACAATATAGACTCAGTGAGGTAGGAAACGGTTTTTAAAAAAATATTTTAGTTTACAATTATATGTCTAGTGCCTAGCACAGTGCTTGATAACCACAACGCAGAGTGTAAACTCAATAACTGTGTTGAAAAACCTATGAGATAATCACTAGGAAACGAATCTGTACCCAGGACCATGTCAAAATCATTAGTACATATTTTCTGCTTATGTCATAGGTTGGAGAATCATTTCAACTCTTGTCTACTTTGCCATTTTCAGTGCTGACCCTGGATTTCTCCCACCTCTCTCCTTGCTAGGTAGCGGTCATGCAAAGAGAACTGACAGCTCTTCAACCTCAACTCATCCTCACCTCCGAGGAAACTGCCAAGATGATGGTGAAAATTGAAGTGGAGACGAGAGAAGCTGATGGAAAGAAACTTCTGGTGCAGGCAGATGAAAAAGAAGCCAATGTTGCTGCTGCCATTGCCCAAGGAATCAAGGTAGAAAGACTGAGAAGAAAGGGAGGGAACTGGTGCTGCCGAATGAGCATGGTTATACCCATCTTACGGATGAGAAAAGTGAGGCTCAGAAAGGGTAGGCAAGGCTGGGCATGGTGGCTCACAGCTGTAATCCCAGCACTTTGGGAGACCAAGGGAGGTGGATCACCTGAGGTTAGGAGTTCAAGACCAGCCTGACCAACATGGTGAAACCTCATCTCTACTTAAAAAAAAAAAAAAAAAAACTAGCCAGGTGTGGTGGCGTGCGTCTGTAATCCGAGCTACTCAGGAAGCTGAGGCAGGGGAATTGCTTGAACCTGGGAGGCAGAGGTCGCAGTGAGCTGAGATTGCACCACTGCACTCCAGCCTGGGTGGCAAGAGTGAAACTCTGTCTAAAAAAAAAAATAATAATAAGGGGTAGGCGACTCTCCCAGCATCACATAGCTGATAAGTGTTGAAGGAAGTTGTTCTGAAACATCGCTGAAACCAGGAAGCATTAAGACCCAACATGGGCAGGTGTGGTGGCTCATACCTGTGATCCCAGATTTTTGGGAGACAAAGGCAGGAGGATCGCCAGAGCCTCGGAGTTTAAGACCAGCCTGGGCAACGTAGCAAGATCCTGTCTCTACAAAAAAAAAAAAAAAAACTAAAACAGCCAGGTGTAGTGGCACACCCATGTAGTCCCAGCTACTCAGGAGGCTGATGTGGGAGGATTGCTTGAGCCCAGGAGTTTGAGGCTGTAGTGAACTAGGATCGTGCCACTGCAATCCATAGCTCACTGCAGCCTTGAACACTTGGACTCAAGTTATCCTCCCATCTCAGCCTCCAAGTAGCTGACCAAGACCCTGTGTTGTCTAAAAAACAAAACAAAAAAGTGGCCAGGGGCAGTGGCTCATGCCTGTAATCCCAGTACTTTGGGAGGCTGAGGTGGGTGGATTGCTTGACTCCTGGAGTTGAGGACCAGCCAAGTTCAAGACCAGCCTGGGCAACATGGCAAACCCCATCTCTACAAAAAATGTAAAAAAAATTATCCAGCTGTGGTGGCATGCACCTATGGTCCCAGCTACTCAGGAGACTGAGGTGGGAGGGTCCTGAGCCCAGGAGGTCGAGGCTACAGTGGGTCCAGGTCGCACCACTGCACTCCAGCCTGGGTGACAGAGCAAGACCCAGTCTCAAAAACAAACAAACAAAAAGACCCAATATGTTTTGACCTCGTCTTTTACCACTTTTCCTTCATTCCCTGTACTCTGGCCACGTTGGTCTCCTAGCTATTTGTTAAATATTCACAAGCCGCACTCCCACCCCAGAGCCTTAGAACTGGCTGTTCCCTCTACACAGAATGCCCTTCCTTTTGATATCCACATGGCTGTTTCCTTCGTCTCCATTGTATTTTTGCTCAATTATGCCTGGCGTGTTGTAGGCGTGGAATAAATATTTGTTGAATGACAGAATGTTGAACCTAGAGGAAACCCGCTTGAAGGTGATTGTTGTGCCAGAGAGGAAATAGTCCTGGTAAGGGCTTGACCTACGTTCACGTAGTAGAAGAAAATCTACTTCTTCTATTAGCACTGATGTGATGTTGTATATTTCACAAAGCACTTTGAAGTACATGGTTACATTTGAGCATTACAACTACTTTGAGACTTCAGAATGACAGATAGGGCCGGGAGAGGTGGCTCATGCCTGTAATTCCAGCACTTCAGGAGGCCAAGGTGGGCAGATCACTTGAGGTCAGGTGTTTGAGAACAGCCTGGCCAACATGACAAAACCTTATCTCTACTAAAAATACAAAAATTAGCTGGGCGTGGTGGCATATGCTTGTAATCCCAGCTACTCAGGAGGCTGAGGTGGGAGAATTTCTTGAACCTGAGAGGTAGAGGTTACAGTGAGTTGAGATCGCACCAATGCACTCCAGCCTCAGCGACAGAGCAAGACCTTATCTCAAAAAAAAAAAAAAAAAAAAAAAAAAAAAAAGACAGACATGGGCATATGAGAGTTGACAGCATTGAGGTTCAGTGGTAAATTGACTTTCCAGAGCTGCATGGTTAGTTAGTGGGATTAGAAGCCAAGGTTCATGGCACTTACCTTAACATACTTGAACCTATGCCCCCACTTAACAGAAAATTCTCTCAACCATTCTTCAAACAAGGGCTTTGATCAAAAAGCAGCCTATGTGTCTTCTATCATAAATAGGTCATGGCAGCTGGGCAAGGTGGCTCACGCCTGTAATCCCAACACTTTAGGAGGCTGAGGCAGGCGCATCACTTTAGGTCAGGAGTTGGAGACCAGCCTGGCCAATATGGTGAAACCCTGTCTCTACTAAAAGAATAAAAATTAGCCGGGCGTGGTGGTGGGCACCTGTAATCCCAGCTATTCAGGAGGCCCAAGCACATGAATCACTTGAACCTGGGAGGTAGAGGTTGCAGTGAGCTGACATCATGCCACTGCACTCCAGCCTGAGTGACCAAAAAAAAAAAAAAATCACGGGGCATTGTCTCAGAAGGGCAGGCCTTTTTGATTGGCTTTTCTCCACTGAGTCCTGAGACCTGGCCTGTGGGAGATCCCCTGGGTGGGTCTGATCCCTGTCAGAGTCACATAATGAATACCCTGAATTACAGATGTTTTTTCACTTGTAGTCCTGGTAGAACAGACACGAGGTGAATGGAAACCATCAGTGATAATGGGCCAGCCATGATGGGTCATGCCTTTAATCCCAGTGCTTTGGGAGGCTGAGGCAGGAGGATGGCTTGAGGCAAGGAGGAATTTCAGACCAGCCCAGGTTACAATAGTGAAAACTCTTCTCTGCAAAAAACTAAAAAGAAAAAAATTGGTCAGGTGCAGTGGAGCACACCTGCGGTCTTAGCTACTCAGCAGCCTGAGACAGGAGGATCACTTGATTCCAGGAGCTGCAGTGAGCTATGATCCCACCACTGCACTCTAGCCTGGACAACAGAGTAAGATCTTGTCTCAAAAAAAAAAAAAAGAGAAAAAGACTCAGGAGATTTCAAGTAACAGTTCTGAATTTTCAGCTTTTCTTTGGAAAACATCAGGCAACCTGGCAACATCGGAGCTGCCCTCCCAGGTTGCACTCATCTTCGGTATTAAATAGTTGCTGCCCCTGTGTGTTCCAATTCACCAAAGTCCCAGCCCCACCCGCTCGCACTCACTGGCCTGGCCCCCTGAGGCGCATGAATTGGCAACTCTTTAATGTTTCTGTGCTAGAATCAGGTACATCAGGGCTCAATTTTTGCTCTGTCCTTTCCTAGCTTCAGTTTCTTCATCTACAAAATGGGGGTACTAAGAGGAAAACATGTAACATTTGTAGCCTGTGCCAGAGCATAAGGGTCTATGTTAGTGATTCTCCAAAACTGCTGTTCTTTGCTCTATACCAAGGGGACTTGCCTATGTGACGAAGGCTAGCCCCTTTCCACATGTGGGTCGCAGAGGGAAGGAAAACAGCACAGCCAAGATTCTGCTCTGTAATGTCAGGCCAAACAGCGACTTGTTGGAGCAGGAGGGAGGTGAGTGATGGCACAAGGTTTGTAAGGCGGCGACCCAGGACGCCCCACTACACCCACTCCCAGGCAATAACTGCCACATCAGGTTTCGGTGCAAAGGGTGAGGCTCAAGGCTCTGCCATCCCATCCTTCCTCCAGGGAGTGACATCCTGGGATGAGTCAGGAAGTGGAAGAAACTACCCAGGGAGGAGAAGAAACTGGTGTCTGATTGTGCAGCTTTCCTGAGGCTTTTTTGTGGACCGGAATCCCTTCCTGGACCTTTCAGGGCTGTGGCCCTCCTGCCCAGGAGAAGTTGCTAATTTTCTCTAATCTCCTCACACTCCCAGAAATGACACAAGATGGAATAGTGCCCAGTAGGGTACCGAATGCACAGTAGGAATGCAAATGAAATCCATATTAGGAGTTTCTGTTTGATTTTAATTTGCCTTTAAGAAACATAAATTTTAGTGTTTCTTTATGTGGAGACAAAGTTCCCTGCTCTTTACCAAAAAAGAAAAAAAAGTGATTTGTTAGAAACTCAGAAGTACGGCTGAGCACAGAGGCTCATGCTTGTAATCCCAGCACTTTGGGAGGCCGAGGCAGGCGGATCACTTGAGGTCAGGAGTTCGAGACCAGCCTAGCCAACATGGTGAAACCCCATCTATACTAAAAATACAAAAATTAGTCAGACCTGGTGGCAGGCACCTGTAGTCCCAGCTACTCGGGAGCCTGAAGTGCGAGAATCACTTGAACCCGGGAAGCAGAGGTTGCAGTGAGCCGAGATCGCACCGCTGCTACAGTCCAGCCTGGATGATAGAGCGAGACTCTGTCTCAAAAAAAAAAAAAAAAAAAAAGAAAAAAGAAATCCATACTGGGAAGACAAAGACTGGAAGAGCAAGAATCAGGTCACCAACTCTTGATTCACAAGCGCAATGGTTTGCTTACATTGGTCAATTCTTTCCAATTATTTCTTTCCCCCCTAATGAGGATGATCAATGATACCAAAATTACTGTGATCCGATTACATTTCATCACATTGCACTGAACTCCATACCTCTCAAACAATCCGATTGCTCTTTTCATGCTAAGACTCGGGCAATTTTAAATTATTATGTTTTTAGCATAGAAACAAATGTGGTAACAATGCCTATGTGAGATTTTTGTTTTGTTTTCGTTTTTAGACAGAGTTTCACTCTTGTCGGCCAGGCTGGAGTGCAATGGCAAAATCTCAGCTCTCTGCAACCTCCGCCTCCCCAGTTCAGGCAATTCTTCTACCTCAGCCTCCTGAGTAGCTGAGATTACAAGCGCCCGTCACCACGCCTGGCTAATTTTTGTATTTTTAGTAGAGACAGGGTTTTGCCATGTTGGCCAGACTGGTCTGGAACTCCTGACCTCAAGTGATCCACCACGTTGGCCTCCCAAAGTGCTGGGATTACAGGCATGAGCCACTGTGCCTGGCCAAAAAAGCAAATAAGTTGAATGCTCAGATGTTCGGGACATCCAGACCACAGCCCCAAAAGGCCATGCATGTGTTCCGGCTGCTGGTTAACGGTCAGAGCCATTGTCCAGCTCCAGCGGCAGGCACCGCGTTAAAGGGTATCTGGAAGAGGAAGCACCTCTTCCTTCTTCCTCATGTAGGAGTGGAGCTCTGCTTCGCCCCCATTGTGCCAGGCCCTGGGCACTCATCTCCTTTGTCCTCATGCCGCCCACAGAATGAATGTGAGGGGGACCTAGCTGAGGCAATGCCTGCACTCGAGGCTGCACTAGCTGCTCTGGACACCCTGAACCCAGCCGACATCTCGCTGGTGAAGTCGATGCAGAACCCACCAGGCCCTGTCAAACTGGTCATGGAGAGCATCTGCGTCATGAAAGGGATGAAGCCAGAGAGGAAGCCAGACCCTAGTGGCTCCGGTAAGCGCCACCCCACCCAGATGCCTGCACAGGCTGCGCTTTCCTGGCAGTGGGGTGCCAGCACCCACTGCATCCCCAAGTCGACTGCAGGCATGCAGGCAAGATCACTGAGTTTGGAGGAATTAAGAAAGGAACCAGGCTGTGTGTGTGCACCCAAGGCCTCTCTCAGGCTTCTCCAGCAGCCTCCGCCCTCTCAGTCAGTTGGGAAGAATGTAGGTATCTGTAGGTGGAGCTGAGCTTAGTCAAGGCTTCTCCCTGCAAGTCATTACAAAAATGAAGGTCAGGTAGACAAAAGGCTTGGTGTGGAACCAACACAGAGTCATGTGTGGGTGACCGAGAGAGCTACAGAGAGAGAGAAACAGAGAAGCAGAGAAAGAGAGTTAGGGAAAGGAAAAGAATGAGACAGAGACAAAGAAAGGAACAGAGAGAAAGAGTCTGAGAAATAAATGGAGACCCAGACACCTATACACGTATGCATACATGCACACACATGCATGCACACACAGACATGCACATATAGACATACATGCACACACAGAGCCATGCACAAACACACATGCAGACATGCATACATACAGGCAGGCACATGCATATACACCCAAAGGGACAGGGGGACCAGGAGAGAAGGAAATCGGGAGAAAGAGACAGGGAAACACACACACACACACACACACATACACAGAGAAAGAAAAAGCAGATGGGGAGAGACTTGCATGCACAAGTGAGATGCAGACATACAGGAGAGAGTAAGACATGAGGGGAGAGAAACAGGTAGAGATAGAGACTGAGAGACAAATATGCGGAGAGCGACAGAGAAATGGAGACAGAGAGATGCAGAGACACATGGAGTGCCAGAGACACAAAGAGAGACACAGAAACAGAGACAGAGTGGGAAGAAAAGAGACCATAGAGAAGAGAGACAGAGACAGGGAGAAAAAAACAATCACACGAAGACAGAGAAGAGGAGTTGGGGGAGGGGGTGGGGTGGAGCAGGAGTGGGGAATGGAAAATTGGAGAGAGACTTGGGCAGGAGACAAGGGCAAAGAGAGGCAGAGACGGCAATGGAGAGGAAGAAAGAGAGAGGGACAGATGAACAAAGAAAGAGAAAGAGGAGGATACAGAGAATTAGAAACAGGCAGAAAGGAATGGGGAAGGAGGAAGGAAAGCTCCTTCTACAGTTGAGCCTAGAAACATTAACAGGTGAGTATTCAATCTCCTTCAAATTTAAATTAGGTGTAGGACTTTGCATTAAGACCAGTGCCTTAGAGCTGAACAATGACTTTAAAAATCACCTCCAAATCTATTTCCTGCCTTTTGAGTCTTCCAGTCCTGGGAACAGTCTGGCTATTCCTTCATTCTTTCTGAAATGTTAGAAATCTCTGCTCTAATCCCATCCAGGTGCAGTGGCTCACACCTGTAATCCCAGCACTTTGGGAGGCTGAGGTGGGTGGATCACTTGAGCCCAGGAGTTTGAGACCAGCCTGGACAACATGACAAAACCCCATCTCTACAAAAAATGCAAAATTTCACCAGGCGTGCTGGCGCATGTCTGTAGTCCCAGCTGCTCAGGAGGCTGAGAAGAGAGGAACGCTTGAGCCTGGGAGGTTGAGGCTGCAGTGAGCCGTGATCCTGCCGCTGATCTTTAGCTTGTATGACAGAGTGAGACCCTGTCTCAAGAAAGAAATCCCTGATCCCTCATTTGAGACCTTCTGGCTCCTGCTTCCCATTGCTTAGCATTCCCTCTTCTCTGGCGGGTGTCAGGCCTACACTCACATAAAGCAGAGGCAAAGCTCATCAGGAATAGTCAAGCAAAGAGCAGACGTTACAAGAGCATCCTTTAGGGAAATAGCTAATGTATAATAAGTTGGCCTTGAGCAAAGATGAGCTAGATAGTACTTCTGCACCCTGGCTGCACCCTAGAATCACCTGGAGAGGTTAAAGAATGCAGAAGTCGGCCAGGTGCGGTGGGTCACTGCTGTAATCCCAGCACTTTGGGAGGCCAAGATGGGAGGATCACCTGAGGTCAGGAGTTCAAGACCAGCCTGGCCAACATGGTGAAATCCTGTCTGTACTAAAAATACCAAAAAAAAAAAAAAAAAAAAAATTAGCTGGGCGTAGTGGTGTGTGCCTAATCCCAGCTACATGGAAGGCTGAGGCAGGAGAATTGCTTGAATCCAGGAGGCAGAAGTTGCAGTGAGCCGAGACCACGCCATTGCACTCCAGCCTGGGCAACAAGAACAAAACTCCGTCTCAAAAAAAAAAAAAAAAAAGCAGAAGTCTGTGCCCCACTCCTGGAGAGTCTCATTCCATTGGTCTGAGATGCAGCCTGAGCATTAGGATTTTTTTTAAGCTCCCCTGCAGCTGGGGTTGAGACCTGCTGAGATACACAAAGCACAGCCAGGTCATGAATGTCACTTCTCATCTTGGATCACTGATGATCAGCACAGAACCCATCATTAAATTAAAATTAAAGCAAATTATGCCTATTATTCACCCAAACCATGGAATTGAGTGAGTATATTGAGATGGAGCAAAAGAGCAATTGAGTTAGTTCGGGGTACCTTGAATCTAAATGAAGCAGATCATTTTCTAGAATGCCAACAAAAACCTTCATGGGAAATATTTGGCTGATTTCTGCTCTTGTAATTAGGAATGGGACACATTTGACCTGCTGTACTCAATGTGATGTCTCAGAGTATAACTTTTTTGATGAGCCTGAGCTTGGCAAGTACCATGGGCCAAAAAGCTTCCCAAATTGTTTCCAATGTGTCAACAGAAGGAGCATTGTTCTGGGATGGGATTGAGACTCACTTGATTACTTGTTAGTCAGCATGATGGGTGCTAAGGGGAATAAGGGCCTGGCTTTGTGTCTGGGCAGGCCACGGGTAGTCTTCTGTATGGGTGGAAGCCTGCAAGCTGCTTCTTCCAGCCTCCTTCATTCTCACAAGACCTTTGCCTCACTCACACAGTTCATCAAAGGGAGGACTGATTGGGCTCCATCCAACCCACCTCCCAGACTAGGGAAGGATATTCGAAACTCATCCCCACGGGCTGTGGCTCCTGCTGCCTTTTCCATCCATGAATAAGATAATGGGGTACTATTCATTCAACCCATATTTATTGATAACTAAGTACCAGGCAGTGTGCCAGGTTCTAGAAAACAGAAGTTTACCGCTTTGAGGGAGAGGTAGATGGTAGATAATAATTGAAAACTTACAGGTTGCAATAAGTGCTATAAAGGGAATGGACTTTCTAGCAAGCAAGGTGAAAGAAAATGCTGGTGCAGCGGGGAGGGGGGCCTCTCTTGTCAGATAAGTCTAGGGAAACCTCTATATGGCAATGGCTTTTAAAACGAGGCCTCCAGCCTGGGCAACATGGCGAAACCTCATCTCTATAAAAAATACAAAGATTGGCTGGGCACAGCTGGGCGTGGTGGCCCATACCTGTAATCCCAGCACTTTGGGAGGCTGAGGTGGGTGGATCACCTGAGGTCAGGAGTTCGAGACCAGCCTGTCCAACATGGTGAAACCCCGTCTCTACTAAAAGTACAAAAAATTAGCCAGGTGTGGTGGTGGGTGCCTGTAATCCCAGCTGCTCGGGAGGCTGAGGTAGGAGAATCGCTTGAACCCAGGAGGCAGAGGTTGCAGTGAGCCAAGGTTGCACCATTGCACTCCAGCCTGGGCAGCAAGAGTGAGACTCCATCTCAAAAAAAAAAAAAAAAAAAAAAAAATTGGCTGGGCGTGGTGGCTCAGGCCTGGAATCTTAGCACTTTGGGAGGCCGAGGTAGGCAGATCACATGAGGTCAGGAGTTTAAGACCAGCCTGGTCAACATGGTAAAACCCTGTCTCTACTAAAAATACAAAAATTAGCCAGGCGTGGTGGCACATGCCTGTAGTCCCAGCTCCTTGGGAGGCTGAGGCAGGAGGATCACTTGAACCCAGGAGGCGAAGGTTGCAGTGAGCCAAGATCGCTCCACTGAACTCTAGCCTGGCTGACAATGCAAGACTCTGTCTCAAAATAAATAAATGAATAAATAAAATGAGGCCTGAGGTCTGGTCAGGAGCCAGCTAGATGCCATTTACAGTATAGGCAAAGGGCTCATGGTAAGAAGCACTTGGGGTCATGGAGGAATTGAAGGAAGGTCCTTTATAACTCAAGTTTAGGGAGCAAGGCAGAGATGGGGTTGGTGAGGTTGGCTGGGCCTCTCAGACCATGTTTTTGTTTTTGTTTTTTCTCAAATACCAGCAGTAACCACTGCAGAATTTTAAGTCTTGGCCAGAATGTCTTAACACATTATCTCTGTTTCTTGTTCCAAATAGGTAAGATGATAGAAGATTACTGGGGGGTATCCAAAAAGATTCTTGGGGATCTGAAATTCTTGGAGAGTCTTAAGACATATGACAAAGACAACATCCCCCCACTGACCATGAAGCGGATCCGGGAAAGGTTTATCAATCACCCGGAATTCCAGCCAGCTGTCATTAAAAATGTATCGTCGGCCTGCGAGGGTCTGTGCAAGTGGGTGAGGGCCATGGAGGTGTACGATCGCGTGGCCAAGGTGGTGGCCCCCAAACGGGAGCGACTGAGGGAGGCAGAGGGGAAGCTGGCTGCACAGATGCAGAAGCTGAACCAGAAAAGAGCAGAGCTGAAGCTGGTGGTAGACCGGCTCCAGGCCCTGAATGACGACTTTGAAGAGATGAACACCAAGAAAAAGGACTTGGAGGAAAACATTGAAATCTGCTCCCAAAAGCTGGTCAGGGCAGAGAAACTGATCAGTGGTCTTGGGGGAGAGAAGGACAGATGGACCGAAGCCGCCCGACAGCTGGGGATCCGCTATACTAATCTGACTGGTGACGTGTTGCTGTCCTCAGGAACCGTGGCTTACCTGGGCGCTTTTACAGTGGATTATCGGGTCCAGTGCCAAAATCAGTGGTTGGCTGAATGTAAGGACAAGGTCATCCCTGGCTCCAGTGACTTCAGTCTCAGCCACACGTTAGGGGATCCCATAAAAATCCGTGCCTGGCAGATTGCTGGGCTTCCCGTTGACTCCTTCTCCATCGACAATGGCATCATTGTATCCAATTCCAGACGCTGGGCCTTAATGATTGACCCTCAGGGGCAGGCCAATAAATGGATTAAGACCATGGAGAAGGCGAATAAACTGGCTGTCATCAAGTTCTCTGATAGCAACTACATGAGGATGCTGGAAAACGCGCTGCAGTTAGGCACCCCTGTCTTGATTGAAAACATTGGAGAAGAGCTGGATGCTTCTATCGAACCTATATTGCTCAAGGCAACATTCAAACAGCAAGGAGTTGAGTACATGAGGCTGGGTGAAAACATCATCGAATATTCCAGGGATTTTAAGTTATACATCACAACCCGTTTGAGGAATCCACATTACCTCCCAGAAGTTGCCGTGAAGGTCTGTCTCCTCAACTTCATGATCACCCCCTTGGGTCTCCAAGATCAACTCCTTGGCATCGTGGCTGCGAAGGAGAAGCCAGAGCTGGAAGAGAAAAAGAACCAGTTGATTGTGGAAAGCGCCAAGAACAAGAAGCATCTCAAGGAAATTGAAGATAAGATCTTGGAGGTTCTCTCCATGTCCAAGGGTAACATCCTGGAGGATGAAACCGCCATCAAAGTTCTGTCCTCCTCCAAAGTGCTATCTGAAGAGATCTCAGAGAAACAGAAAGTTGCTTCCATGACAGAAACGCAGATTGACGAGACTCGGATGGGCTACGAGCCAGTGGCTGTGCATTCCGCCACCATCTTCTTTTGTATCACGGACCTGGCCAACATCGAGCCGATGTACCAGTACTCCCTGACTTGGTTCATAAATCTCTACATGCATTCCTTGACCCACAGCACGAAGAGCGAGGAACTGAATCTGCGCATCAAGTACATCATTGACCATTTCACCCTGAGCATCTACAACAACGTGTGCCGTTCTCTGTTTGAGAAGGACAAGCTACTCTTCTCTCTCCTCCTGACCATCGGCATCATGAAACAGAAGAAGGAAATTACGGAGGAGGTGTGGTACTTCCTTCTCACTGGAGGCATCGCACTGGATAACCACTACCCCAACCCAGCTCCCCAATGGCTGTCTGAGAAGGCATGGGCAGAGATTGTCCGTGCATCTGCCTTACCCAAACTGCACGGCCTGATGGAGCATTTGGAACAGAACCTGGGTGAATGGAAGCTGATCTATGACTCGGCCTGGCCTCATGAGGAGCAACTCCCTGGGTCTTGGAAGTTCTCTCAAGGATTGGAGAAGATGGTGATCCTTCGATGTTTGCGGCCTGACAAAATGGTGCCAGCGGTCCGGGAGTTCATTGCTGAACATATGGGAAAGCTGTATATCGAAGCCCCTACGTTCGATCTCCAGGGATCCTACAATGATTCCAGCTGCTGTGCGCCTTTGATTTTTGTGTTGTCTCCAAGTGCAGACCCAATGGCAGGTAAGAACAGAGTGTTGTGGGAGAGACGTGGAAAGCCCAGAATGTGTGGGTGGATATCAGTAGCCCGTCCCTTACAGCAGGGATCTCAAGTTCAGATGGCTTTGAAGGCCAGGTGGTTCATAGGCTGAGGTGGAGCCACGGAACTCGTCCTGTTCTGCCTATAGAGGTCAGCTGCTACTCCGCACCCACAAATTGTGCCATTTGGGAATGTAAGCCCAGAATTGCTAGATCATCTGATTTTTCAAGAGAAACCAGAAATGCAGAAATTTCCCACTTTTATATCTTGATAATTCATTCAAAGTTCTTTCCTTAAAAACCTGGTGAGGGTTCAGGAGAGGTGGCTTACGCCTGTAATCCCAGCACTTTGGGAGAATGAGTTGGGAGGATTGCTTGAGCCCAGGAGTTTGAGACCAGCCTGGGCAACATAGTGAGACCTCCATTGCTATAAAACATTAAAAAATTATCTGGAAATGGTGGCACATGCCTGTAGTCCCAGCTACTTGGGAGGCTGAGGCAGGAGGATCCCTTCAGCCTTGAGAGGTCAAGGCTGCAATGAGCTATGATCACACCACTGCACTCCAGTCTAGGTGACGGACCCTGCCCCCTCCCCCCAAAAAAGAACAAAATAGAAGCTTGGTGAGATTCAGCTCGGATGATTCCATAGGAAACTTCACACTGTGTCTCTTCTAGTGCCGCATGTCATGAGATCCATACTGTCTGGCTGTCTTTTCTGATAAAGACAGATCTGGGGACTCAGGTATTGTCAGCATGAGCTGGCTCTCCATTCCCCCACTCCCTCCCTTATAGTTTCCCACCAGCTTTTCACCTGATGTGACAGTTCTCAATCTTGGCTGCACATTGGAATCACCTGGGGAGTTTAAAGAAGCCTCACAATGCACGGGCCACAGCTTTGGCCAATTAAATTAAAATCTTTGGGGTGAGACCCATGAATTGTGTTTTATGAAGCCTTTCCAGTAACTCCAATGTGCAGCCAGGGATGGAACCACTGACTTTAATAGTTTTAGTGGCCTTTGAAAATCACCAAGATCCACTATTTCAGTAGCAGGTGCACAATGATTATTATTAATTTTTAAAATTATTATTATATTTTATTTTATTTATTTATTTTGAGATGGAGTCTTGCTCTGTCACCCAGGCTGGACTGCAGTGGCATGATATTGGCTCACCGCAACCTCCACCTCTCGGGTTCAAGCAATTCTCATGCCTCAGCCTCCCGAGTAGCTGGGATTACAGGCACGTGCCACCACGTCTGGCTAATTTTTGTATTTTTAGTAGAGATGGAGTTTCACCATGTTGGCCAGGCTGGTCTTGAACTCCTGACCTCAAGTGATCCACCCACCTCGGCCTCCCAAAGTGCTGGGATTACTGGTGTGAGCTACTCGGGAGGCTGAGGCAGGAGAATTGCTTGAACTTGGGAGGCGGAGGTTGTGGTGAGCCAAGATCATGCCATTGCACTCCAGCCTGGGCAACAAGAGCGAAACTCCATCTCAAAAAAAAAAAAGAAAAAAAAACCCAGAAATTTATTTTCTCACAATTCTTAAAGAAACAAGTTTGAAATCAAGCTGTTGGCGGGGATGGTTTCTTTCGAGGCCTCTCTGCTTGGCTTGCTGATGGTCGTCTTCTCCCTATGTCTGCACAGGGCCTTCTCTCTGTGTCTGTCCTCATCTCCTCTTCTCATAAGGATATCAGTCATATTGGATTAAGGCCCACTCTAATGAACTCATTTTATTTTATTTTATTTTTTTATTCATTTAGTTTTTATTATTATACTTTACGTTCTAGGGTACATGTGCACAACGTGCAAGTTTGTTACATATGTATACATGTGCCATGTTGGTGTGCTGCACCCATTAACTCATCATTTACATTAGGTGTATCTCCTAATGCTATCCCTTCTCCCTCCCCCCACCCCACGACAGGCCCTGGTGTGTGATGTTCCCCTTCCTGTGTCCAAGTGTTCTCATTGAATGAACTCATTTTAACTTTGCCTCCGCAAAGACCCTATCTCCAACTACTGAACAGTTACATTCTGAGGTACCTGGAATTAGGACTTGAACGTATGAATTTTGCTAGGGACACGATGCAGCTCATAACAGAGACCATATGTAATCCTTAGACTATTAACCCTGATCTTTTTATGTGCTGCCTGCCCCTCATAGTGATGTACTTCCTCGTGTAGGTTTTTTTTATTGTGAGTTCACCATCAGCAAATTTGTGTTGTTTTGCAGGAGTCTCATATACTTTGGGTTTAAGGAGTGTCCCTACAGAACAACTTTGCATGTGCAAACAGTGGTACCCCAGAGGGTGAGGTGGGGGTCGCCATTCTGGATCAAATTTTATGGGAAATTTCTCAGCTTAGGAATCCCACACCAGAGAGTACCGTGAACTCACACTCCTCAAATTCATGTGGCATAAACTTAGTGTTTTGATTTTTAAACTGGAGAGTTATTTTTTCCATCCAGGCTCCAGACCAGTTATGAGCTTCCATGTCTTTTCCTTGGGTCAGTAGTCAAATGGCCTTGGCCTTCTTTTGTTGTTTGTTTGTTTGTTTTTTTGAGATGGAGCCTTGCTGTGTAACCCAGGCCGGAGTGCAGTGGCGTGATCTCGGCTCACTGCAACCTCCGCCTCCTCCCAGGTTCAAGCAATTTTCCTGCCTCAGCCTCCCGAGTAGCTCGGACTACAGGCATGCGCCACCCAGCTAATTAGCTAATTAGCCCAGCTAATTTTTGTATTTTTAGTAGAGATGGGGTTTCACCATGCTGGCCATGCTGGTCTCGAATTCCTGACCTCAAGTGATCCGCTCGTCTCGCCCTCCCAAAGTGCTGGGATTGCGGGCGTGAGCCACCGCATCTGGCCAAAGGTCTGGCCTTCATAACATGAAGGTACAGCACTTTGAGAATTCTAACTTTATGCAAGTGTCTCGGTTCCAGCTCCCCACCTCTTATGAGTGCAAAGCTATATCTTCCATGGACATTAAAACTTTAACATCTAGAGTAATGAAATAAAGTGTGGTATTTTCCAATGGTGATATACTATGTATCCATGAAAGAAAAAAGCCTTTATACATGTACTAATGTGGAAGAGACCTATAAGATATGTACATTGTTAAGTGGGAAAAAAAATGCAGTATTCTACAATTCATATAAATTTAATAGTATATATGCATTTATTTAAATACACAAAATATTTCTTGAAGGATTCACAAATCTAATCACATTGGCTACCACTGAGAAGAGAGAAGTGAGAGACTTATTTCACTTTACAAATGCTTATATTTCTTGTTAAAATAAATTTGCAAAAATCAGTTTCCTAGTTATTTGATTATGTGCTCACCTCTCTATTTTTGAGTTCCCCGTTTTGGGCACCTGGGAATATCCTTTTCTTTCAAACCTTGATTTTTTTTGTTTTTTTTCAGTTCAGATAATTTCTTTTTTTATCAAGAATGTCTATGTGTTTAAAGCAAAAGAGAAGTTGATGGTAGCTTCATCTGCCATCTGATCTGATGTCTAAAGTTTCCCCAGAGAGATGTTTATTTTGTAATTAACAGAAGCCAATGAGTTTTTTTCTGAGTCCAAAATTTTAATGTGAACCCCACCTTTTGTGTTGGGGGGTGTGTGTGTGTGTGTGTGTGTGTGTGTGTGTGTGTGTGCGTGTGTGTGTTTAAATAGAGACAAGGTCTCACTGTGTTGCCCAGGCTGGTCTCCAACTCCTGAGCTCAAGTGATCCTCCCACCTCGGCCTCCCAAAGTGTTGGGATTACAGGTGTGAGCCACCACACCCAGCCATGTTGTTATTGTTGATATAGCTGTTCTGTTACTGTTAGCTGGCCTGTCGTCTTTCAAAAGCCTCCTTTCTTCCTGGTCTCAGGCCTGCTGAAGTTTGCTGATGATCTTGGTATGGGAGGTACCAGAACACAGACCATCTCCCTTGGCCAAGGCCAAGGCCCTATTGCTGCCAAAATGATCAACAATGCCATCAAAGACGGGACCTGGGTGGTCTTACAGAACTGCCACCTGGCCGCAAGCTGGATGCCTACCCTGGAGAAGATTTGTGAGGAGGTGATTGTTCCAGAGAGCACCAATGCCAGATTCAGGTGAGATGCTGTCCCACCACTGCCTTCTCTGGGACCCAACCTCCAGACATCAGGATGGTGGCTGGGAAGATGACCAAGACACAGTCCTGCCCCTTAGAAACTTTCAGTCTAGGCCAGGCAGGGTGGCTCATGTCTGTAATCCCAGCACTTTGGAAAGCTGAGGCGGGTGGATCACCTGAGGTCAGGAGTTCGAGACTAGCCTGGCCAACATTGCAAAACACTGTCTCTACTAAAAATACAAAAATTAGCCAGGCATAGTGGCGCACACCTGTAATCCCAGCTACTCAGGAGGCTGAGGTGGGAGAATTGCTTGAACCCAGGAGGCAGAGGTTGTAGCGAGCAGGGATCTTATCACTGCACTCCAGCCTGGGCGACAGAGCGAGACTTCCTCTCTAAAAAAGAAAGAAGCTCTTCAGTATAGCAGAAGGCAGGCCATAGATGAATAATGTTGATACCATGTCATACCTGATTTACTCACTATTTGAACAAGAACCATGGAATACAGAGAAGGGATGGGAAGGTTGGGGAAGTCCTGGAGTCCTGACAATGGCCCGGGATTTTGAAAAATGAATAGGAGTTTGCCAGGAAGGATATTCTAGGCAGAAGAGACAGCATTTGGAAAAGCAAAGAGAGGTATTAAGGAAATCCTGAGAAGTTATCTTACAGCTCTGGTATATGCCATGAAAAGTTGTTGGAGAAGGTAATAGGAGACGTAGCTGGAAAGGTAGATTCAATGTGAGCAAGTCTGATTTTTAAAAATTATTATTTGTCTAAAAAAAAATCCTGTCCAGGCATGGTGGCTCACGCCTGTAATCTCAGCATTTTGAAAGGCTGAGACAGGTGGATTGCTTGAACTCAGGAGTTCAAGGCCAGTTTGGGCAACATGGCAAAACCCCGTCTCTACTAAAAATACAAAAAATGAGCTGGGCATGGTGGTGCACATTTGTAGTCCCAGCAACTTGGGAGGCTGAACTGGGAGAATCGCCTGAGCCTGAGAAGTTGAGCCTGCAGTGAGCAGTGATCACACCACTGCACTCCAGCCTGGGCAACAGAGTGAGACCCTGTCTCAAAAAAAAAAAAAAAAAAAAAAAAAAAATTCTACTGTTTTCCAGGTATCATTTGTCCTGCCTCCTGCCTCCTGCCTCTATCCTACATTTCTGGGGTTCTTCGGAATTTTAATCAACATTGGAAACAGCTATTTGTTTTTTGGGAATTTTAAAGCCCAACAAAGCTAAGCCTCAGTTTTTGCATTCATAGAATAATGAGTTGAACCAAACAGACTTTAAAGTCCATTTTAACTCAAATGTTCAGGGATTCTCTCTCTTTTTTTTTTTTTTTTTTTGAGATGGAGTTTCGCTCTTATTGCCCAGGCTGGAGTGCAATGACGCGATCTCCACTCACCGTGACCTCTGCCTCCCGGGTTCAAGCGATTCTCCTGCCTCGGCCTCCTGAGGCTACTACAGGCATGTGCCACCATGCATGGCTAATTTTGAATTTTTAGTAGAGATGGGGTTTCTCCATGTTGGTCAGGCTGGTCTTGAACTCCCAACCTTAGGTGATCCACCCACCTCAGCCTCCCAAAGTGCTGGGATTACAGGCGTGAGCCACCACACCCAGCCAAGGGATTCTCTTATACCAGGGCAGAGAGCAGCAACCTATGGCCCGATAGCCAAATGCACCCTGCTGCCAGTTTTTTTTGTATAGCTTGCAAGCTAACTAAACAGTGTGGGGAAGAAACTAAAGAATCATGTTTCATAATACATGAAACTTCTATGAAATTCAAATTTTAGTGTCCATAAATAAAGTTTTATTGAAAAACATCATGCTTATTCATATGTTGTCTGTGGCTACTTTTGTATGACAAGTAGTTGCAGCAGAGATCATATGGGCTCACAAAGTCTAAAATATGTACTATTTGGTCCTTTACAGAAAAAAATTTGTCAACCCCTGCTCTATCCAACAAAACTAGCTGGTTATTTTCATCTCAGTCGTCTGCCAGAAAAGAGGGAAAGTGTTTGGTGCTTATTTACAAAGTCAGATTAGGCCACAGTTGATTTGTCTTCATATAAAACTTCCAAAAGAGAGAGAGTTTAAGAGAAGTCCATTAGTTTCAAGAATGCTGTTTGGGGCCGAATGAGGTGGCTCACACCTGTAATCCCAGCACTTTGGGAGGTCAAGGCAGGCGGATCACATGAGGCCAGGAGTTCAAGACCAGCCTGGCAACATGGTGAAACCCTGTCTCTACTAAAAATACAAAAATTAGCCAGGTGTGGTGGTGCATGTCTGTAATCCCAGCTACTTGGGAGGCTGAGGCACAAGAATTCCTTGAACCCAGGAGGTGGAAGTTGCAGTGAACTGAGATTGCACCACTGCACTCCAGCCTGGGTGACAGAGTGAGACTCTGTCCCAAACATAAATAAATTAAAAAACAAACAACAAAAAAACCTAAAAGTGTTGTGCCTTAATCTTTAAAAAAAGAATGTTGTTTGGTTTGGGATAGTGAGTGAATTCATTGGCCATTAATGACACACTCAAAGAAGAAAAAGTTATTTATGTTGACATTTTAAGTTCTACTGTAATATGATCCTGACCCAAAAATCATGAATTCAAGTTCTCAAGTGCCTATAGAGGCCAGGCATGTAACATAAATGAGTGAAGAGGGCTGGATACAAGAAATAGTCCACGTTCCACAGTACAGCAACAATCCTCATGGGTAGTCAGCCTCAGTGTCAGACACAATAGGGAATGGTGGGGCTTGCAGTGAACTGGGCACGTGCTCTGGCAAGGAGAGCGGTCACTGTTTAATACTAGCTAACTGTTGCCATGTAGGATCAGATTTTCTAACAATTTTAAAGGGAAGATGGGAATCTAGAATTGTAAAAGAAAGCCTTAGGTTTTTAAACGTTAGCAACTCTGGCCTGGCGCAGTGGCTCACACCTGTAAATCCTAGCACTTTGGGGGGCCGAGGTGGGTGGATCACCTGAGGTCAGGAGTTCAAAGCCAGCCTGGCTATCATGGTGAAACCCTGTCTCTACTAAAAATACAAAAATTAGCCGGGCATAGTGGCGGGCACCTGTAGTCCCAGCTACTTGGGAGGCTGAGGCAGGAGAATCACTTGAACCTGGGAGGTGGAGGTGCAGTGAGCCGAGATGCACCCCTGTACTGCAGCCTGGGTGACAGAGTGAGACCTTGTCTCAAAAAAATGAAAATAAAAATAAGATAAAAATAATAAAAATGAAAAAAAAGAGCCTCAGATGCAATGTGCCAAGATGTTAACCTATAGGTGGTAAAATTATCAATTCTAGTTTCTTCTAAACACTTTTACATATGTTCCCATTTTTTGTGGGCATAGATACACTTGCATTTAAAAAAGAATTTCTCCCTATTTTTCAAGGCCCATTTCAAATGCCATTTCTTATATGACAGGCATCAGCAAACTTTTTCTGTAAAGGGCCAATAGTAAATATTTCAGGGTTTGTGGCCATATTGTCTCTGTTGCAACTATTCAACTCTGGTTGTAGGGAGAAAGCAGCCTTAGGGCCAGGCACGGGGACTCACACCTGTAATCCCAGCACTGTGGGACGGTGAGGTGGGAGGATCACTTGAGCCCTGGAGTTCGAGACCAGCCTGGGCAACATAGAGGGACTCCATCTCTACATTAAAAAAAAAAAAAGAGTAGGAGCTTTGGAGTCAGAGAGTCCTGAGTTCACATCTTGTTTCAACTACTGCCAAGTGGTATGTCCTTGAAAAACCCACCTGACCTTGCCATGCCTCCGCTTCCTCACTGGTAAAAGGGGTAGTAAGTGCCTCCTCATCAGGTGGCTGTGAGGCTTAAGGGAAATAAAAGGACATATATTAAATGCTTAGCATAGTTTTGGCTCTGGTAGTATTTAATAAATCATAGCTATTCTTTTTTGTTATTGTTATTGTTTTTTTTTAATTTATCAATAAAATAATGTTTTTAGTAGAGATGGGGTTTTACCATGTTACCCAGGCTGGTCTGTTTTGTTATTGTTATTGTTTTGTTTTTGTTGTTAGTTTTTCACTATAACTTATTGTATTGCTCTAAAAAGTTGGGTCCATTGTTCTTCCAGACTCTGGCTAACCAGCTATCCATCAGAGAAGTTTCCGGTCAGCATTCTCCAGAATGGAATCAAAATGACCAATGAGCCCCCCAAAGGGCTCCGGGCCAACCTGTTGCGCTCCTACCTCAATGACCCCATCTCAGATCCTGTGTTCTTCCAAAGCTGTGAAAAGGCGGTGATGTGGCAAAAGATGTTATTTGGCCTTTGTTTCTTCCACGCCGTTGTTCAAGAGAGAAGAAACTTCGGCCCCCTAGGTAAGCGATGACAGTGCACCTGAGTGGCCTGAGGGAAAGGATATCAGACACATATAGGTGTGTTTCCAGGTGCGTGTTTAAGCTTGCGCTCAGATAGGGTTGCCAGTAAGATACGGTATAAGTATTTTCCAGGCAATATTTGGAACATACTTATACTAAATGATTTATTATTTAACTAATATTAAACTCTCACTGTATTTTTATTTGCTAAATCTGACAACCCGGCTGGGCGTGGTGACTTGTGCCTTTAATCCCAGCACTTAGGGAGGCCAAGGCAGGCAGAATCCTTGAGGCCAGGAGTTCGAGACCAGCCTGGGTAACATGGTAAAACCCCATCTCTACTAAAAACACAAAAATTAGCCGGGTGTGGTGGTGCCTGCCTATAATCCCAGCTATTTGGGAAGCTGAGGCATGAGAATGGCTTCAACCGGGAGGTGGAGTTTGTAGTGAGCCCATATCACACCACCACACTCCAGCCTGGGTGACAGTGAGACCCTGTCTCAAAAAAAAAAAAAAGTCTATAGGTAGATTAATACATAAGCAAAATGTTATATATTCATACAACGAAATTTTTTTTTTTTTTGAGACAGGGTCTCGCTCTGTCACCCGCGCTGGAGTGTGGTGTTGTGATCTTGGCTCATTGCAACCTCCACCTCTCGGGTTCAAGCGATCCTCCCACTTCAGCCTCCCCAGTAGCTGGAACTACAAGCATGCCACCACACCCAGTTAATTTTTGTATTTTTAGTAGAGATGGGGTTTCACCATGTTGGCCAGGCTGGTCTAGAACTCCTGAATATTAATCAACCTTAAAGAGGAAGAAAATTCTGACATACACTACAACGTGGATGAACCTGAGGACATTAGAGGACATTACGCTAAGTGAAATAAACCAGTCATGCCGGGCACAATGGCGCAAGCCTGTAATCCCAGTACTTTGGGAGGCTGAGGTGGGAGGATCGCTTGAGGCGAGAAGGTGGAGGCTGCAGTGAGCCAAGATTGTGCCACTGCGCTCCAAACTGGATGACAAAGTAAGACATTGTCTCAAAAAAAAAATTGAAATAAATAAAATAGCTTGACGTAGTAGCACAAGCCTGTAGTCCCAGCTACTTGGGAGGCTGAGGTGGGAGGATCACTTGAGCCTGGGAGTTCGAGGCTGCAGTGAAGGGAGATCATACCACTCTAGACTGGGCAAAAGAACGAGATCCAGTCTCTAAAAAAAAAAAGCCATGCAAATGTTTGGCTTGCAACTAACTGCCAGTCATGCTTCGTTTGCTGGCACACGAATTTTATTATTTTGTTATAATTTGAAAGCAAGTGTTTGGGAGGAAATTAAATTTCTCTATTGAACCTGGGCGCGGTGGTTCACACCTGTAATCCCAGCACTTTGGGAGGCTGAGGCAGGCGGATCACTTGAGATCAGGAGTTCAAGACCAGCCTGGCCAACATGGCGAATCCCTGTCTCTACTAAAACTACATAAACTAGCTGGGCATGGTGGCACGTGCCTGTAATCCCAGCCACTCAGGAGGCTGAGACAGGAGAATCTCTTGAACCCAGGAGGTGGAGGTTGCAGTCAGCCGAGATCACGACACTGCATTCCAGCTTGGGGGACAGAGCGAGACTGTGTCTCAAAAAAAAAAAAAAACAACAAACAAAAAACAAAAGCAAAACAAACAAACAAAAAACTTCCCTATTGAGCACAGGTTTCCCCATACTCTTTCTTGTATCCTGCACCATGCCTGGTTTACACATGTATGTCACTTGTTCAGCCCCCAGTGGGCATTTATCATTACACCCTTGGAAATACGAGTGGTCATTTCTTTAAGGCTGGCCATTCAGTTTTTCCCATGAGCTCGAGGAGGGGAATTCTCAGAACCAACGTGGCTCTGTTGCCCAGTCGTAGCTCCTGCTGTCTAGCCATGCCGCGGTGTTATTTTTGGAGCTCCGTGCATTACCGCCGTATTCCTGCCAGGCTGAATAATTCTCATTCCACAAATCCCAGGACATTAACATCTTCCTTAACAAATGGGGAGGTATATAAGGAAATTGAGTTTAGAATGGATGTTTTCTCAGGCAGAATGGCTCCCACGTTGGCGGTAAATGTCCAGGCTAATAGTTGGCCTCGGTGCTTGATATTCATGAGCCTGAAAGAGGCTTTTGATCCATAATGATGCTTAACTCCCTCGGCTTGGTCTTTGAGTGGAAATTAAGAGCTCTCAGCACTGAAGCCTCTCTCTGCTCTCCCGCACGCAGGGTGGAATATTCCCTATGAATTCAACGAATCTGACCTGAGGATTAGTATGTGGCAGATCCAGATGTTTCTCAATGACTACAAGGAGGTGCCGTTTGATGCTCTGACCTACCTGACAGGTATTTACGGGAGGAGTTTTTCCACTGTAAACCTCCAGTATCATGTTCCACCCTCCTGCTGTTCTCCTCCCATTTCCATTCACTTATGTACTCCCTCCCTCCCTCACCATAAACATCGAGCTCTTACTAATGCTGGTCATCATGCTAGATATTGTAAGGAAACAAACAAACAAAAAAAATTAAGATAGAATCTTTACCCTTGAGTGACTCACAGTCTCCAAAAGAAGAAAAATATTTTAAAAAATGATACAGGCCAGCGGGGCACAGTGGCTCATGCCTGTAATCTCAGCACTTTGGAAGGCCACGGCAGGTGGATCACCTGAGGTCAAGAGTTTGAGACCAGCCCGACCAACATATTGAAACCCCATCTCTACTAAAAATTAAAAAATTGGCCGGGCATGGTGGCTCACGCCTGTAAGCCCAGCACTTTGGGAGGCCGAGGCAGGCGGATCACGAGGTCAGGAGATCGAGACCATCCTGGGTAACACGGTGAAAACCCATCTCTACTAAAAATATAAAAAATTAGCCGGTCATGGTGGCCGGTGCCTGTAGTCCCAGCTACTCCTTGGGAGGCTGAGACAGGAGAATTGCATGAAGTGGGGAGGCAGAGGTTGCAGTGAACTGAAATTGCGCCACTGCATTCTAGCCTGGGTGACAGAGACTCTATCTCAAAAAAAAAAAAAAAAAAAATACAGGCCAGGCGCAGTGGATCATGCCTGTAATCCCAGTACTTTGGGAGACCGAGGTGATGGATCACTTGAGGCCAGAAGTTTAAGACCGGCTGGGGCAAAATCCCATGTCTACAAAAAATACAAAAATTAGCCAGGCATGGTGACACATGCCTGTAGTCCTGGCTACTCAGGGGGCTAAGGGGGAAGGATTGCTTGAGCCCAGGATGTGGAGGTGCAGTGAGATCTGATCGTGCCACCTCACTCCAGCCTGGGTGACAGAGCGAGATCCTGTCTCAGAAGAGAGAAAAAAAAAGGTAACATAGTAATAAGTTCAACAAGAGAAATATTTATAAGTAGAAGGGCAGCATAATGATTAAATCTTGGGGTAGGAGGAGGAGATGATCATGGCAAACTTCTTAAAGGCATAAGAGATGGGTTTTGGGGGTGAGTAGGAGTTTTATGAGTGGAAAAGAATGGACTGGGTGGGGCATAGAGGAAGGAGAACATTCCCAGCAAAGTGATCCTGAGGTAGAAATGGCACTAGCTGTTTTGTATTAAAGCAATCAATCAGCAACCTTTTATTAGTCCACGATATGTACAAGTACATAATATGGAAGAATGTAAATGTGTAAAACTTGATCATAGGCTCTGTGCGGTGGGTCACGTCTGTAATCCCAGCACTTTTGGAGGCCAAGGTGGGAAGATTGCTTGAGCCCAGGAGTCTGAGACCAGTCTGGGCCACATCTCTACAAAAAAATAAAAATGAGCTGGATATGGTGTTGTGCACCTGTAGCCCCAGTTAATCAGGAGGCTGAGGCAGGAGGATCGCATGAGCACAGAAGGTCAAGGCTGTAGTGAGCTATGATCACACCACTGCACTCCAGCCTGGGTGACAGAGCAAGACCCCATCTCTTAAAAAACATACACACATAGAACCAAAAAAACGTGACCACTAACTTCAAGGAACGTGCCATATAGTCCCAGAGACAGGAATAAGAATAGACATGTGCTAAATGAATGGAATATCATGGCCGAAGGTCAAAGTGCAGCTTAATTAAAACACTGGGGCATCAAGATCACACACAATTTCCTCTTCAGCTCCATATGTTAAGGAGTTTGTTAGAATCCCTTCCCCAGGCACGTGGCAGACACTGTATACCTGTGATTAATGCATTGAGTCTTCACGCTAATTTTATGAGCTCCATGTTAATAACCCCATTTTACAGCTGGGAAGACAGAGGCTTAAAGGGGTGGTTCTAACTGTGGGTGATTTCAGCCCCCAGTGGCTATTTGGCAATGTCTGGAGATGGTTTTGGATGTCATAGTGCGTGCTACTGGCAGTTATAGTAGTGGAGGTTAGGGATGCTGCTGAACAGTCTACGATGTACAAGGTGGTCCCCACAACAGAACTATCCAGTCCAACATGTTAAGAGTGCCAAGGTTGAAAGACTGTTCTTTACAGTGATTAAGTTCAGTGCCAGAAGGTCACATTGACCTTAACTCAGTATAGTGTTCCCTAAAACAAAGCCCCAAATGACACACACAGTACGCATACAGTGGGTCTCAGTTTGGTGAAAGAACATTTCCAAAGAAGTGCGCCTGGAGCTGGACACAGTGGCTTGCACCTGTAGTCCCAGCTACTCAGGAGGCTGATGCCGAAGGATTACTTGGACCCAGGGATTCAAGACCAGCCTGGGCAAAGCAGCGAGATCCCGTCTCTAAAACTAGTAATAATAATAAATAGAGGTGAGCCATATTCCCACAGTTCCAGGTCATGCAGAAGCACATCCTAGGGTTCCTCTTCAGACCATAGCATGAGTGCATGATTGCCCTGGGATATGGTCTGCTTAGAGAACTGCCTGCAAGCCATAAACCAACTGCCTGCCGGTCATAAACCAGCCAGCTTGAGAGTACTTACCTTCCAACTGTTCCAGTCAGGATAGGCTAGTTAGGCTGAGATAACAAACAATCCTCAAACCTCAAGGGTATAAAAGACATCATAGATCCATTTCTTGCCCACTCTACATTTCCAGCATGAATTAGCAAGAGTCTTTGCTCATTGTAATTCTCTATCGGGGCACAGTTAGCAAAGGCTCCAACCACTGTTACTGCCACCATCTCAACATATACACTAGTCCCCCTTTATCCACCAGGGATATGTTCCAAGACCCCCAGTGGATGCCTGAAACTGCGGATTTTACCGAACCCCATATATACTATTTTTTATCCTATACATACATACCTATGATAAAGTTTAATTTATAAATTAGGCACAGTGAGAGATTAACAACAACAGCAATAAAATAGAACAATTACAATATACTATAATAAAAGTTAAATGAATGTGGTCTCTCCCTCTCTCGTGAAATGTCTTTTTTTTGTTTTTGTTTTTGTTTTTTATTTATTTATTTATTTATTTTTTGAGACGAAGTTTCGCTCTTGTTGCCCAGGCTGGAGTGCAGGTCTTTTTTTTTTTTTTTTTTTTTTTTTGAGACAGTCTCCCTCTGTCACCCAGAGGAAGGTTTACAGTACTCTTGTAGCTCTGCGGTCCAGACAGCTCAAGTATTAACCGCCCAGTGGCGGGTCAGCGTGACAGACTTTTGTACTTGCACTCATGGCACCCGAGCTCTTGTCCAGTGTCCAGGAGGAATGGGGTCGCACAAACGAATGGAAGATGGTAAATGTGGGGGATTTTATTGCCGAAGAAAGTGGCTCTCAGCGGGAAAGGGAGCTGAAAAGGGGATGGAGCAGGAAGGTAATCTTCTCCTGAAGTCCAGCCATCTCCAGCCAGATTCTTCTTCAAAGTTACACTGTCAAGCTGTTCCCCTGAAGTCAAGCCACTTCTCTCTGATGTCCAGCTGCTCCTCTCTCTCTGCTGGCTGAGCCTGGGGTTTTGATGGGCATGGGTTGCGGGGATGGGGCACGTCATGGGTGGTTTTGGAAAAGGCAACATTCAAGTGGGAAAACAGGGATGTAAGTTCTCACTTTGGGCCATGGTTTCAGCCTTTTCAGCTTGAGGGTGGGGCCCTTGCAGGGGACCCGCAATCTTCTGCCCGGAATTTTCCTGCTTGCTGTCCCTATCACTATGTCCCAGCAGAGATCTTTGGCCGGAAGAATGCCATGTTTTACATCAACCACCAAGCTCGTGATGACCTTCCCTGGGCTCAACCTCTCCTTCTGTTGGTTGTCCCCAGGGGAATGTAATTACGGAGGCAGAGTGACTGATGACAAAGACCGGCGTCTCCTGCTGTCACTTCTGTCCATGTTCTACTGTAAGGAAATTGAGGAGGACTATTACTCCCTCGCTCCTGGAGACACTTACTACATCCCTCCTCATGGCTCCTACCAGGTAAGGGGTGGGCAGGGAGGCCCACCTCTTTCCCACACAGGGCTCCGTCATCTCTATATGGCTACAGGGCTGCAGTGTAGCCAGGGATCCCAGGGGTGACCTTGGGCTTCCTGAATTGAATCCATAAGCTATTCCCAATATTCCCAAAAGCCTGCAAGAGAGACATGGCTACTGTTTAAGGAGGGGTCGGTATTTGGTAGACAAGGTGTTTCAAAATATAGGATCCATCTGGTTGGAGGAAGGAGAGAGAAGGATGATTAAGATGGAGCCTTGGAAATGAGCAAGATGGAAATTGCTACTTGAAGACGAAGATTCAGAAGGTGGCAAAAAGGGAGGAACAGAAAAACTGGGCAGGGAATGACAAAAGGAAGATGAAAACAATCTGAGGGATAGAAAAGAGCTTACAGGTTGGATGCTGTGGCTCACGCCTGTAATCTCAGCACTTTGAGAGGCTGAGGTGGGTGGATCACTTAAGCTCAGGAGTTTGAGACCAGCCTGGCCAACATGGTGAAACCCCATCTCTTCTAAAAATATAAAAATTAACCAGGTGTGGTGGCACCTGCCTGTAATCCCAACTACTTGGGAGGCTGAGGCAGGGGAATTGCTTGAACTGGGAGGTAGAGGTTGTGGTGAGCTGAGACCATGCCACTGCACTCCAGCCTGAGTGACAGAGTGAAACTGTCTCAAAAAAAAAAAAAAAAAAAAAAGAGCTTGCTTTTATTGATCACCTGTGGAACAGAAAAACTCTCAAACTGTATTTTTCTACTACTCTCTTACCACAACCACCACCACCATCAATACAGAAGAAGACTTCTGTGACCAAATGTGTGGAGGTTACCCCTTCCCCACACACTAAGCACTGGACACCAACTGGGTGTCCTCTAATTCAATTCCAATACCATCTACCTGGTGATAGTGTCAGATCCCACGGGTTGAGGGCTCAGTCCCCAATTCTTTCCCCCAACCCAAACACCAGTCACAAGTCCCAGCCTCAAGAACTGACCAACCAGCTTCACGTTGGGGTTCTCACCACTCCCCCTTTAATTGAAATTAATTCAATTAATTTGCTGGAGCAGCTCACAGAACTCAGAGAAATACTTAGGTTTATTGGTTTATTAAAGGAATATTACAAAAGATATAGATGAAGAGATGCATAGGGTAAAGTATGGCGGAAGGAGTGAGAACTTCCATGCCCTCTCTGGGTGAAATACCCTCCAGGAACCTCCACGTGGTCAGCTATCCAGAAGCTCCCCGCACCCAGTCTTCTTGGGTTTTTATGAAAGCTGTATGACATCCCCCAGAGTATAGGGCAGCACCCTCTCTCTCTAGGTGGAGTCTTAAGACTCACAATCAGGCCAGGTGCAGTGGCTCATGCCTGTAATCCCAGCACTTTGGGAGGCTGACGCTGGTGGATGGCTTGGGGTCAGGAGTTTGAGACCATCCTGGCCAATGTGGTGAAATTCTGTCTCTACTAAAAATACAAAAATTAGCCGGGTGTGATGGCATGCACTTGTAGTCCCAACTACTCAGGAGGCGGAGGTGGGAAGATCGCTTGAGCCCAGGAGGCATAGGTTGCAGTGAACCAAGGTCCCACCACTGCACTCCAGCCTGGGCCACAGAGTGACCCTGTCTCAAAAAAAAAAAAAAAAAAAAAAAAGGACTCACAATCAGAAAGGTAGGGGAAGATTTGAGTCTTGCTTGGGGGCAGGTAAAAGGAGGGAAAGAGAAGGTCAGAGAGATTCTGTTTCCTGCGGCCTGCCCCTAAGGTCTAAGACACCCAACATTATAATAGGTGACTGTAACAAGGGCTACGGGAGTTAGAAGCCAGGAACCATGGATGAAAACCAGTAGATATATATGTATATTACACCACAACCTGTCACATGCCAAGGCCTGATTCCTTCTGTGGATGAAAAGAGTCTCTTTCTTACCCTGTAAAATATTTGAAGAGATTTATTCTGAGCCAAATATGAGTGACCATGGCCCGTGACACAGCCCTCAGGAGATCCTGAGAGCATGTGCCCCAGGTGGTCAGGGCTTGATTTTATACATTTTAGGGAGACGTGAGGCATCAGTCAAATACATTTAAGATATCCATTGGTTCAGTCCAGAAAGACGGGAAAACTCGAAGTGGAGGCCAGCAGGTTATAGGTAGATTTAAACGTTTTCTGATTGGCAATTGGTTGAAAGAGTTATTATCAATAGAGAGGAATGCCTGGGTTATGATAAGAGGTTGTGCAGACCCAAGTTTTATCATGCAGATGAAACCTCCAGGCAGCAGGCTTCAGAGAGACTAGATTGTAAATGTTTCTTATCAGACTTAAGGTCTGTGTTGATGGTAATGCTGGAGGGGCATAATGAGGCATGTCTGACCCCCACTTCTCGTCATGGCCTGAACCAGGCTTTCAGGTTAAATTTTAGAGTGCCCTGGACGAGGAGGAAGTCTATTCAGATGGTTGGAGGGTCTTAAGATTTTACTTTTGGTTTATACTTCATAACTACACTTGTTTTTCTATTTACAGATAAGGAAACTGGGGTTTCAGATGACAAGTTCAAGGGTACATAGTTTTATTATCGGAAGGGGGTCCAGATCCAGACCCAAAGGGATGGTTCTTGGATCTCGCACAAGAAGGAATTCGGGGCGAGTCTATAGAGTACAACAAAAGCAAGTTAATTAAGAAAGTAAAGGAGGCCGGGCGCAGTGGCTCATGCCTGTAATCCCAGTACCTTGGGAGGCCAGAGAGGTCGGATCACAAGGTTAAGAGATCGAGACCATCCTGGCTAACGCGGTGAAACCCCGTCTCTACTAAAAATACAAAAAATTAGCCGGGCGTGATGGCATATGCCTGTAATCCCAGCTACTCGGGAGGCTGAGGCAGTAGAATCGCTTGAATCCAGGAGGCGGAGGTTACAGTGAGCCAAGATAGTACCACTGCACTCCAGCCTGGGAGACAGCAAGAATCTGTCTCAAAAAAAAAAAAAAAAAAGTAAAGGAATAAAGAATGGCTACTTCATAGACAGAGCAATGGCATGGGTTGCTGCTCAACTGATTATACTTACAGTTATTTCTTGATTATATGCTAAACAAGGGGTGGATTATTCATGAGTTTTCCGGGAAAGGGGTGGGCAATTCCAAGAAGTGAGGGTTCCTCCCCTTTCTAGACTATATAGGGCAACTTCCTGACATTGTCATGACATCTGTAAACAGTCATGGCGCTGGTGGGAGTGTCTCATAGCATGCTAATGCATTATAATTAGCGTGTAATGAGCAGTGAGGTCAACTAGAGGTCACTTCCATGGCCATCTTGGTTTGGGGGTATTTGACTGGCTTCTTTACCACAACCTGTTTTATCAGCAAGGTCTTTGTGACCTGTATCTTGTGCCGACTCCTATCTCATCCTGTGACTTAGAATGCCCTCACCTCCTAAGAATGCAGCCCACTAGGTGTCAGCCTTATTTTACCCAGTCCCTATACAAGATGGAGTTGCTCTGGTTCGAATGCCTCTGACAGTTTGGGATGGAGCTAGGATCCAAACTTAGTTCTGTCTGGGTCCAAAGCCAGGCCCACTGGGGGAGCAGAGAGGAAGCCAGGGTGGGCTGAGAGGTAATTCAGCCTCATCTGTTTTCATGCCCACTCCCCAGAAAACTGTATGAGGGAGGGCTAGGGATGTGTTCGCCCAGCGTGTGTGTGTGTGTGTGTGTGTGTGTGTGTGTGTGTGTGTGTCCTGTGATTCCTGTTCTGATTGGGTTCTGCTAAGCCTGGAGTCATCTGTGGGATTCTGGGGTCCCTCGTTGATTTCAACTGAAGATTTCCCTTCCAGTCCTATATCGACTATCTCAGGAACCTCCCCATCACAGCCCACCCAGAAGTGTTTGGCCTCAATGAGAACGCAGACATCACCAAAGACAACCAGGAAACAAACCAGCTGTTTGAGGGGGTCCTGCTGACCCTCCCTAGACAGTCAGGAGGAAGTGGCAAGTCCCCTCAGGTAACTGGGCTCGGGAAAGGGGGCTTAATCCTATTTCCCAGGCAGTTCTTCATCCAGTGGGCACACAGGATCGGAGGGTGACCAAGAGGCAGAGAGTGGGGGCCTGGCAGCCTCCTGGCCAAGGGCAGGGAAGGAGCACTGTGGCCTTACTGCCGGGAGTCCTTATATCCAGAGCTGCAAGGGAACCAGTGTTTCCAAAATGTCAGCTATTCCTGTATAACCTTCATGTTTTCTGCTATATCCACCTATCACCTATACTCCATTTACATAATGGGTTTTATTCTTTTTTTCTTTTTCTTTTTCTTTTTTTTCTACATAATGTTTTAAAATTAACTCTCTTTTTTTTTTAATTTAAAAGATTGCACATCAGAACCATAAGTGGAAACCCAGTATCATTTCCATAAAGTCATGATAGGCACAAAAAGAAAATGAAAGCTGAACAGTGAACAGTTGGTGTTTTTTGGTTTCTGTTTGTTGTTGTTGCTGTTTTTCTTTTCTTTTCTTTTTTTTTTTTTTTTTGAGACACGGTTTGGCTCGGTTACCTAGGCTGGAGCGCAGTGGCGTGATCTTGTCACACTGCAACCTCCGCCTCCCAGGCTCAAGCAATTCTCCTGCCTCAGCCTCCCGAGTAGCTGGGACTACAAGCACATGCCACCATGCCCAGCTAAATTTTTTTGTATTTTCTGTAGAGACAGTGTTTCATCATATTGTCCAGGATCGTCTCAAACTCCTGGGCTCAAGCAATCTGCTTGCGTTGGCTTCCCAAAGTGCTGGGATTACAGGCGTGAGCCACTGCTCCCAGCGTTAACAGTTGTTAAGTTCTTCCCAGATGATGTTGCTGGCCAAAGCCCCTGAGCTGAGGCTTTGCTGGCTTCTTGTTAAAAGGAGAAAGATGTGTGAGTGTCAAAGAATTGGCACTGACCCGAAACTGTCTTTTTGAGAGGAATGAAAAGAGAAAGATGGTCAGAACTTGAAAAGAGGCCAGGTGCAGTGAATCACACCTGTAGTCCCAGCACTTTGGGAGGCTGAAGCAGGAGGAGCACTTGAGGCCAGCAGTTCGAGGCCAGCCTGGGCAACATAGGGAGACCGCATCACTACAAAAAAATTTTTTTTAAGTTAACCGAGGGCTGGGTGCCATGGCTCATGCCTATAACCCTAGCACTTTGGGAGGCCAAGGTGGGTGGATTGCTTGAGCCAAGGAGTTGGAGACCAGCCTGAGCAACATAGCAAAATGCCATCTATACAAAAAAAAAAAAAAAAATAGCTGAGCTCGGTGGCATGCACCTGTAATCCCAGCTACTCAGGAAGCTGAGGTGGGAGGATCGCTTGATTCTGGGCTGTTGAGGCTGCAGCGAGCTGAGATCATGCCACTGCACTCCAGCTTAGGCGACAGAGTGAGACCCTGTCTTAAAAAAAGTTAACTGGGTGTGGTGGTGCGTGCCTGTAGTCCCAGCTACTAAGGGGGCTGCGGCAGGAGGATCACTTGAACCCAGGAGGTCGAGGCTGCAGTGAGCTGTGATCGTGCCTTTGCACTCCCACCTGGATGACAGAGTGAGACACTATCTCAAAACAATAACAACAACAATGAAAAAAACCCCCAAAACCTGAAAGAGTAACTTTCTCACCATGTGACTCAACATGATTTTTCTGTGTCCTGGAAACACCTAAAATCCTGGGTACCTCTAGTAGTCCCAGTGCACTCTTTGTGATGACCTGACCCAGGCCACCCTCCTAAGTCTACAAATGAAGAGAGAAACAAATCCTGAGAGAGAAAGTGACCGGCTTCCAGGGTTTCATAAAATCAAGGACGGAGCCAGAACCAGAGCCACCGTCTCCTGACTCCACCTGCTTCCTCTCCCATCCCTTCCCTTCTCCACCTTCCAAGCTACCTCCTGTTTAACCCCTCCCAACTGTAGAATTTGCTAATTTGCTTTCATGATTTGGTTCCTAGTGCCATTAAGTATCACTGGTATGAAGGTAAACCAGCCTGGTTGGTGTATCCTGATGTAGGAGTGGAAATTCCCCTCACAGTGGGAAGAGGGAAAGAAGTATACATCCCAGCCTCCCACATCCACAGGACCACAGGGTGTCTGTCTCTCCCACACTCAGGTCTTGTTCCTCCTTGAGCCTCGAGGCCTGTGCTCTTCCTACTTGGCTAAGCTGAGGGTTCTGTGCTTTTCTTGCTCCAATGCTGAAGAATGGCCTGCTGCTTTCCCAGGTGTTACGGGCACTGAGAAAGGGCCCCCATGGCACCAGGAGCTAATCCTCAGGGGTCAGAGGCTGTGGGAGATTCTCACCCAGGTGTGACATTGAAGACAGAGGCTCAGTGCTGCCCTGAAGCTACCTAGCCGAGCAGGAGTTCCCTTCCTGGCCCTTCGGCGCTTGCCTGAGGTGTCAGGACACGACTCTTTTATTTTTGTTTTGTTTTGTTTTTTAACTTTTAGACAGGGTCTTCCTCTGTCACCCAGGCTGGAGTGCAGCGGCCAGATCTCAGCTCACTGCAACATCCACCTCCTGGGTTCAAGTGATTCTCCTGCTTCAGCCTCCCAAATAGCTGGGACCATAGGCATGCAGCACCATGCATGGCTAATGGCTAATTTTTGTATTTTTTGTAGAGACTGGGTTTCGCTATGTTTCCCAGGCTGGTCTCAAACTCCTGGACTCAAGCGATCCACCCACTTCGGCCTCCCGAAGTGCTGGGATTACAGGCGTGAGCCACCGTGCTCTGCCAAGGACAGGACTCTACTCTTCTGGACCAAGAGGCGATGCCCTCCCCAAGGCTGGTGGGGTGATGAGGGACTCCTTTCCCCACTGGAGGCAGAAATGGCTTCTGTTGGAGAGTTCTCAGGAAAGTCCCACAGAATACATTTGAAAAGTCAGATGCTCAGTACTTAAAGTTTATCCAAAGCCACAGCCTGTAGGGCTTGCTTCTCACTCACCTCTCTTCTGCCTGCATTTTAAGGAAGTGGTTGAGGAGTTGGCGCAAGACATTCTCTCCAAGCTTCCCAAAGACTTTGACCTGGAAGAGGTCATGAAGTTGTACCCCGTGGTCTATGAAGAATCCATGAATACCGTCCTAAGGCAGGAGCTCATCAGATTCAACAGGTGGGCCAGATGATGTAGCTTGAATCCTGGGAGTTGGAACGTGAGGAGTAGGATCTAACAGGCAGTAGCTGAGAAGGGGTTGCTATGCAGAGGAAGTGGTTTGCCCCACCCATATTAGGGGTGTGAACAGGGGCTGTGAATAGGACCATCCCCAGCACATGCTGACCCTGGGTTGAATCATTCCTTCTATTCATTCATTCCCATTCATTCATGTGACATCTATAAAGTTAGGCTAAAACCAGTATCAAGCACAGGCTAATAGTAAAAGTAGTCATTAGAGCCACTTTTATTTTTCTTTCCTGAGTTGAGGTCTCTCTCTGTCGCCCAAGTTGGAGTGCAGTGGTGTGATCATGACTCATTGCAGCCTCGAACTCCTGGGCTCAAGCAATCCTCCCACCTCAGCCTCCTGAGTAGCTGAGTCTACAGACACAGGCCACCATACTGGCTAATTTTTTTATTTTTATTTTTTTATAGAGATGGAGTTTTGACATGTTGGCCAGGCTGGTCTTGAACTCCTGGCCTCAAGCAAGCCTCCAGCCTTGGCCTCCTAAAGTGGTGGGATTACAGGTGGGAGCCACTGCACCTGGCCTAGAGCCATTTGTATTGAGCCTTTAGGGACAGATATGGTTCTAAGTACTATGCATGGGTCTCATTCAGTCTGTAATAGGGCTGGGCACAGTGGCTAACGCCTGTAATTCCAGCACTTTGAGAAGCAGAGTAGGGAGGATCACCTGAGGCCAGGAGTCCAAGACCAGCCTGGGCAACAAAGCAAGACCCCATCTCTCCAAAAAAGAAAAAAAAAAAAAGGCAGGCGTGGTGGTGCACATCTGCAGTCCCAGCTACTTGGGAGGGTGAGGTGAGAGGATCTCTTGGAGGCCGGGAGCTCGAGGCGGCAGTGAGCTATGACCTTGCCACTGCACTCCAGCCTGGGTGACAGAGAAAGACCCTATCCTTTAAAAAAAAAAATTACACAATAGTCTTTTGAAATACGTCCAGTTACTAATCCTGCTACCAGCATTTTACAAATAAGAAAACTGAGGCTGAGCATGATCACTCACGCCTACAATCCCAGCACTTTGGGAGGCAAGCCGGGAGGATTGCTTGAACCCAGGGGTTTAAGACCAGCCTGGGCAATATGGCAAGACCCCATCTCTTAAAGGAAAAAAAAAAAAAAACTCTGAGATTCAGAAGGGTTAAGACTTGCCCAAGGTTGCTCAGTTATTCAATCATTCAACGGGAAAACTCAGTTTAAACCCAGAACTAAGTCTGATTCCAGAGCCCATGTACTTATCCAATATGTGAAATCTGGGTAAATCTAGAAAGGGGTGGGAGACGTTCATCCTAGTGCTTCTACCACACAGTTAGGGGTATTATAGGCTGGCCATGGGGCAAGGATCTCTGGCCTTGTATTCTAGTCCTCTTCTCCAGTTACTACAGCATGGAGCCCAGTGGGATCACCTGGATTTGATTTTTGAATAGTCAAAACTGAAAGGGTTATCAAAGACCATCTAGGCCAGATGATGAAACGGAGGTCCAGAGATGACTGTGATTTGATGTAGGTCTCAAGTGACTCAGAGCCAAGTGGGCTAAAACTTATCACTTCTGCTTCCAAGACCAAGGTCTTGCTGCTCCAGACACTGCATGTGTTACTGCCTCTATTCTGTGTCATTGGGTCACTGCTTCATTTTAAGGACAGCCCTGATTCCAGAGGACCAGGGGACTGGAGGAATGTTATTTGAGAGTTGTTAGGCTTCCTGAGTTTTAAAGTTACTTTTTTTTTTTTTTTTGAGACAGAGTCTCACTCTTGTCACCCAGACTGGAGTGCAGTGGCGCGATCTCGGCTCACTGCGACCTCCACCTCCCAGGTTCAAGAGATTCTCCTGCCTCAGCCTCCCAAGTAGCTGGGATTACAGGTGCCCGCCACCACGCCCAGCTAATTTCTGTACTTTTAGTAGAGACAGGGTTTCGCCATGTTGGCCAGGCTGGTCTCGAACTCCTGACCTCAGGTGATCCGCCCACCTTGGCCTCCCAAAGTGGTGGGATTACAGGTGTAAGCCACTGCGCCCGGCCTAGGGTTACTCTTTAGAGTCAACAGGCAGTTGGCCGTAGCAGGGACCAAGCAAGGTATGGGGTGTGAGCCTAGGACGAGGCCATCTCTGTTGTGAGACACCTTGGCATGATGGACTGTAGTCCTGGACTGTCCAACTGGACACCAAAACTAATGGCTTCCCTCCTCTGCTGTCATTCTCCTCTAAGGCCACTGAAGCTCTTTCTTGGTGATTGCAGGGGCTTTCACTGGCCTTCACCATTGGGCATTCTATAAAAGACAGCAAGCCAGGCGCCGTGGCTCACTCCACCCAGCACTGTAATCCCAGCACTTTAGGAGGCTGAGGCAGGCAGATTGCTCAGGAGTTGGAGATCAGCTTGGGCAACATGGCAAAACCCCATCTCTACCAAAAATACATAAAATTATCTGGGCATTGTAGAACCAGCTACTCAGGAGACTGAGGAGCGAGGATTGCTTGGGCCTGGGAAGTGGAGGTTGCAGTGAGCCAAGATTGTTTCACTGCACTTCAGCCTGGGCAAGAGAATGAGACCCTGTCTCAAAAGAAAAAAAGAACAGGGAAAGCAATCTTATTTTCCAATGATGGTCAGGATTAATCATCTCAAGCAGTACTCTAACGTTCCTCCCCACTTTTTTTTTTTTCCTTTGATATAGGAAGCCCAGAATGATTCAGCGACAGTTCAGCTTCAGGGGAACTGTGACTGTGTCTTCTGGGCAAGTGTTCTTTCCTTGGGTACTAAAACCTTAAAACTAGCAGAGCTCATAGTTGCAAGAATAGAAAGAGAATCTTTGCAAGTAGGTCTTTAGGTATAATAGAGGTCTGTGGTGTAATCCCTCAGATGGCAGCTTTTACCCTTGACTGCTTAGCAAACACATGTCTGAATTTTACATTCCTTTTTTTTTTTTTTTTTTTTTTTAATTGAGACAGAGTTTCACTCTTGTCGCCCAGGCTGGAGTGCAATGGCATGATCTTAGCTCGGCTCACTGCAACCTCCACCTTCTGGGTTCAAGCGATTCTCCTGCCTCAGCCTCCTGAGTAGCTGGAATTACAGGCGTGCATGCTCAGCTAATTTTGTATTTTTAGTACAGACGGGGTTTAACCATGTTGGCCAGGCTGGTCTCAAACTCCTGACCTCAAGTGATCCACCCACCTCGGCCTTTCAAAGTGCTGGGATTACAGGCGTGAGTCCCCACACCCAGCCACATTCCTCTTGATACAATGGTTTAGTGGTTACACGTCCAGAAATCCTTTTCCTGCATGTGATCATTCTCATGTCCATTCAGTTGAGATTCCATAAATCTTTGGAGATGAAAAGCTCTTTGTAGTGGCAGATTCTTTGGTCTCCTCAGGTGAATTACCTCCGGGCTTGGCTGGGCCTTGTAACATAAAGGTCAGAGGGAGAGGCAGGTGAATTTGACATCTCCCAGGCTGCCCTTCAGTTGCCCTTTCTCAGGCGTGCACCTTATAGTTGATAAAAAAGGACCTTTGGCCAGGCGTGGTAGCTCATCTATAATCCCAGCACTTTGGGAGGCTGAGGTGGGAGGATTACTTGAGTTTAGGAGTTTGAGACCAGCCTGGGCAACATAGGGAGACCTTGTCTCTACTTAAAAAAAAAATCAGGTGTGCATAGTGGCATGTGCCTGTAGTCCCAGCTACTCAGGAGACTGAGGTGGGAGGATTCCTTGAGCCTGGGAGATCGAGGCCGCAGTGAGCCATGACTCCACCACTGCACTTCCCTGGGTGACAGGGCAAGACTCTGTCTCAAAAAAAAAAAAAAAAAAAAAAAAAGACCAACTTTGACAATATGAATTGAAAGCCTTAAAACTGTGCATGCTCTTTGACCTAGAAATATTTTTAATAATAATTTAAAATTTGCAAAAAGATTGAGATGGATGAATTTTGCTAGCATGTTGTTGATAGTGACAACAATCTAGAACTAACATGTCAACAATAGAGGAATAGTTAAACAAAATGGAACATTTTGCAGTCGTTACAAAGGACAGGCATGGTGATGCACACCTGTAGTCCCAGCTACTCCAGAGGCTGAGGCAGGAGGATCACTTGAGCCCAGGAGTTTGAGGCTGCAGTGAGCTCTGATCTCACTACTTACTCCAGCCTGAATGACAGAATGAAACCCCATCTCTAAAAAAAAGAAAAAAAGGACAATTTAGGTCTCTATTGAATTGGAAAGATGTTTCCTATATGCTAAGAAAGAAAAACAGATTACGGAAAGATAATATAGTATGATCTCATTAAAAATAATTTGTGTTCACATAGAGAAAAATCTGGAAAGATATACATCAACGTTATCTTTAGGTAGCAAGGTAATGGGTGATTTAATTTTTCCTCATTTAATGACTGTGCATTAATTAACTGACATTTTAAAGGGGACAGCAGTCAGTGGACTTGGGTAGAATGTGGCCACCGGAGAGCCCAGCTCAGCCAGCTCCTCTGTTCTTGCAGGCTGACCAAAGTGGTTCGGAGGAGCCTCATCGATCTTGGCCGAGCCATCAAAGGACAGGTCCTGATGTCCTCGGAGCTAGAGGAAGTCTTTAACAGCATGCTTGTGGGTAAAGTGCCAGCCATGTGGGCAGCCAAATCTTACCCATCACTGAAGCCTCTGGGGGGCTACGTGGCTGACCTGCTGGCCCGCCTGACCTTCTTCCAGGTACCTGGGAGTCAGGGGTAACTGGGAACCTGGCATGCTTGCTTAGGTGGAGAGGACATTCTGAAATGACAGACTAGAGGCAGGGGGAGGAGGGCAGGCAGCCACAGAACATCCTGGATTGAGCCTCTGGAAACAGTCTTCCTGGAGTTAGAAGCAGGAGGGAGACTTGAAAGTCCTGGAAAAGATTATAGCCGGCCGGGCGCAGTGGCTCACATCTGTATTCCCAGCACTCTGGGAGGCCGAGGCAGGCGGATCACTTGAGGTCAGGAGTTTGACACCAGCCTGGCCAGCATGGTGAAACCCCATCTCTACTAAAAATACCAAAAAAATCAGCTGGACATGGTGGCTTATGCCTGTAGTCTCAGCTACTTTGGAGGCTGAGGCAGGAAAATGGCTTGAACCTGGGAGGCAGAGGTTGCAGTGAGCCGAGATCGCGCCATTTCACTCCAGCCTGGGCGACAGAGCAAGACTCCGTCTAAAAAAAAAAAAAAAAAAAAAGATTATAGCCTATGGAGACAGGAACAGGAACTAGAATAAATGTCACAAACTGGTGGCTCATGAGATAGATTTGGACAATAATTATGTTTGGTTTGGCTACCTGGTAATTTAAACGTTTTTGAGCCAGCATGTAAACATTGATTTTTTGCATATAAAAATCCAATGTTTGTACTGCAAAAAATAGAAGACCTGAAACAATGCACCTGTGTTCTCGCATGGCATGGCGACTATTGCTGGAGATGAGTGGCAGCTGCTCAGTTTAGACAAGGTACATATTCTCCACTGCTACAGTCCCCACCACTCTCTGTTGTATCCCTGATATCAGCTTGCACCTGGGCTTTTTTTTTTTTTTTTTTTTTGAGATGAAGTTTCACTCTTGTCACTCAGGCTGGAGTGCAATGGCATGATCTTGGCTCACTGCAGCCTCTGCCTCCTGGGTTCAAGCGATTCTCCTGCCTCAGCTTCCCAAGCATCTGGGACTACAGGTGCCCACCACCACGCCTGGCTAATTTTTGTAGTACCTAGGCTTTTCTTAAAGTATAAATATATTTCTTTGTACCCTTATTTCAAAAGTGGGAAGATAGAAGCTAAACCAAGAGGGCTGTTTCAGGAAAAATATGAAAAAACATATTTTATATGGTACTCGTTACATTACTTGCATTTGAACGATCTTTGATGTGTTGTTGATTTTGAATCTTGATTTCTGTGGCTCTCCAGGAATGGATTGACAAGGGGCCCCCTGTGGTATTTTGGATCTCTGGATTCTACTTCACACAGTCTTTTTTGACTGGCGTCTCTCAAAATTATGCCCGGAAATATACCATCCCCATTGACCACATTGGATTTGAGTTTGAGGTAGGGGTGCTTTGGGTTAGGCTCACTCAAGGGGCTGACCAGAGAAAGCAATGTTGCCAGTTTCCTTATGAGTCAAAAAATGTGGATGTGTTAAGACCCAAATGCTTCTGAAATGGTACATATGAAGCATTTAGCATAATTTACAGTAGCTCTAAAAGCTACTCCTAAAATAATTAGAGGATTCCCAATGCTTTGTCTCTGTGTATACAAAAAGGGAATCTTTCCAGATTCCATCAGAACACCAAGAAAAATGAAGGCACTCTCCCACTCTGTTTGTTCAATGTGGTGGACTCTTCATTTAGAAGAATGTTAATGCCCTTAGGTAGTCCTTCGCTTGGAGTAAAGTTAAAAGAATGGCCAACAGTCAAGCATCAGCCTGTCATATATAGAGAGTAGAATGGCTACGATTGACTGTTACAGAGCATTGTAGAATTTTAAATTATATGGAAAGATCCTTTGAAATCATCTAGTCCAGAGGTCACAAACTGGTTGCCCTATGTCTTAAATCAGTTTATGAATGAACTTAACTTGATTAGCCTTTGAAGACAATGTTAAGCCAAAATAAATACAAGAAAAAAAAATGACTAGGATAAACATTGAAAAAAAGATAAAACCATCTTTCTTGATGTTGAAATGATTGTATACCTAGAAATCCAAAGTGATTAAAAACATAGAGTCCTTTACTTGCAATGGTTCAACTTACAATTTTTTGACTTCATGATGTGAAATCAATACACATTCAGGAGAAACCACACCTTGAGTACCCATACACCCATTCCATTTTTCACTTTTAGTATAGTATTTGATAAATTACATAAGATACTCAACACTTTACTATAAAACAGACTTTGTGTTAGATGATTCCTGCCCAGCTATAGGCTAATGTAAGTGTTCTAAGCACATTTAAGGGAGGCTAGGTTAAGCTATGATATTTGTTGTAGGTTAGGTATATTAAGTGCAGTTTTGACTTACAATATGTTCAACTTATGATGGGTTTATCAGGACATAACCCCATTGTAAGTTGAGGAGCATCTGTAGAAGAATTCACAAGGTCACTGGATATTGGTTAAATTTATAAAAATCAATAGCTTTTTCCTATTCTTCCAATATATACTTAGAATTAGAAATGGGAAAAAATTCCATTCACCATAAAAATTTTTTGAAGTATAATTTGAATAATTTTAAATGGAGTTTGTGCTCTCTGGTTCACCATAATCCCCACCCCTCCCTATTCTCCTATGCTTTGTCCATTTTCTGCAATTACCTAAAGGAATTTGAGTTTACCACCTCTGAATCTAAGCAGTGGTGTTCTGGAGCTCACTCATATCAGCTCACCAGGGCCAACTGTTACATTTTCAGGAATTTTGTGAGCTGGTTGTTAAATAGTTGGTAGGCTGAAATTGACCATGGTGGAAGTCTTTATACCACAGAAACTAGAAATCAAGGCTTTATTCTCCCCACACTCATCTCCAGAACTGTTTATCCAGTCTGTCTCTGTATCTGAATCTGACCCCTCACTTTATAAATCCAGATCCAGAAAGGGAAGGGATTGTGCAAAGTCACTAAGCTAGTTAGAGGTAATGTGTTAGAATAATGTGACTCCTACTTGAGTGCATTCTCTAGCCCACCATTGGGAAGGGCAGCATACTGACCAGGAGTCAGGCCTGGCCCATGTATGGTGGGCAGGAATATTATCACAGAAGCCCCATTGTCCCTGGATCCTGGGAGAGGTAGATATTGCAACCAGGTTGCACTTTGAGTATCAGAAGATTCCAGGCTCTTAAAGCTGCCCATGTAGGAAAATGGCAGGCAACGGAACTCATAGCTTTTCATTCTTCCAGGTAACCCCACAAGAAACAGTGATGGAGAATAACCCCGAAGACGGGGCCTACATCAAAGGGCTCTTCTTAGAAGGTGCCCGTTGGGACAGGAAAACGATGCAGATTGGGGAATCTCTCCCCAAAATCCTCTATGACCCACTGCCCATCATTTGGCTGAAACCTGGGGAGAGCGCAATGTTTCTGCATCAGGACATTTATGTATGTCCAGTCTACAAAACAAGTGCCCGCAGAGGAACCCTCTCCACCACAGGCCACTCTACCAACTATGTCCTCTCCATTGAGCTTCCAACAGACATGCCCCAGAAGCACTGGATAAACCGAGGGGTGGCCTCACTGTGCCAGCTGGATAACTGATGGCGTTTGTCTCAAGACAGAAAATAAAAAGCATTTCATTCTTTTTGTTTTGAGACAGTCTTGCTCTGTCACCCAGGCTGGAGTGCAGTGGCATGATATCAGCTCACTGCACCTTCCGCCTTCCAGGTTCAAGTGATTCTCGTGCCTCAGCCTCCTGAGTAGCTGGGATTACAGGCACGCACCACAATGCCAGGCTATTTTTTTGTATTTTCGGTAGAGACAGGGCTTTTGCCATGTTGCCCAGGCTGGTCTCGAACTCCTGAGCTCAGGCAATCCACCCCCCCTTCGGCCTCCCAAAGTGCTGGGATTACAGGCGCCACCGCGCCTGGCCAAAAGGCATTTCATTCTTTTTATTTTATTTTATTATTATACTTTAAGTTCTAGGGTACATGTGCACAACGTGCAGGTTTGTTACATATCTATACATGTGCCATGTTGGTGTGCTGCACCCATTAACTCATCATTTACATTAGGTATATCTCCTAATGCTATCCTTCCTCCCCCCCTCCCCCCACCCCACGACAGGCCCAGGTGTGTGATGTTTCCCTTCCTGTGTCCAAATGTTCTCATTGTTCAATTCCCACCTATAAGTGAGAACGAAGGCATTTCATTCTTGATGATGGTGGTGGTGATGATGTTGATGACAATTATTATTAATAAAGCAATTGCTATGAGCCAGGTATTTCATAGCAACTCTATAAAGTACATTATTATTATTATCCTCATTTTATGGCTGCAGAAACCATCATACAGAGAAGATAAGTAATCTCCCCCAAATCAGATAGTTACTCAAGTAGTATCTGAATACAGGCAGTGGGACTCTTCAACACAGACTCTTGGTCAGTTGGCTAAGCTCCCTTATGGTGATTTTCTTCTTCTTCTGAGACAGTTTCTCGCTCTGCTGCCCTGGCTGGAGTGCAGTGGCACAATCTTGGCTCACTGTAACCTCCGCCTCCCAGGTTCAAGTGATTCTCGTGCCTCAGCCTCCCAAATAGCTGGGATTACAGGTGTGCACCACCATGCCTGGCTAATTTTTGCACTTTTAGTAGAGACGGGGTTTTGCTATGTTGGCCAGGCTGGTCTCGAACTCCTGGCCTCAAGTGATCCGCCCGCCTTGGCCTCCCAAAGTGCTGGGATTACAGTCGTGAGCCATCACACCCAGCCTTATTTTTTTTCTTTTTATTTTGCTGTAACTGTCATTGAATTTCAATCACTTCTTTCCTAGTCTACCCATAAGGGAGACCACCAAGGCCTCTCAAAGGTTGACAGAGGTTTGGGCCACTTCGATTTGCTAAGCCCCTTGATACATTTAAAATGGACTCTTTTTGGTATTTAAGAGCAAAAAATAAAATAAAATGCGCTTTTCACAACAATCTTAGATGGGAGGTGTTATCATCTCCACTTTACAGAGGAAAATGCAGAGATTTAGAAAACTAGCCCAAAGTTCCACAGCTAGTCAGTGATAGAACTGGGACGCAATTGCTTCTCTACTAGCCTGCACAGATGGGTGGAAATTTCCGGAGGAAAGGGGAGGTGAGAGAAGCAATCTTTATTGCATGCCTACTATATGCCATGCTTTGTACCCAGGCCTTTAGATTTCTCACTTGATCCTCTGTGGTGGGAAGGCCTGTCCTCTCCCTTGGAGGTTCAGAGAGATTATCGTCCCTAAAATCGCTCAGCTTTTTCACACTGCAAAGCCTGGTTTGTGCTGGTCTGGCTCTTGAACCCATGCATTTTTCACTGCCACACGCTGCCTCCCTGCCAAGGACTTGGCTCTGTTTTGATGTAGAATCTTAGAAGAGATGTGTAGCTCCAACTACACAACTATGTCCAAGAAATTTCAATCACTTGTTTCTCCCCAGGGCCAGCTGGAAGAGACTCTTGAGGGAGATAAAAATCACATTCTTGATGCATTACTTCTTCACTAACTCTCTCATGTAGTCTTGTGGCACTAAGTGGCTTATTTCAGGGCCCTGTCTTGGTCACTTCATAGTTGAGCAAAGACATGAGACTGTTTGGGGGTTTTCATGTGTCTGGCCTTGGCTTCTCTGCCTCTTCACTCGAAGAAATGTTTTGAATCAGGGTCTTTGATTTCTTTTCTTTTCTTTTTTTTTTTTTTTGTTGAGACAGTCTTGCTCTCTCACCTAGGCTGGAGTGCAGTGGCACAATTTTGGCTCACTGCAACCTTCGCCTCCCAGGTTCAGGCAATTCTCCTGCCTCAGCCTCCCATGTAGCTGGGATTACAGGTGCCTGCCACCATGCCTGGCTAATTTTTATATTTTTAGTAGAGACAGGGTTTCACCATGTTGGCCAGGGTGGTCTCAAACTCCTGACCTCAAGTGATCCACCCATCTTGGCCTCCCAAAGTGCTGGGATTACAGGCATGAGCCACTGCACCCGGCCAAAAGCTATTTTTTCAAGAAAGAAATATAAATGTTCTCCAATGGGGGAAAAATCAGAATGAACAGATAGCTGGAACTACCCTATTGTTCCAAATAAGATTGTTAGTCATTTTGGATAGAAGGATGGTCAGGATCTCAAATCCCTGATTCTTGGACTGGTAGGTAAAAATCACAACGCAAGCTGTAAAGGAGCTGTCAGTGAGCGGGTTGCTAAGAGAACAACTGAATTTTAATTATAGTTCTCCAACCACAGCTTCAGCAACAAAAAGCTGAGGGAGGCAGGGACTGGTCTCATTCCTCAGGGGTCAAGGGACAGACTGTTTTCATATGATGGATTAAATTTTTGTAATTTAAAAAATGTTCTCCACTTTGAAGAGAAAGACTGCTTGAAATTTGAGGTCATTTTCTATTCGGGCCAATGTGGTAGTTAATGTCTCCTCCTGTGAAAGAGCAATATGCTATTCAGAAATCATGGTGAGTTAGAGGCTGGAGTCCTGGGGAAGAGATGGCCAGAGATCAGCTCGGTGAGAAGCTGCAGGCCTTGCCTATAAATAGCTCAGCAGATGACATCAGACAAACCTTGTCACCAAGCTAGTCCTTGTTCTTTAAAAATCTAGCTCTTGGGGGCTGGGTGCGGTGGCTCACTCCTGTAATCCCAGCACTTTGAGAAGCTGAGGCAGGCGGATCACCTGAGGTCAGGAGTTCAAGACTAGCCTGGCCAACGTGGTGAAACGTCGTCTCTACTAAAAATACAAAAATTAGCTGGGTGTGGTGGCGGGCGCCTGTAATCCCAACTACTCGGGAGGCTGAGGCACGAGAATTGCTTGAACCTGGGAGGTGGAGGTTGCAGTGAGCCAAGATTGTGCCACTGCACTCCAGCCTGGGTGACAACAGTGAAACTCTGTCTCAAAAAAAAAAAAAAAAATCTAGCTCTTGGGTAAGCAGTTATGTTCAGTCCTTATCAGTGTTGGAAGATAATTACATTGAAGGTGGGGATGTAGGGAAGGTGGGTTCTGCCTTTGAGAGACTCAAGATGGGGATTTTATAGTTTTGGAGAGAAAGTGAGGAAAATACTATTAAGAACAGAATACAGGTTACATGGAAGGTTTGAGAGTAAATTGACAATTATGCTTTTGTGTAACAGTATACGCATGTTTGCAAAGGGGCTAGGCATGTAAAATTCACACTAAGGCAAATGGAAGATGCTCAAAGGCTGGCTAGCAACAAGATGGACTTTCATCCTGAAAAGGCTGGGTGAGAAGGCTGATTTCTACACTCAGTAGAGTAAGGCAAAAATGCAAATAATTAAAATCACCTTGAGTTACTTAGAAAGGAACTTTCCCATCTCCCATGATGGAGATGAGAGACATGTCTCACTTGGTCCAGCACAGCCAGTTTTTCCTCCAATGCAGAAACAGATGGGTTTCACTGGCTGACCACCAGATGAAGTAGTTGGCTTGATTTCATAAGCCCTATGTTGCTTGGGAAACAATTAATTTTAGACATTAGAACCATCTCTGGACAGGGAAATGCCTCTACAATGAGACCAGCTGGAAGGAGAGTGGCTGAAGGAACAGCAGATTCATGTCTCTCAATTCAAGCCAGGCTGGGCTATGTGCTCACTGAATGGCCATGGGAAGGCCAGAACACCTGCCAGCATATTTACATTTCTCTGTCTCTTTTCGCCAAAGGCTTTGCTGTGGTTTGAATGTATCCCCCAAAGTTTATGTGTTAGAAAAGCCCCAAGCAACAGTGTTGAGAAGTGCAACCTTTAGGAGGTGATTAGGTCAGGAGGTCACAGATAATGTTATTGCCAGAGTGGGTTTGTTATAAAAGTCAGTTCAGACTGGGCGCAGTGGCTCACTCCTGTAATCCCAGCACTGCAGGATGCCGAGGCGGGTGGATCATCTGAGGTCAGGAGTTCGAGACCAGCCTGGCCAACATAGTGAAACCCGTCTCTATTAAAAATGCAAAAAAAAAAAAAAATTAGCCAAGTGTAGTGGTGGGCGCCTGTAGTTCCAGCTACTTGGGAGGCTGAGGCAGGAGAATGGCCTGAACCCGGGAGGCGGAGCTTGCAGTGAGCTGAGATCGCGCCACTGCACTCTAGCCTGGGTGACAGAGCGAGACTTGTCAAAACAAAAAACAAAAAACAAAAAACAACAAAACACACACACACACACACACACACACACAATTAGCCGAGTATAGTGGCAGGCGCCTGTAATCCCAGCTGTTTGGGAGGCTGAGGCAGGAGAATTGCTTGAACCCAGGAGGCAGAGGTTGCAGTGAGCTGAGATCGTGCCATTGCACTCCAGCCTGGGCAACAAGGGCAAAACTCTGTTATCAGAGGAAATAAATAAATAAATAAAAATTAAAAAATAAAAGTTCAGCTCTCTCTCTCACTGTCTTTCACCATGTGATGACTTCTGCCATATTATGACACAGAAAGAAGGCCCTCGCCAGATGTGGGCTCCTCAAATTTGGACTTCCTGGCCTCTAGAACTGTAAGAGAGAAATCTCTGTTCTTTATAAATTACCTAGTCTCAGGTATTCTGTTATAGCAGCACGAAATGAACTAAGACAGAAAATTGGTACCAAGAAGTAGGGCTGCTGCAATAACAAGGACCTGAAAATGTGGAGGCAGCTTTGGAACTGGGTAATGGGTAGAGGCTGGAAGAATTTGGAGGAGCAGGCTAGAAAAGGCCTAGATTGCTGTGAATGGAGCATTAAGGGCAATTCTGGTGAGGGCTCAGAAGACGGGAGCTGTAGTAGGAGCCTAAATCTTTTAGAGACTACTTAAGTTGTTGTGATCAAAATGTTGGTAGAAAATTGGATAGTAAAGACCATTCTGATGAGGTCTCAGATGGAAATGAGGAACAAGGTATTAGAAACTGGAGTAAAGTCCATCTTTGTTATACAGTTGCTAATAACTTGGTGGAACCATGTCTATGTCCTAGGACTTTGCAGAAGGCAGAACTTAAGAGTGATGAACATATCTGGCAAAAAAAAAAAAAAAAAAATATCTAAGCAGCAAAGCATTCAAGGCATTGAATGGCTTCTTTTGGTGGCTTATAGTAAAATGAGAGAAGAAAGAAATGACTTAAAGATGGAATGTGTGATGAAAAAGGAAGCAGAATAAGATTTGGAAAATTCTCAGCCTGTTGCCCAGGCTGGAATGCGGTGGCATGATCTCTGCTCACTGCAACCTCTGCCTCCTGGGTTCAAGCAATTCTCCTGCCTCAGCCTCCCAAGTATCTGGGATTACAGGCACCCACCACCACGCCCAGCTAATTTTTGTATTTTTAGTAGAAACGGGGTTTCGCCATGTTGGCCTGATCTCGAACTCCTGATCTCAGGTGATCCACCCACCTCGGCCTCCCAAAGTGCTGGGATTACAGGCATGAGCCACTGTGCCTGGATTTAAAGAATTTTTAAAAAACATGTTCAGTAGAGAAAATTAAGGGTTTGCTCAAGCAGCCCTTTTAAAAGAGATTAATATGAGTAGAAGGAAGCCAGGGTTTATTCATCAAGACAATGAGAAAATAACCCCAAAGGCATTTCAGAGATCTTTGAGGCAAGCTAGGACCTTGAGGGCAAGGTTTCCAGAGAGGTGCAGATAAATTCCAAGCTCAGCTGCCCCAGCCATGGCTCAAGTGGGCCCACATGGGGCCTGCCACTCCAGAAAGTACAAGCTGTAGATCAGTATCATTATATATATATATATATATATGTATTGAAACATCAAATTGCACCCTATAAATATATACAATTATAATGTACAATTTGTCCCATTTCTGTTTATATACAATGTGTCAATTAAAAAGATAATTGTTTTTAAAGTACAAGCCGTGAACCTTGGCAGCATCCATGTGATGCTAATTCTACAGGTGCACAGAACACAAGTGCTGTGGTGCCTTGGCAGGCTCCACCTCCATCTCAAAGGATGTTGCAGACAGTCTGGGGACTCAGGAAGACATTTGTCACAGGGGCAGGGCCATTTCAGAGTCCCCACTAGGGCAATGGCTAGTGGAGCCATGAGAGTGGGGCAGTTCTTGAGGCCCCAAACTGTAAGGCCGCCAGTGTGTAACTCCAGCCTGAGATAGCTGCAGGCATGAGATTCCAACCCATGAGAGATGCTGCATAGACCGAGTCCAGCTGCCTGAGGCCTTGGGGGGCCAATTTCCTACCCCAGTGTGCCCAGGATGTAGGACATGCAGTCAAAGATGATTATTCTGATATCTTCAGTTTTTTTTTTTTTTTTTTTTTTTTTTTTAGATGGAGTCTCGCTGTGTTGCCAGGCTGGAGTGCAGTGGCGTGATCTTGGCTCACTGCAACCTCCGCCTCCTGGGTTCAAGCAATTCTCCTGACTCAGCTTCCCGAGTAGCTGGGATTACAGGTGTGTGCCACCACACCCAGCTATTTTTTGTATTTTTAGTAAAGACAGGGTTTCATCATGTTGGCCAGGATGGTCTTGATCTCTTGACCTCATGATCCACCCGCCTCGGCCTCCCCAAGTGCTGGGATTACAGGCGTGAGCCACCATGTCTGGCCTATCTTAAGATTTGATATTGTTTTCTATCTTGGGTTTTACACTCACTTGGGAAGTTACCCCTTTCTTCTTGCCTATTTCTTCCTTTTGGAATGGGAATGCCTATTTGATGCCTGTCCTGCAATTGTATCCTGGTAGTAGATAGATAAAACAGGCTCACAGCTGGAGGGAAATTTACCTCAGGATGAATTGTGCCTTGAGCCTCACCCATATCTGATTTAGATCAGTCTGGAATTTGGACTTTTGAGTTGACACTGAAACAAGTTGAAACTTCTGGGCTACTGGGATAGAATGTATTTTGCATGTGAGAATGACGTGAGTTTTGGGGGCCAGGGATAGAATGCTATGATTTAAATGTGTCGTCTGAAGTTCATGTGTTGGAAACTTAATCACCATTGCAACAGTGTTGAGAAGTAGGGCTTTTAAAAGGGGATTAGATCATGAGAGCTCTGCCCTCATGAATGAATGTCATAATGGCAGGTGTGTGTTCATTATCACGAGACTGGGTTTGTTATAAAAGTGAGTTTGGCCCTCTCTCACTCTCTCTCACCATGTGATGCCTTCTGCCATATAACGACACAGCAAGAAGGCCCTCACCAGGTGCAGACTCCTCAATCTTGTAGTTCCTGGCCTCCAGCACTGTTAAGACATAAATCTCTGTTTTTCATAAAGTACCTAGTGTTAGATATTCCATTATAGCAGCACAAAGTGTACTAGTTGCATTTGTGTTAAATATGCACACACTGAGGCCTGGCATGGTGGCTCACGCCTGTAATCCCAGCACTTTGGGAGGCTGAGGCGGGCGGATCACCTGAGGTCAGGAGTTCAAGACCAGCCTGACCAACATGGAGAAACCCCGTCTCTACTAAAAATATGAAATTAGCCAGGCATGGTGGCACATGCCTGTAATCCCAGCTACTCGAGTGGCTGAGGCAGGAGAATTGCTTGAACCCGAGAGGCAGAGGTTGCGGTGAGCTGAGATTGTACCATTGCATTCCAGCCTGGGCAATGTGAGCAAAACTCCGTTTCGAAAAAAAAAAAAATTTTATATATATACATATACTATTACTCCACTGATACAGCATCATATTTGTTCTCTACGTTATTGCCAAACCCTGTGATAAGTTACCTTGAGTGTGAAAACGTGTGCTCCTCCTCATAGGAGTAGGTTCCAGCTATTGCTTCTGAGGGTCAGGAGTCCATTTTGAAAAAGAATAGACAGACAAAAATTGATAGTGCTTTGTCTTTATTTCTGATGCCCATCTTCTTCAGAGGTTAAGAAGAAATGACACTGATGTACAAATGACTCACCAAGGGACTCTCACCTGACTCTACCCTTGCAGGGGTGGAATAAATCCCTTCTATTTTCAAGTCTATTTGTCCCATTTCTGTTTAGACATAATTTGAAAGCCAGCTTGGACCTTGTACTTTTCAATTATGTTAACGTAAAATACTCGTAATGAATGCAGTATGAGTTTAAAGTGAGCTTTTCAGATCCTATAAGTGCATCCTAAGTAATGACAGGCTTTAAGATAAGGAATATATGCATTTTGTTAAGGCAGAAATCTCATAAAATTTCATGAAAAACCATGGTCAATCCAATGATGCACTTTTTAAGACAAGTTTGGAAACTGGAAGGGTCAAAAGACAACAAAAAAGCACACACAAAAAAACCTCACTTTTAAGCAAATCTATAACTTGAAAAAAAAAAAAGCCTAAGAATATTCTGAGAGTGGTACATAGTTTTATAGTAGCCACAGTAACTTCCAGTGACTGGCAAATTTCTTTCCATCATCTGGCATGTGTGGTGAATGGAATTCCCATGAACAGCTCTTACACCCTTCCGCTTTCCTTCTACAGGCCTCGGTCTTGTTTCCAAAGGTGACTGCAGTGAGGATGTAAGGTCCATGACCTCTAGGGATAATGCCATCCATTCAGGAAGAAAGATGCTGAGAAACTCTAGGGATATCTAAGTGCACGTCACAGAGGGAGAATCAATTGTGGAGGTTTTAAGAAGACATTTGAATTTTTGCCCCTAATCAAGAAGTGTTTTGCCATCTGGTTTACATTCAATAACTAGTTGGCTCATCATTTGCAGAAATAAACTTTCCTCTAGATTAGGAAACTTCATCATGAGATCTGAGATATACTGGTTTGGAAAGTTTCCTCAGTTTCTCTTGGCTTCGAAGTCCCCGGCCTCGGAGTGGGGTAAGGCCCATTGGAGGCAGATGAATCTGAATAAGAACAATAATATGAAGAATCATACTCATCATCATTGCAGCAGCTCATATTCACTGAGGATCTACTCAGAAAGTACCATATTCTCTGCTAAGTGCTGTATCTACATTGATTCATTAATCTTTACACAAGTTAATCCTACAACAACCTCATAAAGGATTATTATTCTAATATTTACAGATGAGGAAATGAAACCTCAGAGAAGTTAAAAAACTTGCTTAAGGTTATACATTAAGAAGGGAAGCCAGGATTTGAACCCAGATCTGTCAGATTCCAGAGCCTGTGCTCTTTGCTATATCGCCTGCATAGAGGAGAAAAAACGAGCATGGATCACATAGCAAGTTGAGAATCCAAAGAAGGGGAGAAAAGTGTGTGTATATAAAGATGTTCTGTGCATAGTAGAAAATTGGGATCAAACTAACTGCCTAGCAAGAGGGGCTGGTTAAATTATGGCTGGGATGGTTAATTTTTCTTTCTTTTCTTTTTTTTTTTTTGAGACACAGTTTCACTCTGTCACCCAGGCTGGAGTGCAGTGGCATGATCTCAGTTCACTGCAACCTCGGCCTCCCAGGTTCAAGTGATTCTCTGTCTCAGCCTCCCGAGTAGCTGGGATTATAGGTGCTCGCCACCACGCCCGGCTAATTTTTGTATTTTTAATAGATATGGGGTTTTGCCATGTTAGCCAGGCTGGTCTCGAATTCCTGACCTCAAGTGATCCACCTGCCTTGGCCTCCCATAGTGCTGGGATTACAGGCATGAGCCACCGTGCCTGGCCTAGGATGCTTAATTTTTTGTGTCAATCTGATTGGCGATGGGTGCCCAGATTAAACATCATTTCTAGGTGTATCTGTGAGGATGTTTCTGGATGAGATTAGCATTTGAATCAGTGGACTTAGTAAAGCACATGGCCCTCCCCAGTGTGAATGGGCATCATCCAATCCATGGAGGGCCTGAATAGAACAAACAGGCAGAAGAAGGGGAAGCGGCTCCTTTTGCTTCCTGCCTGTTTCAGCTGGGACACCTCATCTTCTCTGGGCCTCAGACTGGGGATTTCCACCATTGGCCCCTTGGGTTCTCAGGCCTGTGGACTCAAACTGAGTAATACCACCAGCTTTCTTCTGGGTCTCCAGCTTGCAGATGGCAAATCCTAGGACTTCTCAGCCTCTATAATCACATGCAACAATTCCTTATAATAAATCTCCTTTCGGCCGGGCACAGTGGCTCACGCCTGTAATCCCAGCACTTTGGGAAGCTGAGGTGGGCGGATCACAAAGTCAGGAGTTTGAGACCAGCCTGGCCAACATAGTGAAACCCTGTATCTACTAAAAATACAAAAAATTAGCTGGCATGGTGGCGGGGGCCTGTAATCCCAGCTACTTGGGAGGGTGAGGCAGGAGAATCGCTTGAACCCGGGAGGTGGAGGTTGCAGTGAGCCGAGATCGTGCCACTGCACTCCAGCCCGGGTGACAGTGCGAGACTCCATCTAAAAAAAAAGAACCAAAAAAACTCCTTTCAGGCGTATCTAGATGTATCTCTGCCTAGATATATAGAGAGCCAATTCCTCATAATAAATCTCTTCACATATACATCTAGCTGTCCCTAGATGTACATACCTTCATTCTACTGGTTCTGTTTCTTTGAAGAACCGTAACACAATGGCACATTCTTACAATAGCATACAATGCAATCATTTAAAAAAGATTGGGCTGGGCGTGGTGGCTCATACCTATAATCCCAGCACTTTGGGAGGCCAAGGCAGGCGGATCACTTGAGGCCAGGAGTTCGAGACCAGCCTGGCCAACATGGTGAAACCCTGTTACTACTAAAAATACAAAAATTAGGTGGGTGTGGTGGTGCACCTGTAATGTGTAATCCCAGCTACTCAGGAGGCTGAGGCAGGCGAATCCCTTGAACCCAGGAGGCTGCAGTGAGCCAAGATTGCATCACTGCACTCCAGACTGGGTGACAGAGTGAGGCTCTGTCTCAAAAAAAAAAAAAAAAAAAGATTGAGGGAGAGCTACATACAAAGATGTGCAGAAGACATGAAGTAAAATAAGTACGCAGTATAACATTATATCCAGAATCCTACATATGTAAAGAAAATGTAGGTACATGAATACAGAAAAAAAGACTAAAAGGGTATACTACCAAACTAATTAGGTTGAGCCACTACAATATAAAATTGCTGTTTTTGTAGCTAAAAGAGTTGAATATTGGCAATTTTCCATTTAACAGTTAAAGTGTTCACCCTCTACACAATGAGAAATTTTTTTTTTTTTTAAGAATTTTGGGCTGGGTGCAGTGGCTTACGCCTGTCATCCTAGCACTTTTGGAGGCCACGGTGGGCAGACTGCCTAAGCTCAGGAGTTCAAGACCAGCCTGGGCAACACGGTGAAACCTTGTTTCTATTAAAATACAAAAAATTAGCTGGGTGTGGTGGTGCACAACTGTAGTTCCACCTATTCGAGAGGTTGAGGCATGAGAATCACTTGAACTGGGAAGGCAGAGGTTGTAGTGAGCAGAAATCATGCTGCACTCCAGCCTGGGCGACAGAGTAAGACTCTGTCTCCAAAAAAACTAACAAACAAAAAAGAATTCTGGCCAGGCACGGTGGCTCATGCCTGTTATCCCAGAGCTTTGGGAGGCTGAGGTGGGAGGATTGCTTGAGCCCAGGAGTTCCAGACCAGCCTGGGCAACACAGTGAGACCTCCATCTCTACAAAAAATTAAAACATTAGCTGGGCGTGGTGGCACATGCTTGTAGTCCCAGCTACTTGGGGAAGTGAGGTGGGAGAATCACTTTAGCCCGGGAGGTCAAGGCTGCAGTGGGCCATGACTGCACCACTGTACCTAGCTTGGGTGATGGAGCGAAGACTCAGTCTCCACAAATAAATAAATAAATAAAACTTCTTTTAAATTAAATTATTGTTTCAAATTTATGGTATGAAAGAATTTAAGAAAACAAATTTATATATATTTATTATTTTAAATTCATATAAATTTGAAATTTGTTTCTTAACTTTCTGAATGTATTAAGTTTATTTATATATTTTTTTATTTTAAATTTATATACATAAATTTAAGTTTTATTTATTTTTTGAGACAGGGTCTCACTCTGTCACCCAGGCTGGAGCGCAGTGGTGTGATCATGGGTCACTGCTGCCTCAACCTCCTGGGCTGAAGCAATTCTCCCACCTCAGTTCCCCAAGTAGCTGGGAATACAGGAGTGTGTCACTATGCCTGGCTAATTTTTAAATTTTGTATAGCAATGGGGTCTCACTGTGTTGCCCAGGCTGGTCTCAAACTCCTAACCTCAAGTGATCCTCCTGCCTTGGCCTCCCAAAGTGCTAGGATTATAGGCATGAGCCGCAGTGCCTAGCCTGGATGAGAATTTTTGACCATTTTTACTTTCTACTTTATGCATTCCTTTCATGTTTGAACTTTATTCTTTTAGTAACAACAAACCTGCCTTTTATAATTAAACACATTTCCATAAAAAAGATGAAAGTGAAAAGAGAAAAAGCTCTACAGTGTGAGCTGGTTTTCCCTTCCATACGTGGAAAGCTATGTAAGCAGGATACGTCATGCATTCATTGACACTTTACTTTGTTGTGATGGGCTGGCAGCATGCAATGATAGCTTATTTCCAACATGCCTCCCACAGCAGCTCTGGGCTTCTCAGCAAGCACTCGCCCTCTTGTTACACATTCCTGGAAATAACCAGGTTGATGAGGGTAAGTACCCAGCACTTGTTAACTGGAGTCACACTTACTGGCCTTGGGTAAGGAATCTTGTAATGCAGTCCAATTTCAATCCTGGCTGTGCATTCATCTATACACTGTTTAATTAGGTCTGTGTCCGTGAGCTATTAAAAGGGAGAAAGAAATGAGGCTGATAGTATCTTTCTAATGGTACATAGAGTATAGGTATACATTTTCTCAAACTTTTTTAGTTCACTAGCCAGTAAATGAAATGTTGCTAATTTGGAAAATCAAAAGCAATTTAATATTAAAGCTTACCATAAACTTTTAAAATCGTTAAAGTAGGTAAAAATAATTCAAATAATACAAAAGGATGTAACATAAAAACTACGTTTCCCTCTTACTCCTCTATTCCAGTTCCTCATCTCGGAGACAACAATTAGCAGTTTCTTGTGTGTTCTTGCAGGGGTATTCTATGTATATGTGAAAATGCACATGTATGTAGAAGCTGATTATTTTTCTCACACAAACAATAGCTCCCTTTGTTCTGAACCTTGCTTTTTCATGAACATAACTTGAGGTTCCTTCTATATTCCATCTATAGAGCTGCTCCCTTCTTTTTAACAGCTATATAAAATTCCAACAGAAGGCTTTATTATAATTTCACCAATCTCCTACTCATGGATAATTGAGTTATTTCCAATTTTTTGCTATTATAAATGATTCCGCTATGAATCTCTCTAAAATTACTTTGCTTACATGCATATGTATCTAAAAGATGAATTCCTAGAGAGAGAGGACTGCTAGGACAAAGGCACAGATTCATGCATTTTTAATTCTCACAGATATTCCCAGATTACTCTCTAGAGTTCACACCAATTTACATTCCTACCAACAATCTATAAATTATATTCTCACCGACACTGACTGGGAGTGCTTCTTCACACCCCCCCTCATGTTGATTAAACTTTAAAGTAACCCCATGGTTTCTGCAAGTGCTGTCCTGAAACCCCCAGAGTAAGACACTGGAGAATGATCTACACCTCTTAAACTGTCAACTGCCTTGGCTCATTAGTAAGGGGAACAAAGGGCTTTTGAAATTCCAAAATAGTCAAATCATGGTAATCCACTTTCAATTAAAGGAATAAAAAGTTCATTCTGAAAAACAGCCAAGTAGGAAAAAGGGAGAAACTCTTTCATTATTAGGTAGGAAAATGAATCAAGACGTGGCTGTGCTAGGAGTTTGCAAGTGGACTTCAAAGCTGAGCTAGGATTGCATCAGCACCAGATGACACCCACGCAGCAAAGTCTGGGTCCATGTGGCTTGGAAATTTCAAGGGCGTTCCTGTCCTATGGTACCTCTTGGAGCAGAGAAGAGTTCCAGGAACAGCAATGCAGAGAACCACAGCTGTGAGTCCCTTGCGGCAGAGGCCCAACTTTCTGACCTCTGTGCTTCTCAGAAGTCACTGATTTGCTGTCTGTGTTGGAAAAGAGTTCCGTGTTCCCATTTGCCCACTGAGATTCAGAGCAGTTCATGGGATACCTTTGGATTATTAAACTCTTAAGAGTAATCAAAGTTACAAGAAACTCATTATGTCTGCATGAGGGACTAGGAAGAAAGAAAAAGCCCTTGACAAAGATATGGTTAAGGGGGTTGGGGCTTCCAGGGCTTCAGCTGTCTATCTGAACAAGCTTGGGCTACAGTACTCCAAATTCAGTCATTCACGGGCTGGCTGCATGATTCTGCCATATCCACATACTACTTATACTAATGTTAAAATTTTTCACTAAATTGACTCTCTTAAGCAATAGCATTTGTGAAACTGTGGTCTAATATTCTCTGTCCTTTATAACACATGCTAAAGCAAGTACATATCTTAAAATTAAGAACCCATGTACCTCTTCCGCCCACTCCCAAATAATCTCATGTACCATCAGTGGCACATACACCTCCCTCTGGCTCACTCCTCGAGCCAATCCAAGCCGAGGCAAAGGAAGGGTTATTGCGATAACTGAAAACCGAAAGTCTTGAGTAGTCTTCAGGTGAGTGAGCGTGCAAAGGTTTATTGGGCATGTACTATGATATCCCCAACACCGCAGGCTGGACAGTGCCTTCAACTATCAAAGTTATTACTTGGGCAGAACAACTCTGATACCTGAAGCTACAGAAAAGGCACAGTGGTATATAATCAATGGATGCAGTGACTGCTACAGACAGCTATAGGAATTCAGAACAGGCGGCCAGCATGGGGTTGAGGGGGAAGCAGAGAAACTGAGGAAGATTTCCTGGAGGAGGTCAGTTAAATCAAAGTATTTATAGCTGCTCATTCATTTAGTGACAACCACAAGGAGGTCCCTTGGGATATACTAGATAAGTATAAGACCTTGTCTATATGTTCAAGGAACTGATGATCTGGTTGGGAAAACCATGCCAACATAAATAAAATAAAGAAGAAAAAGGAGAATATAAACAACTATTTAGGGATCTCCAAGCCTTTTGATCATCTACTCTTTTTTTGTTTTTTTTGGTGACAGAGTCTTCCTCTGTTGCCCAGGCTGGGGTGCAGTGGCATGATCTTGGCTCACTGTAATCTCTGCCTCCTAGGTTCAAGAAATTCTCGTGCCTCAGCCTCCTGAGTAGCTGGAACTACAGGTGTGCACCACCACACCCAGCTAATTTTTGTATTTTTAGTAGACAGGGTTTCACCATGTTGGCCAGGCTCATCTTAAACTTCTGACCTCAAGTGATCCACCGGCCTCAGCCTCCCAAAGTGTAAGGATTATAGGCGTGAGCCACCGCACCTGGCCAATCACCTACTCTTTTCATTGAAATATTTCTGAGCCCACAGCCCCTATATATGTATTTATATTAATTTATAAATGTATTAATTTATAAATTATATATATGTACTAACAAGTTCATTGTAACTGTGTACCAGACAGACTTTTTAGAAAGATGAAAGGATAAATAGAAATAGCAGTTGTATTTTATTTCCATTCCTTAGAGGATTGTTTAAGGACCTCATGGGGTACATATACTCTGGTTTGGCAAGCATGGTCTATGCTAAGAGCAGAAAAAGTTTGGGGAAGCTGGGTTTGGAGGAAGGTCAGAAGGGTAGAGAGAAACTTCATAAGTCAGCCTTGAAAAGCTAGAGGCATCAGGGATTCAGAGAAGGGGAAGTTGCTGCAGATTAGGAGGGCTTCTGTGGTAACGCTTTTTTTTTTTTTTTTTTTTTAAGAGACAGGGACTCGCTATGTTGCCCAGGTTTGTCTCGAACTCCTGGGCTCAACTGACCCTCCAGCCTTGGCCTCCCAAAGTGGTAGGATTACAGGCGTGAGCCACCATGTCCAGCCTTTGTAGCACTTTTCCCAACTGTAATTTTATATTTCTTTCCATCTAACTCAAATGCCTTTGACAGCTGTGTCTTGGTTTGGCTTATGTTTGTCTTCGACATCTAATCTTGTGTTTGGCACATAGTAGGCAATCAAATATTTGTTGAGTGAGGAATGAGAACAAAGAGTTGCAGAGTGGTGACAGGAGCTGTGACACCAATGGGCCAGTGGGGAAGGGGAGGCACTCCTGTAGAAAGATGACCCTGCTTTGGACCATTAAGCCGTGGTGAGGTCCTTCAGGTGGCCAGGCAGAGGCCAAAGCTGGGGATTCAGATGTGACAGCTTAAATCACAAGGTGGCTGCATGTTGCACGGGCCTCAGCACAGAGGGCTGACCTTCAGAGGACCCCTGCAGCTGGCGGGAGGGTGTGTGATGACAGGGCTGAAGAGAGACAGTCAGAGGTCAGAGAGGGAAAAGTGGTGAGAGTAGACTGTTAGGAAGTTTCATGAGGGGAGCAGTGACCGCGCTGAATCCATTAGATCAGTGAGGAGACGGAAGAGAAGTCAGGTGTGAAAGCCTTTTTCCATGCTTAGTGCCAGGCGGTCTTCCCCGGAGCTAACAGCTAACGCTTTAGGGTTTGTAGGGGGAGGTCCAGTCTGGCTCCCTGCTGTGTGTGCAGTTCCCTTAAACCAGCTAATGGAGACACTATTTTACCCAGTTCTGTGGTCCCAAAGGGCAATCTCACTCTGCTAGCCAAAGAGGCTTGAGTTCAAAGCTGTTATGAAGGGAACCCTGTGTCTTAATCCTATTCTCTTCCTTCTAAATGGGTTTATATTTAGAGGCTTTGAATAGTTTATGAATTGAAAAAAAACAACAACAACAACAAAAAACCACTTTCCTGCACACCTCCTATGGGAGTGGCCAGCAACGGGTACAGTATGAGGACTGGCTCCTCCTCTGAAAACTCATTGGCCTGCTCATGTCACCTGGCTCATAGGGTCTTCTGAGGACACTGAGCCACTTACTGGCTGGCTTGAGACCTGGAACAAGTGAAGAGAGAAACACAGGCTTCCCAGTGGTCAGGCAAGCTAGCCAAGCTGTGCACTGGCCCCTTCCTGCCCCAAGTTCTGCCACCATGACTGTGCGGCTCAGCCCTCTTGATTAAAGACCGAAAAGAAATAAACAAATATCATAAGGAACAACTCTCCTCTGCACAATCTCCAAGTGGGGCCTACTTACATTTTTGTTTTTCCGGAACAGCGTTCTGGCTTCATTTAGTATGTACTGTTTTTCTTTGATGGTGTCTTCCATCTGCCCTGATGTCGCCTGCCATTTCCTCGCAAGCCTGAAAATGCTGCGGTAGAGGCCAAGGACTTCTTGTCGTGTTGCTGTTGTCATCTTCAGACCCACCAAAATAGAAGAGGGAAAATTTGCATAAAAATGCAACTTGACAGGAGGCACCAGGCAGATGTACAGTTTTTTTTTTTTTTTTTGAGATGGAGTCTTGCTCTGTTGCCCAGGCTGTAGTGCAGTATTGCAATCTCGGCTCACTGCAAGCTCTGCCTCCCGGGTTCACGCCATTCTCCTGCCTCAGCCGCCCGAGTAGCTGGGACTACAGGCGCCCGCCACCACGCCTGGCTAATTTTTTGTATTTTTAATAGAGACAGGGTTTCACCGTGGTCTCGATATCCTGACCTCGTAATCTGCCTACCTCGGCCTCCCAAAGTGCTGGGATTACAAGCGTGAGCCACCGTGCCCAGCCGATGTACAGTTTTTTAATCAAGACCTTTAATTAGTCTAGAAATAATTGCTCTTTCTCAACAAATCTGTTGGGTAGCATTGCCGAAACCATCTAATAGAAACACCGTATCTCTCAACTGGCTTTGTAATTCATCCCGAGGTTGAGGGTTGCTTAACCACATCGTTTGCCATGGTGGCCACATTTATGAACACGGCAAAACCAAAACTCACACTTATTATTCTTTAAGCCAGTCCAGTAAAATTATATTACTCACCTGAATGCCTAGGTGAAGGCATATTTTGGATAACTGAATTTTCTAGTTAAGGGAGAAATGGAATTTAATCCACTGGTTACAAACTCAAGTGCCTCTGCGGCCTGGCAGGTAATATAAATGAGAGGACTTGCTTGGATGGGGACAGTGGCCACCTGGACAGGAAATGCCCCCTTGAAAGGGAACAGTTGCCATTCAGCTCCAGCCAGCAGCTGCCATGTAGAAAGAAGTGCCTAGGAATGCCAGGTTTCCTGATAGCTTAAAATTAGGTGGCAATCCAGATTTTAAAAATATGACATCTCAAAAAAACACACTAAGTCATCATTTTTGAAAATGTGAGGCCAGGCGTGGTGGCTCACGCCTGTAATCCTAGCACTCTGGGAGGCTGAGGCAAGTGGATTGCGTGACCTCGGGAGTTCAAGACCAGCCTGGGCAACATGGTGAAACCTTGTCTCTACTAAAATACAAAAAAAAAAAAAAAAAAAAATTAGCCGGGTGTGGCGGCATGTGCCTGTAGTCCCAGCTACTTGGGAGGCTGAGTCAGGAGAATTGCTTGAACCCCAGAGGCGGAGGTTGCAGTGAGCCAAGATTGCACCATTGCACTCCAGCCTGGGCAACAGAGTGAAACTCTGTCTCCAAAAAGAAAAAAAAAAAAAAAAAAGTGACGACTGTACAGGCCAAACAAAATGAGTCTGTAGGCTCAGTTCCACCCAGAGGTTGTCAGGTTGCAACCTCTCTTTTAGTCTGTCACAACCTTTTTGGAAATATTTCTCAAAACCGTTGGTCTACTTTCTTGTCCAATAAGTATAATTAAAAATCTTTCTGATGACTGGCCGGGTGCGGTGGCTCATGCCTGTTATCCCAGCACTTTGGGAGGCTGAGGTGGGCGGATCACGAGGTCAGGAGATTGAGACCATCCTGGCTAACACGGTGAAACCCCGTCTCTACTAAAAATACAAAAAATTAGCTGGGCGTTGTGGTGAGTGCCTATCGTCCCAGCTACTCAGAAGGCTGACGCAGGAGAATGGTATGAACCCGGGAGGCGGAGCTTGCAGTGAGCTGAGATCCGGCCACTGCACTCCAGCCTGGGTGACAGAGCGAGAATCCGTCTCAAAAAAAAGAAAAAAAAAAAATATTTCTGATGACTGAAGATCTCAAGGCCCCTCTTGGTTTTTAGTCTCAAACATCAGTTTTAATTTCAGAAGACGTGGCCAAGAGAGAACGGACGTAGGTATATTCTGTAAAGCTAATTGTATTTTTCAAAAGCATAATTCCCAGTATCTTTAAATTCTTATTACAAAATATTTCAGATACAAAAAGATATAGAGGCCAGGTACAGTGGCTCATGCCTGTAATCCCAGCAGTTTGGGAGGCCGAGGCAGGTGGATCACTTGAGGTAAGGAGTTCAAGACCAGCCTGGGCAACATGGTGAAACCCAGTCTCTACTAAAAATACAAAAATTAGCCAGGTGTGGTGGCAACCACCTGTAATCCCAGCTATTTGGAGGCTGAGGCACGAGAATCACCTGAACCCAGGAGGTGAAGGTTGCAGTGAGCCAAGATCACACCACTGTATTCCAGCCTGGGCAACAGTGACTCTGTCTCCAAAAAAAAAAAAAAAAACAAAGAAAAGATATTGAGACCAATATAATAGCCATACAGTTACAACAGACCTTAAAGAATAAATTATGTATCCAGTAGAAACCCCCACTGTACCCCTTCCAAATCACATTTCCCTTCCTCTCCTAGAAGGAATCATTATGCTGAATTTGTTGTTTATTGTGCATATCTTTACACATAACATTTATAGTATTGCTTTGCAAGTTTTATTTATTTATTTAATTATTATTATTATTATTATTTTTGAGACAGAGTTTCACTTTTGTTGCCCAGGCTGGAGTGCAATGGCGCAATCTCGGCTCACTGCAACCTCCGCCTCCCAGGTTCAAGTGATTCTCCTGACTCAGCCTCCCAATTAGCTGGGATTACAGGTGCGCACCATCATGCCCGGCTAATTTTGTATTTTTAGTAGAGATGGGGTTTCACCATGTTGGTCAGGCTGGTCTCGAACTCCTGACCTCAGATGATCCACCTGCCTCAGCCTCCCAAAGTGCTGGGATTACAGGCATGAGCCACTGCACCCCGCCTGCTTTGCAAGTTTAAAAAGTTTATAGGTAAGTTCTGCAATTTGCTTTATTTGCCCATAACATTCATAAGATTCATCCATGTTGTTACACATGGCTCTGGTTCATATATTCTCAGTGCTGCAATTCAGCCTGCTGTATGAAGATATCCCAATGTACTATCTATTTTGCTGATGGATATTAGGTGTTTCCTTTTTAAAAAAATTATTTAAGGCCGGCCGGGCGCGGTGGCTCACGCCTGTAATCCCAGCACTTTGGGAAGCCAAGACAGGCAGATGACAAGGTCAGGAGATCAAGACCATCCTGGCTAACAAGGTGAAACCCCGTCTCTACTAAAAATACACACAAAAAATTAGCCGGGCATGGTGGTGGGCGCCTGTAGTCCCAGCTACTCGGGAGGCTGAGGCAGGAGAATGGCGTGAACCCGGGAGGCGGAGCTGGCAGTGAGCCGAGATTGCGCCACTGCACTCTAGCCTGGGTGACAGAGTGAGACTCCATCTCAAAAAAAAACAAACCAACAAAACCCCAAAAAAAGCAAAAAAAATTTATTTAAGGCCACATGCAGTGGCTCATGCCTGTAATCCCAGCACTTTGGGAGGCTGGGACAGGCAGGTCACTTAAGCTCTGGAGTTTGAGACCCACCTCGGTAATATGTTTTTAACAAAACATTCATTTTGTAAAAAATACAAAAATTGGACAGGCGTGATGGCATGTGCCTGTAGTCCTAGCTACTTGGGAGGCTGAGGTGGGAGGATCTTATGAGCCCGGGAGGCTGAAGTGAGCTGAGATTGCACTACGAGCCAAGACTGAGCCCTTGCACTCCAGCCTGGGTGACAGAGTGAGACCCCATCTCAAAAACAAACAAGCAAACCCCAACAACTTATTTAAAAACTTCGGGCTGGCTCCAGTGGCTCATTCCTATAATCCCAGTACTTTGGGAGGCTGAGATGGAAGGATCATTTGAGGCCAGGAGTTCAGGACCAGCCTGGGCAATATAAAGAGACCCTATCTCTATAAAAATGAAAAAACAAAGTACTTCAGCCCCCCTCCCCTTTTTTCATAACTATTTACATTTCTATATCTAAAATAAATTCAGGGAAGCTAGAAAAAAAAAGTCCCACTACTGGAAGATTCTGATTAGTCAGAATTAGAACAATGAATATTGTACAGCCTTGAACCAGAAGACAGGGTGGGAAGACAAGGAGGGCAGATTTGGTGAGTAAGTAGCAAGGCCAGGCAGCTGGGCACCTCATTCTGAGTTCTGGGTTTTCCTCTAACAGGCTCATCAGGATCAGGAAGTAAGCTGCTCACTGCCTGCTTTTGGGAACATGATCCATTTTCAACTTATGGAGGGAAAGGCATAAGAGGTGGAGATAATATGCTTTAGGGTAGTCCTGAAATTATGAGAATTTGAGCAGCTAAAGAATGCAGATTGGAGCTGGAAGTGGGCATGTTTACCTCAAAATTCTAAGTACTTGCAAGGAATTCACCTTACAGAGAATTTCTCTTTCCAATATGAGCACTTACTCTGACCCTGATGACGTTTCTTGAGGTTTATTCTTGAGTAAAGAATAAGCCAACTGATGAAAAGCTTCAAATACTACTTCACCTAATTCAAAGGTTAAAAGGACCAAAGTTATATTCAATACCAATTCTGAGTCTATGAGGCTGCACAGAAAAAATGCTTACAAGGAATTCATAAAAACCAAGAGAGAACATCATGCTTTGTGGCTTATTGTAATAAAAACCCAGATGAGATGATGACATTTTTCCTGGTAAGGAAACAGGTTTCTGAGTTTCTGGCTCTCCCTAAAACTCCATGGTTTCATATGAAAATACATGAGTCAGTTCCTGTGAGGTACAGGGAGTCTGTAACTAACATCTCTTAATGATTGCTTCACTTCCCTGTCATTAACAGACGGAACTTCCTTGACTGCAAGACACTTGAGAAAAGTGACCAAGGTCAGGCATATTCAATCAGCAGCAAGGTTTTTTGTTGTTGTTGTTGTTTTTTTTTTTTTTAGAGGCAGGGTCTCGCTCTGTCACCCAGGCTGGAGTACAGTGGCATGATCATGGCTCACTGCAGCTTTGACCTCCCAGGCTCGAGTGAGCCTCCTGCCTCAGCCTCCAGAGTAGCTGGGACCTCAGGCATGCGCCACAACAACTGGCTAAAGCAACCTTCTCTAAAAATCTAACTTTAATTAGTTTCCTTCTATGACTCTAAGAATCACTGTTTCAAACTCTAACTGATCATATACCATAATCTGATACACAAGCTCTGCAATTAGGTTAATACCCTCAAGGTAATGAGCAGTGCTAACAATTGGTACTTAATAGGACTATTTTCAAAACACTTTAATTAACGTTTAAGTGTTTTGAAAACTAATCCTGAAAGGGATTTATGTGATGTCTCACTCTGCAACATCAGGTGACCCAGAAAACCCAAGTTTCAAAGATTTCCTGAGAGAAGGGTCTAAAGCTGTATTCACCATTGTGTACTATTAAATCTAGCCTACCATTTCCTTCCAAGTCTTGAGAGAAAAGGCAAGAAAAGAAAAATGCTTCTTTTGTTCTTTTCTTACTGGGTTTGTTTCAGGTCTTTGAGGGAACCATGTTCTTTCTTGCCTTAGGGGCACATATCCATGCAGTTTTCTCTTTCTAGAAGGCTTTCCCCTGAACCCCTCCCTTTTACCTGACCAACCCTATCCATCCTGCCGTTCCCAGTGAAAATATGGATGTCTCAGAAAATCTTCCTGCTTCCCTCACACCCATTGGGTTGGGGCTCTCTGTTGAACCTTCTCACAGGTCCTAATATTCTTCTTTGTATAGCACTCCTCACTTAAGTAATGGTTTGTTAAAGTTTTCCCCCAGTAAACTCTCATCTTTATGGGGGACAATGATCACATTCATCTTATTTACTGCTGAATTCTCAGCACCTAGAAAGGTATATAATCAGTATTCAATAAATGTTTGCTGAATAATTGAGAGTATCCTGTGCTATAGAAAGTTTGTGATTCTAGAAACAGAATCAGCCATATATTTTTTAAAAAGTTTAAAAAGCTCTTTTCCTTTTTATATTTTTGTCTTTGTTCCTAGAAAGCAACTTATTTAGAAAAATCACCTTTTCCCGAATATGGATTTAATGGCTTGAAACCAACATTTATTGCTCTACAACTATCAATTATCTCTCACAATTAATGCAAGACTAAGGAAGCCCTTTTCCTTCTTCACTACATCAGGGGTTGATCTGATACAATGGGGTCTGCTGGGATTTTCTTACCAGCAATACATCAGGAATATTCAGTAGTTTAGAGGACCACAATTCAACTGCGGTCTCAGCTGGTCACGAAGTCTATCCATGTAGATTTTTAAAAGTTAACCTTCTATCATCTTTATTCTGAGACTGACATTTCTTGCAATTCTTTACTCCTTTTCATCTCCCTAACCCCCAAATCCCAGAATGAAGAAAGACAGAAGATATGAGGTGTGCCTGGAAAGAAATGGGACTAGAAGCTGGTCTCTTTTCTTAAAAATCACGCCCTGTTATAACACAGGGTTATACATGTGTGGAGGTGAGGATCATTTCCAAGCCTCTGTGATGTGCAGGCCTGTGCCACTAAGAAAAGGCTGACAGATGTTGCTGCCAGTGTGTTGTGGCCTCTGGTCATAGTTAAGAGATGTGTCCCCTAATGCCAAGTGTCCCAAAGATTGGTTGGGGAGGTGATCTTAGATATACAATACAAACTGTATATTAGAAAAGCCCATCAAACCCATAATTTTGAGTGATTTAGATTTTATGTGATATACAGCTTCCTTTAAAGAAATGAATTAGAAAACTTTTTAAGCTGGTTTAAAATACAGGTAAACAGCAAAAACTGTTATGTGGACTCTGAAGTTTGGGAGCTACTGCTCTAAGGTGCCTTGCCATGTCATACTTCTGTCTGTCTTGGCTGAGTCTTCCTCTGCCTACAATGTCTCCTTTCTGTTAGCCACCCCACACCATCAAACAGACACCTACTTGCTATTAAGCTTTTCCAAAGCAACCTTTTCCTTGCTTCTATCATGGCCAGCAGATAGTTCTGCATTTCTTTCACTTTGTTTTTTCTTCTCTGAGTCTGAATTCCTGGAGGGCAGGGATTGTATCTTGTTCATTACAGTAAGAAAAATATTAAAAGTTACATTTGCTTTGCATTTACTGTGTGCCAGATAATTTGCTAGGTACTCTATATATGCAGATACTACCATTATCCCCATTTTACAAAGGAGGAACCTGATGCAGAGACTAAGTAACTTGTCCAAGGTCACACAGCTAACAATAGGCAGGGCCAGGATTCAAACTCAGCTGGTCTGAAGTTAGAGCCCATGCTTTTAATCACGAAATACACTGTTCAGTCTCAATAAATGTTGAATGTCTGTTGATTGCTTTAAAGAGCTTAGCTAGTTGTGACAAAGGGAACTAAATAATTCTAGTCCCTTTCTATACAAAGAGCAAAGGAAGCAATTTTTTTGCACATTGATGTGAATTCCAATAGCCTTCCCCATTTGCCACCTGCCCCTGCTCCTAACCTGCAACCGCCCTTTTTAATTATGTTACACACCAGCGTGCTCTAAGCAGGCTGGGCACATGGCTGCACCGCTTTGCTCTTCCATTCCCCGTGGCAACCCTGTCCCCTCTGACTCCAATGGAGCCAACATAAAAGCCACCAGTGCAGGGGCTCACTACAGTGCTACTACCTGGTAGGCCTTACTCTTCCCTTCCAAGGATCCATCCATCCATCCACTCACTCAACATTTATTGAAGGTCCACCATGTGCCAGACACCTGCCGTTTCTGGGGATACAGTGATAAATAAGCAGCCATGGTCCCTACCCTCCTTGAGCTTATATTCTAGTGGCAGAGGCAGATGATGTACAAGAACAAGAATTTCAGACAGTCATATGTGCTCTGAAGAGTAATAAGATACAAATGACCAGAGGTGGGGGTTATTTTCTGGGTGGTCAGTGACATTTGAGCTGAGTCCTGAATGGTGTGATGGAACCTAATAACGGACCCAGGTAAGGGGAAGCTGGTGCAAGTAGAGGGAACAACAGGAGCAAAGGATGTGACGTGGGAATCGACTTCAAAGATGAACATGAGGCAGGGCATGGTGGCTCATGCCTGTAATCCCAGCACTTTGGGAGGCTGAGGTGGGAGGATTGCTTGAACCCAAGAGTTTGAGACCAGCCTGGGCAACATGGGGAGATCCCATCTCCATTGAAAAATAAAAACATTAGCCAGGCATGGTGGCTCATGCCTATAAGCCCAACTTTCAGAGGCTGAGGTGGGAGGATCCCTTGAGCCCAGGTGATAAAGGCTGCAGTGAGCTATGATCACGCCACTGCACTCAAGCCTGGGCAACAGAGTCAGACTCTGTCTCAAAAAATGAAAATAAAAAAGATGAACATGAATGCAACAAGAGCCTTTGGGAAAGGGGCCACAGGTCCACAGAATCCAGCACAGGTTGGGGGTAGGCCTTGGAAAGGCACTTTGTTTCTGGTCTTAAGCGCAAAAGACACTGGTAGATTTTATGCAAGCTGGAGTAACATGGTCTGATTTATATCTTTTTAAATACACTGTATTATCAAACTACTGTATATCATAACTACTTATAATTCCAACACTTGTACAGATGGTGAAACAAGATCTTGCCTAATGCCCCTAATTAGTTGACAGGAGTCAGGGTCAAGAGCCAAAAAAGCTGGATGATCATTTTCCTGACTGACCACAAGCTTTTCTGTTTTTATTTTGGAGTCAGTAATGGGGACTCATAATGGGCAGCGATCAGTCTAAAAAACAAAAACAAAAACCAAACACCAAACACCCACCCACTCTGCCACTCACTGTCCAAAGTGCAGTGAGAGGGTCTGGGGAGGTTCCAAGAACTTACTGTACAAGGCATACCCAGACACTTGGTGTTTCTACAGGAGGACTATGGAAAGATCTGCTGGTATGAGGGGCCTCATCCACTGTGCCCTTTTTCCCCACCTCTGGAACAGTTCCTCTGCCTTTGGAAAGACCATTGCAGCATGAACACTTAGGAATTTAAGAGCAGAGATGAAAATTCCCTTTCCCCAGATGAGATTTATAGAAGTATGACTCTGGTCTCAGGAATGTCCAAATTCCAAATGCTGGACTCTCATGAGGCTTTGCCTTCTAAAGAAAATGTGTTGCAGTACAAATAAGAAATGGGACAAAGGCAAGAGGAATTTACCCTGATTTTCAAGCCCCAGGAAGTTAAACACCCCTTTCCATTTATTTCAGGAAAGACCTACCCCTAGATGGAACTTTTTCCCTCATCAGAACTCATGACCGTAGTATAGTCAAATTTCTCTCCCAAGTACTTTATGATTTTTTAGCAAGGAGGGGGAATCATAAACTCCACCCAAATGAGATCATGGTCTTCTGTGCTCATTATGTGCAATGTCCCTCTTTTTGCCATAGGAAGCCTCTCTACTTCATACAACTGAAATACCCTTTCTTTGCCTATTTGCTGCTTCCACCTTTTGACTTCCATCACTTCTGGACGGGTGCCCTTTTCACACTGGGGCTGGGTCAGTGTCCCGGCTATGTGCACTCCTGGCACCTCTAGCATACCCCTGTCATAATGTTCATCCTACTCTATCATAATTTTGCATGACTTACCTTTCTTATTCCACCATGTGTGTGTTGCAGGGAGTAGGAGGTGGGGAGAGCAGGCAGAGATTTGGGACTGTCTTGTACATTACATGCCTAGGCTGGCACATAGTTGGAACATGACAAATATGTATTAGAAGAATAAATTTACACACACAGAATGGTCATTGATAACGTATGTTCTCATCCTGAGATACACACGATGGTATCTGGACAAGCTTCCCAAGTGATGATCCCAGAGCATTGAAGGGTTAAATACTAATTAACCCTTACTAGGATGCTTTCAAGAGCAGTGTGTGTCAGGATAAAGAACTGGAGACTCAGTGTTACTTGGGGAGGAATCCTCATCAGTTTCATCCAGAACAGCGTAAGAGACACAGCTATGATGTAACCCTCACTCTTAAGTTTTCTTAAGGCTGGTTAGGGTTTGTCCACTGGACTGAAATACCTTATAATATTTCCATGAAGTTTAGAACCAAACATAGAAGAATGGGGTTCTGATACTTTTTTCCTGAAAAAATCCTTTTGGGGAATAAGGTCCACTATACTCAATGATCATGGGTTAAAATCAATCTAGAAAACTGACTTAAAACTGTCATTTGGAAAACCTCTACAGAATTGAAATGCTCTTGATAATGTGAGAGCAACCAGACGTTCTTGCCCTGTATAGCAGAGTAGGGAATATCTGTCCCATTTGTAAGGAATAGCAGATATAATACGAAATAAATGAACATTTATTTTGGGCTCTGGGTGGACAAGGCTGGGTTTGAATCTTGACTTTACCCCATTGGGCAAATTATTAACTGCCTGAGACTTGGTTTCTTAGAATGTACAATGGGGTAATAGCAGAACCCCTTTCAGAGTCGTAAGGATTATTCATGAAATAATCCATGTACATCACTTAGCACTGAGAGTTAACAAAGACAAATGTTACCTGAATAGGAGGAAACAGAGGAAGAACAACGAGGTCTCTTTTATCTATGCTAAGCTTTGTCTGAATAGGAGAGAAATGTGTGGCCTGTTGGTGAATTTATTGCTTTGTGGTAGTAATGGATTTTCCTAAAGCTGTTTCCCTCTGATCATTAATAATCCCTGTACAGCAAAGGACTATTGTTCTTTGGTATGAGTAAATAACCCTGTTGGAAGCACCGCTTATCTTCAGACCACAGCGCATACTTCTTACTGGAAATATAATGCAGGTGCCAACACCAAAGGCATGACCAGGCTTCCCTTCCTATTTTTCTTCCTTTATCTCTTACTCCTTGTTTATCCCTCAGGGGACTTTTCTCTTAGATCTGTTATACTCCCTCCTTTTTGGTGTACACCCATATTCTTAACCCAATCCAATAACCTTTAAGTGAAATTGTTCTCCATACATTTCTGGTCCCATATCCTCCTCTCTATCAATTAAACACACACACACACACACACACAACCACAGACTTATTTCCTGTTTCAGATTCAGTTTTTGGTTACTAGAATCCAAAAAGGGAAGTGTAATGCCTCACATGCCACACACTGTTTTGCAAATTTCAGGATATGCTTGTGTGGTATACTTAATCATACCGCAGCTATTTTATGAAACAGCATCTTTTTACACAGAAAATGATAAGAATATGGTCTGTCAGCAATAGGGGGCAGGAAGGAGAGGATGGATGGCATTTTTATTTTACCTAAGGGAAAATAATTTAGTTTAGGCCCTGTAATATGGGAAGTTTTTAGAACACGGGGCCAAAACAAAAAATGTCTGAAAGACTTCTAAAATGTCTATCCCCAACAAGATCACAGGAGGCAAGCACACCCATTCTAAATATATCATACCAGCACCGGAGCGCACACAAGATTATATTTGTACAGGGGAACTCCAATCAGGCTACTGTAACCGAGATAACAACCAATAGATATACAGCTATTTTTCCCATCAGGGATAGAAGTTCTAAATGAAAAGTTATGGGCCCCTCAATTCAAAAGAAATGGAAGTATGTTTCCTTATTAGCATATTTTAACAGGCAAAGAAAAGGTACGGGTCAGTCAGAGGTGGTGAAAAAGCAGTCACCAGTTACTAGTAGTAGAAGGCAGTGGAAGAGATGTGGGAGGGGGGGCTGGAATTGAAGGCCAATGCTAAAGATCAACCATTCATTCATTCATTCATTCATAACTCCCCAGCCAGGATCTTTCACCCTTCATATCAAATCGAGAAGTCTGAGAACACAAGACACTGACTTAAGTTCTTGCTTTGTGATAGTTTTCTGAGGAACTGGATTAGGAAACTGACCAAAGAGCTTTGCATGCCACACTAGATACAGCTGGGGCTTTCTAGCACCTGACCCTTGATCCAACTTTCTGATAAATAACCACATTCTGTGCAGGGGTCCAGGCCTTCAGGACAGCTTCCTCCACCATCAAATAACTACTGAAGGCACAACTTTCCCATCTGCAGAGGCACCAGAGCTCCTCAGTAGGCTAAGTCCCTTGAGTTTCACATGCAAAGAATGACTAGCCTACATAGTACCCTCGAGTTCCTCCAGTCCAATGCTGACCAAGATAACTTTCTGTGAAGGAAATGTTCTATCTGCTCTGTCCAATAGGACACACACCTGTCACAGGTAGCTACTGGCACTTGAAACATAATGTGTTGGAGGAACTGAATTTTTATTTAAATAGTCACATGAGGTCAGTGGCTACACAGGGATAGCACAGCCCTAGACCAAGAATTGCAAATCAAATGCCCACAGCGGTCAGCCAGGTAGCAGGAGAGGAGAGGCCTTTTTGGCAAACCCTGAGCATGAGCCACATAGACGGGAGACAGCTCTTCAGCTCTGGCTGACAGTTGCTGTGTAGGAACCTCTAGGAACTTCAGGCTGGTGTTGTCAGATTGTCGGATTTTTCAAATGAAGCCCAAAGTCTGGATTTTGATGTCCAATTTTCAAATGTTGGCAAGTAAATTTAAAAAAGAATTTAAATCACTGTGTGGGCTGAACAATATGTTTGCAGGCAATATCTGTCTTGTCAGTATGCAACTTCAAATCTAGGCCAACCCTTCAGCTCAGAGAGAAGAGCTTTATCCATGGCCACTCTGCTGGTCAGTGGCAGATCCAGGATTGAAACCCAGGCCTTCTGATACCCTTTACACTACTATATTGTGGAACTGACCATAATTGTGGTGGGGTTGGCAGCAGTGGCAGGGACAAAAGCCCCTTTTTGTGAGAAGCTGTTGGATTGTATGGCTGATACCTTAAGAACACAGTGTTCCTGCCCAGCTACAACCACCATATGGACAAGGCTCTGTACCAGGAGCCAGGAAGACACAAATAAGAAACAGTACCTGGGGGAGACAGCCATATAAATAGACAATTTATCCAAAAAGTCAGGTTTTCTATAACGGACACAAATTACCTGAGCACAAGTCCAAAAGCACTGACAGCTGGGAGAGGGAGGGAGGGAAGAGATTTGAGCCAGGACTTAGCTTCTACTTGCTGCTGGTAGAAGCTGGCAAGCGGGTGGATGAGATTCACTGATCATGGGGATGGGTCCCATTATTCCAGGATATTAAGGGGCCTCTTTGATCTCTGAGGTCTTGTCTGTGTCATCTCCTTTGCTGGCTTCTCCTTCTCTGGGTACTCTCTAAATGGTAAGAACCCAAGGGATTTAGGGGTCTTCCTCTTTTATTTACACCCTCTTCTTAGGTGATCTGGGAGCTCCTCCCTGCCTTCCTCATTTATTATCTCCAACTATGATTTTTCCCTGACTTGTATATCTAACTTCTTGACAACTTCATTTGACTTGTTAATAGACTTATCAAACTTAATATGTTCAAGAGAACTTTCGATATTCCTTTCTAAACTGTTTTCCCGTAGGGAGTTAACCTTGGTTCCTCCCTCTCCTACACACTTCACATCCAATTCCCCAGCAAGTCCTGCAAGCACTACCTCCCAAATATATGCTGAATGGAATTCTCTCCATTTCCACTGTGAGTGAGGGCCTTTTCTTTTTTCTTTTTTTTTTTGAGACGGAGTCTCACTCCGTTGCCCAGGCTGGAGTGAAATGGCGCGACCTTGGCTCACTGCAACCTCCACCTCCCGGGTTCAAGCGATTCTCCTGAGTAGCAGAGATTACAGGCGCGTGCCACTACGCCCAGCTGATTTTTGTATTTTTAGTAGAGATGGGGTTTCACCATGTTGGCCAGGATGATCTCCATCTCCTGACCTCGTGATCCGCCCGCCTGGGCCTCCCAAAGTACTGGGTTTACAGGCGTGAGCCACCGCGCCCGGCCGGCCCTTTCAACACTATCTTCACCTCTCCTTTGTCTTACAGTGCAACAGTCTCCTAACAGGTCTAACTACTTCCACCCTTCTCTATCCAGCAGGCAGAGCGGATTTTTAAAAATGTAAATCAGGTCAGGTTACTTCCCTTCTTAAAACCCTTAAGGTACACATTAGCCAAACCCCTGCCTTGGGCTAAAAGGCGCTGCTAGTCATGCCACTTCCCCAACTACATCACAGAGCACTCCGGCCCTGGCTCTGTTTGCTTCAGCCACATGGCCTTCTGGCTGTTTCCAACCTAAAAGTCCTTCTCATTGGCTCTTCTCTCCACCCAGAAAACCCATTGTCTCGGATCCCCGCAAAACCGTGGCCTCCTCTGAACGACCTTACCCGATTTCGAGGGGCCCTCCCCCCATCTTCTGTCACCTCATCCGGTCTTTGGGGGGCATTTCTCACTTGCTGACACCTTCTTTATTGATTTATTTAACTCTTTCCTGCACACGAATGGAAGGTAACGGAGCAACACCCTACTCTCAGGTTTGAAGAGCAAGGGAATTACGAAGCTGGCTCTCACGGTCCTAGGGAGTCTCCGTTCCTGTACGGGACCTGGTGTGGGCCAACGTTCCCCAGCCAGACACCTCTCACCCCCGGAGCGGCCCCTACCATCTCCCATTTACATTCGGGGGGTCCAAAAGATTCACAGCCTCCGAGGGGGCCCCACGCCGGCACCTGAGCGTCCCCACACCAGGCCTCCTCTCTTGGACGCGCGAGCCACTTCCGTGAGGCAGGACCCCGAGGCCGGTGGCGATGACACCAAGCCGCCCCCGAGAAGCTGGGGTCACACAGGCCCGTCTCCCGGCAATGCCGCAGCCCAACCTCCAAACCATGCCTGCCCGTGGGGAGCCAACCCCTTCCCCGCCAGTCTCCCGCGCCTGGAGTCGGCGCCTCCATCCCCTACACTCACTCTGCGTCAGTCCTGCCTTCCCCCACCCACAGAAGCGCGCAGCCCGCGGCGGGCTGGGAGGAGTCGGCGCCAGGAGCCCAGCAGAGCCGTGGCCGACCGAGCACAGGCGGGTCCAGTAGGCCAGGCCGGACCAAACCACCGGGCCCACCTCTGTGGGAGCACCAGTTCCAGGTGTGGGGGAGTCTCGACTGACTGACTCTACCCATCTCCCGCCGCATCCAACAATAAGCTGAGCTCCTCCTCCCCCTATTTTTCCTTTACGCTTTCATTATCCTCCCCGCTCCATTCCCGTAAAACAAGAAAAAAAAATGGTCCAGCCCAGCTCCCTCCGGGTTGCTAGGTCTTTGCCCTTACTTGGCGACGGCTTCGTACGTCTTTATGTGCGTCGTGACGCAATCTTCCACTCGTTCCCTCCTTGCCCCTCTCCCATTCTCCCTCCTGGAGCTGGCGGCCGGCGGGGTTACCGGAAGTGATGATGCAGGAGGCGATGGAGGGGGCGGGGCTTCGGGGCGGCCGCCGCCGGTGGGCCGCAGATGAAGAGGAGGCGGTGGCAGTGGTGGAAGAAGAGGCGGCGGCGGCGGGGGCAGGGAGCCTGGAAACGCGAGCGGGGATGGTAGGTGGTTTGGACCCGCCGGGCCGCCGTCGTTTCCAGAAAGGGTTTGACTGGAGGAACCTCTGGAGCAGCTGTGAGTTTTGGGGAGGGGGGGAGTTGAGGAAAAGGCGGGGGGGCATTGAGAGATGAAGGGGCGGGGGTTGGGTACCTTCGAGAAAGGGGGGTGGAAAGGGAGGAGTGGAAATCAGCGCGTTGTCTGGACTGGTACCTCTGAAAGAAGAGGCTGTGAGGGGAGCCTGTGGCGTGTCAGCCGCAGGGCTCAGAAAACTTACCTACTGTCCCTGCCTCCCCACCGCCAGCACCCCTCAACCCAGGGCCTGGGGATATGGGGTTGGAGCTGCCCTGGAGGGGGTGCAGACTCTGGTCCTCTGTCCTGGGTGAGCGCTGTGAGGTAGGAGCCCTAGGGGGAGGTGGTGGGTGAATCTCCCAGCTCCCTCCGCCCTCATTTCCCTCCCCACCCCCATCGTTCTCTTTAATCATTAACAGCCCTGGAATTAAGGGGCTCAGACCTGAAGGCCTTTTTGTGCACCTTTGCTATAAACGATAACCATCTGTGTCCGAGGTAATGGGGCTGGAGGCTTTGCCTGTATCCTCTATAGGAAGTGGGAAGGGGTGACAAATGTATTGTTTGTTCCTCCACCGCCCCCCCCGCACTTCTCACCCCTCATCCTCCCCCATGCACACCCCTGGTTTCCACTTTAATTCTCTGTGGCCGAGTGGCAATCGTGGATTTTTTTTTCTTCCCCTTTCCTCCTTTATGGCACTTAGTGCCTTGGTTACCTCTTTTGAATTTGGTGTTCAGCCTCTATCCCAGATCTTAACTGTAAGCTTTGTAATACTTCATACAGGCTGTCACGTTGGGAGTACCTCTTACGCTCCGATTATAATGAGCATTTTCTTTTATGAATACTGGAATTCCAGAGCCTTTGCAAGGAATCCTGAATGGCATCATAGCCCAGGAATCAAGGTCTCTTGCTCGAAATACTTTATGTGTGAGGAATTTACATGTTGTCAGCTCTTCCCAAAATGATTTGCTAGGCTAATTCTGGATTTCTGTGTTTCTCTCCACCCACTTTTCATGATGCACTTCAGAGAACAGAAAACCCCATATTACTTTTTTGTTTCTACAATTGGACAATAGCTCTTTTATGTTTTTCTCCATTTATGTGTGACACACAAATCTTCAGTGACACATTCAGCTTGTGCTGATTTTCATCTTTACGTAGCTGATTCTTTGTGTATGGGGGTCCTAAATGAGACAATGTGATCTGTTTAGTTTTGGTTTAAGGGCGAATACAAACCAATAACGGATGTGAAAAAATTATTTGAAGCAAAGAATGGAAAGAAGGCCTGTTTGTTGATATGCTGTTGGTTTAAAAAAAAAAAAAATCAAGGAGCACTCCTCTAGCCTCTCAGACAGATTTCAGAGTGAAGTGTTATGATTTTCCTTTTGGTGTTGATACATTCTTCGGAAATCTTTTGTAGAATCTGAAACTGTTTTCTGAAGAACTTTAAGAGATAGTGCCTACATTTTCGGAGTCCTTTGATTAGAAAGTGCCCGTAAGTCCTGTCCTTCTGTAACTGAGCTTGATATGCATAGCGCTAGGAAGATCTGATGCTAGGAAGTCCTATTCAGGGCTTTCGGGCCCTAAAAAACAGAATATTTAATGCTTGATTGTACCAGTAACAGCGTGTTTAGATGTTTCACAAAAATACAACAGAAGAATGACTACTGTTCTCACTTTAACTGATTTGGAACCTAGTTTGCCATTGACTAAAAAGTTCACAGTTCATTAATTCAACAAACATTTATTGACTCCTAAGTGCTAGCCAGTGTTTCAGGCACTGGGTGTACACAGGTGAACACAAGCAAAAGGTTCACCCTTTCATGGAGCTTACATCGGAGTGGGAGCTGGGGACAGAGAGAGACATAATATATACCCCAGTAAACCAGATTTTGATCAAGCGCTGAAGAAAATAAGAGTGATGTGATTGAAAGTGTTTTAACTGTAGATGCAGTCAAAGAGGATCTTTCTGAGGAAGTGACACTTAAGTTGAGCTTTAAGTATAAAGAAGGAGCCAGCCATCCAAAGATAAGGGGAAGATCCTTCCAGGTTCAGGGAACAGCTGGTGCAGAAACTGGCTGGAATGCACTTGTCAAGTTCCAGGGAATGGGAAGAAAGGGTCAGGGTAGGTGGGAGGTAGTGGAAAGAGGATGGGTTGGGTGAATAATAGCCAGAGCTTAGTGAACACGGGGGAGAGTTGGAGATAAGGTCAGAGAGGTGGATATGGGGCTCAGAATAGGTAGGCAAACAAATTAAGAGCCAGAAGGAGTAGGAAGTAGAAAATGATGCTGCTTGTTGATTAATTCTGTTGCCTTAACTAGGGTCTTATCACTTACTGCTTTTGCAGGTACTGTTGGACTGTCATAATAAAGTCACTCTGCTGAGTGGGAGAGGAAGAGGCAGTGGTCACCTGGGTCTTTTCTGGCAGATAAATTTCAAGCTGGGTGTTCAGATTTTCAGCAGGATGTTCAATTGAGGGCACACCTCTTTCTTTATTTAGTCTTATATACTGCTGTTTAAAACTGCATAATAAGTTCTCTGAATGTGTTCTAGTATATGAATCCTCCTTTGTTTCCAGCTCTGTATGAATTTAAGGACTGGGCAAGTGTTAATAATATGCCCTTGTCCATCTACCAAGATGACCATCAGGATCTAAGTTTCAAGTTGTCTTTTGTAGGGAGGCAGTTTATGTTGCAATAGTTCCACTCTTGTCTGATCCTTCTGATGACTAATAACACTCAGCTGAGGTGTAGGTTGGTACTAAAAGTTCACTCAGTGGATTACATTAGATAAATGACCATTGTGGGGCTCAATTCCACTGTGTCGGCATCTTTCAGCTGGCATGTAACCAAGGGATGTAACCTACTTTTGCCTTCTGGTGAGGGCATTCATCTCTAATGGTGTGCTGCTTTTCAGCCTCACCTTGACCAGATTGTCCACTTGAGAGGCCCAATCAAGACTCCTTGATTTGGCCCTCTTGAGCCATGTCACACTGGGCTGAAACAGAATATGCTTTTTTCTTCTCTTGAACCCCACAACAGTGACTAGTGTGTTCTTTGAGTGAATTGGCTCTTTGAGCCAGGCAGTTGAGAGACTTAAATGTTGCTTGGGCTATTTGTAGTAAACTCAGTATTAGAAATGCTAAATAAAACCTTTTAGTGTTTGGGGAAAACGAATCAGAAATTGAGGACTTGTCACCTGTTTTAGGTTCTAGTATTCTCGTGACACCTGTAGAAGGATTATCGAAAACTTGAACAGAGCTTTCTGGGCAGTTCTGGGGGCAATGAAGGGGACGAGGTAGATCCTGGTACTGAATTACTAATTCTGATTTGATTGCAAACAGAATGTCTTTTAGCAAGCAAATGACTAAAGTAAACATCTAGGAACAGGCAAACAACTTCTACTCTTCATACTAGAGTATCTCAAAGGAATAGAGAATTGGTAGTGAGATTTGTTACTGTAATTATTTGGCTTTGGCCCAGGTTAAAGGTTTTGGACTTAACTTATATGCTGATGCTTGGCATAAAATGCTCTGTCTGATGGGTTACTAAGCTCTCCACTTCATTTTCATTTCAATGGTTTATTGTAACTCAAATATGAAAATATCCTGTAGGCTGAAGTTTCATCAGCCAGTTTGGAGACTGGTGGCTCTTTTCTAATTTTTGAAAGGGGGCGGGTGGGTAGGAGGGGACTTGAACACAAGGAGAAGCCATTGACTCCTACATTGGCTACTAATTGTGTTTGGGGAAAGAATCCACAAATTTAAGTGGATTGGATTTTCGGAGCTGAGCTGGCCTTTTAATTTAGGGTACCAGTGGATTTGTTTCTTACACTTTGCAGGCTTTTGGACAAACTCTTCTGAAAGGTGGGCAACCTAGAAAGCCAGTTGATGCCACTTGCTATTGGAGTTGTGGGTAAGTGGTTTTACATTGCATTACACGACTTAAAGGTAATCAGATTTTGCTACTGTTTTGGTGTACAGATGCTCTTTGATTTACAGTGGGGTTACCTTTTATAACCCCATCATAAGTTGAAAATATTGTTAGTAAAAAAATGCATTTAATATACCTCACCTACCGAACATCATAGCTTAGCCTAGCCTACCTTAAACATGCCAAGAACATTAACCTGCAGTTTGGCAAATGCATCTAACGAGCCTATTTTATAATATTGAATATCTCATGTAATTTATTGAATGAATACTGGAAGTGAAAAACAGAATGGTTGTGTAAGTACTTGAAGTAGTCTGGGACTGTCTCTATGTGCTGAAGTAAGGACATTTAATTGTGCAGTAGTTGCCAGTTGTTTTGAGGTGAAGAAGTGGTAACTTAGATTGAAACAATGGTAATGACGTGGTAACTCCTGTTTTCCTGGGTCTTGATAACTTAAAATTATCTCTTTGTGTCTGTTTATAGATGTTGATACCAGTGAACCAGAATTGGTTCTCCCTAGATGTTGAGACTGTTCTGGAGCTCTTTGCACAATGGACCAGGGTTAATTGAGTTAGTGTCTTTCAGTTCAAATCTAGTTTCACTAGTTCTTACGTCTGTGTTCCTAGATGATGGTGAATCCTATTCTTTTGGGTGGTGAGAAGAGATTACCACAGAACTTGACCGTTTAATTAGTGAATAATTACAAACTAGAGCGTAACATATTTACATCCCCTTGGTATCCTGGGGGATTGGTTTTGGACCCCTTAGTTACCAAATTCACAAATGATCAAGACTTATATAAAGTGGTAGTATATGGGAAGGTGCAGGGAGTGGTGGTGATGCACATCTGTAGTCCCAGCTACTCAGGAGGCATTTCCAGATTACTTATAATGCCTAATACAGTTTGGGTGTGGTGGCTCATTCCTGTAATCCCAGCACGTTAGGAGGCTACTACAAATACCTGCCCCCTTTTTGTTTTATTATGTGGGAGGATTGCTTGGAGGCCAGGAGTTCAAGTCCAGCCTACGCAAGATAGTCAGGCCCTGTCTCTATAAAAAATTTAAAAAACTTAGCCAGGCATGGTGGTGCATGCCTGTAGTCCCAGCTACTGGGGTGGCTAAGGCAGGAGAATTGCTTGAACCCAGGAAGTTGAGGCTGTAGTGAGCCGTGATGGAGCTGCTGCACTCCAGCCTAGGTGACAGAGCAAGACCCCATCTCAAAAACAACAGCCAAATACAATGTAAGTGGTATGTAAATAGTTGCTATGCTGTATTTTTAAAAATTCATATTATTTTTTATTGTTGTATTGTTATTAGGTATTTTTTTTCCAAATGTTTTTGACCCATGGTTGTTCGAATCTGCCAATGTAGAACCTACTGATACAGATGGCCAGTTGCACTGAAAATGAAAGAAAAGATTGGAAGTGGCTCAAATTCTTATTCTTTGAAGTTGTGACATGTTGAAAGAAGAGAATGGCAAATAGGGAAATCATTTTCTTTAAGATGTGTGCAAATGAGACCTTCTTTAAATACCATACATCAGAATAGGGAAGCTTAGTAAATCAGTCTTGAGGTGGTGATTAGCTCTTGTGGCAAAATAAGTCACCTGTGCCCAGAGCCTGGATACCAGCCTGGTTGCATGCAAAGGCAGACATGTCAATGACTCCTCCTACCTTCCTGAGGGCTTGACCTTGTTCAAGAGTGTCCTTTGAGCTGTACTATATTGTTGGGCTTGGGATTGAATTGCCACACAGAAGCTTGGATTGCATAGTGTTGGGAAGCATCATCCCTGATACTTTTGTGCCCTGCTCTGCTGGAGGGCTCAACCGCAGGACCTGGTGACTAGAAATAATTCTGTCACTTGGGCCTGCAGATTCATACCAGGTCTGATGACTGACTAAGGATCTCAGATAGCAGCAGTGTGTAGTGTGGGACTCTTCATTTCTGAGACTGCTTAGCATCTCGGAGCCACTGCCCCTCTTTCTGCCTGTTGGTCCAAGAGAAAGTGTTGAAAAAACCTGCCCCTTTTTGATTTATTATGTATTCATTTATTTTTTGAGACAGAGTCTCAGGCTGGACTCTGTCTCAGGCTGGACTCAGTGGCCCAGGCTGGAATGCAGTGGCATGATCAAGGCTCACGGCAGCCTCGACCTCCCAGGCTCGAGCGATCCTCCTGTCTCAGCCCTCCTGAGTAGCTGGGACTACAGGCCTGCACCACCATGCACCACTAATTTATTGTATTTTTAATAGAGATGGGGTTTCGTTGTGTTGCCCAGGCTGGTCTCAGACTCCTCACCTCAAGTGATCTGCCTGCCTCGGCCTCCCAAAGTGCTGGGATTACAGGCGTGAGCCACCGCACCTGGCCTGCTCTTTTATTTTAGTAGCAGATTGTTTCCACACAAGCAGCAGATTTGGGTTACAGCTTTTAGCTCTCTATCATTCATGATGGGTTTGAACTCTATGCAGTGTTTGCTTAAAGTGGATTAGTATGTGTCCTTTAATTTTGATTCTGAACGAGTCTCAAGTCATAGCATTACTACTTTGAATGCTGTTAATTCCCCTTCCTGAAGTTTAGGAGAAGCAGGAAAAAGTCAGACCCTTGCAGAATCTTAGCATATCTGGTGTTTATTTCAAGCTGGGCTTTGAGGAGCCCTCTCCGCCATTGTTGAAGTATGCTTGTGGCAGGGATGAGGGGGTTTTGCTGTTTTCCTTCTGTTTCACGTTACTACTTCAGTCTGTGAAAAGTTACGGTAATATTCTGTTATATTGGGCTACCCTATTAGATTCTAGTTGAATAAAATGTTCTGAGGCTGAAAACAGGTTGAAAAGTGGTTATTTTCAGTGGGAAAACAGAAATCAAGAAAAATGAGTAGGCCAGGCATGGTAATGCACTGCATGCATGGAATCCCAGTACTTTGGGAGGCTTAGACGGGAGAATCTCTTGAGCCCAGGAGTTTGAGACCAGTCTGGGCAACACAGTGAGACCTCATTTTACAAGAAATAAGGGAAAGGAGCTGGGCGTGGTGGTGTGCACCTGTAGTGTCACCTGCTTGGGAGGCTGAGGCAGCAGGATCACTTGAGCCCAGAAGGTCAGGCTGCAGTGAGCTGAGATCGCACCACTGCACTGTAGCCTTGGTGACAGAGTGAGACCCTGTCTCATTTAAAAAAAAAAAAAAAATGATGAGTAAATGCTTAAAGTTACAGAGCGAGCTCTAGGCAGCAGCAAGGCTAGAATCAGGCCTTCTCTGCACTAATTCTTGTTCTGTCTGTTGCACTGCATCTCTCAAACAAGTTGGTGTAGGCACCCGATAAAGTTTAATTGAATCCTTGGTGTTTGGACTCTGTGTTCTTGGGTTCTGTACTCAAACATTTTGTCACAAACTCTTCATCTTTCAAAGAAGACTCCCTATAGTGAAGCATATGTGAAGCGAAGTTATTAATGGTAGTGGGATGGGAGGCTTCTTAGTTTTAGTAGTGGTTGTGGATACTTGATAGAAAGCTGGGCTTTTTTCTTCAGAATAGTTCTGAAAGTGACCATATTACATTCAAATAGGAGTTGAGGCATTATCCCTGTAAGTTTTCTTTTTTTCCCCCCAAACCAACCCCAAAATGGTCAGTGCACTGTAAGTTTTTCAGATAAGCAAGTGGGCCTGTTCTCAAACACCAGTGCAAAATGCTAAACCAGACTTCCATTTCCTGTGACCTGCCCTGGAATTTGAAGAGGAGAATCCAGGTGGATCCATGGACAGAACAGCTTCTGAACAGCTCTGTGGAAATAACCACCATGGACATGCATTCCTTATTTTTAAAAAATATCTGTAAAGCAAATTGGCTTTCAATTAAATAGTTGCTTTATGTCTACTTAATGACTTGCCTAGTAAGTGCTCTTTAAACAGGAGGGGGAGGTGAATAATACCTTTACAGTGAGGGTGCCGGGACTCTAGCAGCGTGGGTCCTACGAGACAGCATCTAGGGGCACACTGGAAGTCTCAGGCCCTCTGAGGAGGTGTTTTTCCCCAGTTGTGACATTTTCTTCCTTCTCAGTAAGTGGAATTAGAGAGTGAGGAGTGATAGAGTGAATGCTCTGTGTCTACTTTTGAGAATGTTGTCAGATTCTTTTTCTCTTAGAAATTTAGTTGTTCTTTGAAATAGTCAGTTGTTCAGTCGTTTACTCAAAACAGTTGGTGTATCTCATGCCCACGGTGAGGAGCATTCTGCTTGAGAGTTTCCTAACTTTTTAGGAAAGAGAAAAGCCTAAAGACTTCCAGAGCACTAAGATGGGAGGTTCAGTTGTCGGAGATGAGCTTGTGTAGGGTAGCTGGCCTTTGAGAGGACACGGTGGTTGGTGGTATTGTGGACTGGGGAGAAAAGCCCATCAGTGGTCTAGCTGGGAGAGGGTGCAAAATACTAACAGTGCACTTACTGGGGACAGAGGGTAGGGAAGGAGCAGGCCCACAAGATTGCCCAACTCCAGGGAATGCCGTTCACAAGGAGGGGACAGGGTCCTCTGGAGTTGGGCACTGTACTGGCCCTGGCCAGGGCTCTGATCACAAGTCCTCTCCCAACTGGAAAGCATATTTCTGCCTAAGAGGGATGAGTACAGGGACACAGTGGCTGGTTTGGCCAAATTGTTCTCCAAGATGGACTAATCAGCCATAATCAGGAGTTATCCCCGGTCCCAGCTAGACCACTGATGGGCATTTCTCCCCACTCCACACCCACCACCATCACCACTGTGCCCCCTCGAAGGCCAGCTACCCTACACGTCCTCCTCTCTGACAACTTAACTTCCCATCTTGGAGACCAATCATCTTTACGGACTGCTGGCCAATTCCCCCGGCCTCCATCCCTGTCGCTTAGGGCTTTATTTTGACAAATCGGAAGTTGGTAAAGAAGGGATTGTAATTATTTGTATCCGTTAGAGCATTAGAGAACACTGGATAGTGGCTCTTGACATTTAACAATGTTTGCTATCCAAATGGAACAGTTACATGTCAATTACTGAGGTAATTAATGATTCTCTTGTGGGAACTGTAATGTGAAAAAACTAAGTAAAGAAAATCGGCCGGGTATGGTGGCTCACGCCGGTAATCCCAGCACTTTGGGAGGCCGAGGTGGGTGGATCACGAGGTCAGGAGTTCAAGACCAGCCTAGCCAAGATGGTGAAACCCCATCTCTACTAAAAATACAAAAATTAGCCGGGTGTGGTGGCAGGCGCCTGTAATCCTAGCTATTCGGGAGGCTGAGGCAGGAGAATTGCTTGAACCCGGGCGGCAGAGATTGCAGTGAGCCAAGATCGCGCCGCAGCACTTCAGCCTGGGCAATAGAGTGAGACTCCATCTCAAAAAAAAAAAAAATCATTTTTTACTTCACATTTCTGCAACATCCACGTTTTCTTTGGCAGGCCAAATTAGTCTTTCTTCTTTAAAAAAAAAAAAAAAAAAATTTGACCAGGTGCTGTGATCTGTCCATAGGACCTGATTTCCTGCTAGTGCCGACCTGCAAGCAGTGCTCTGAATTGGTGACAGGTGTAGATTTAATGATTAGATCAAGCAGGGAAGTGGCTTCTGAGCATCAGAATGGTTAGTTTTAGTGTGGACCTCTTAATGAGGTTATTAATTATATCATTCCAACAGTTCTTGGGCAGCAATTGAGTGTCCGGCAGTTTAGTTCTGTTACTGTGTGGAGTTAGCACAGACCCCACCTGTTTATTTCATTTTTTGTTTATAGAGACAGGGTCTCGCCCTGTCGCCCAGGCTAGAGTGCAGTGGTGCTATCATAGCTCACTGTCATTTCAAACTCTGGGGCTCAAGTGATCTCCCCACCTCAGCCTCCCAAGTAGCTAGGACCAGAGGCACACACCTCCATGGCTGGCTAGTTAAAAAAAATTTTTTTTTGTAGAGATGGGGTCTTGCTTGTTGCCCAGGCTGGTCTCAAACTGCCTCAAGCGATCCTCTTGCCTTGGCCTCTCAAAGTGCTGGGATTACAGGTGTGGGCCCCCACACCCTCAGATCCCACATATTACTTACGCATTACCTCAAAATTGCCCCACTTCAGATGCCAGCTGCAGGTATTGGGTATTTGTACGTTATCTGAACTTCTGCCCAGCAGACTATAAATTTGGAGGTTCCCATGACTCCCCGTCCCAGGTTTGATAATTTGCTAGCATGAGTCATAGAACTCAGGAAAGCATGATATTTAGGATTACAGTTTTGTTACAAAGGATTTATTTATAACTCAGGAACAGCTGAATGGAAGAGACGCATAGGGCAAGGTATGAGTTGGGGGGTGCAGAGCTTCCATGCCCCTTCTGGTGTGCAACTCCTAGCTCATAAATGCTTTTACCAACCCGGAAGCTCTCCCAGCCTCATTGTTTCGGAGATCTGATTGAGGTTTCATTACGTAGGCATGATCATTGACCATTGGTGATTGAACTCTGTCTCTAGCCAGCCCTCCCCTCCCCAAAGCTCAGAAAGTAGGGCTTTGAAGTCTAATCATGTGCTTGGTCTTTCTGGTTTGGCTAGCCCTTCACTGGAAACTATAAGGGCCCATGGTGAAATCACCTTGTTAGCATAAACTCTGGCATGTGGTCCAGAGGGCTCTTCATGAATAATAAAAGACAGAAAATTCCAAGGGTTTTAGGATCTCTGGCAGGAACCAGGGACAAAGACCAAATACATTTTTCTAATACTCCATTAGTACTCCAGTTTTGTATCTTGTAAGTAGTAACGGAATAAGGGTACCTAAAGTTGATTTAAATGATAATTAACAATTGTCATTTCTTGACACACCAGATACTGCAAGTTGATTAGCTTTAGATTATAAGCAACAAATTCCTCCTTCAATTAGTATGAAATGGCATTCCCAGAATAGTCAGTATTATTGAACTTCAAAGGTGCATTAGGTCTAGACTTCCCTAATGCAAGAAACCAGCTTACTTTATAATACAGATTTCATGTTACCTTTTTTTTTTTTTTCACTCTGTTGCCCAGCCTGGAGTGCAGTGGCGTGATCTTGGCTCACTGCAACCTCTCCCTCCCAGGTTCAAGCGATTCTCCTACCTCAGCTTCCCGAGTACTTGGGATTACAGGCACGTGCCACCACGCCTGGCTAATTTTTTTTTTTTTTTTTTTTTTTTTTGAGACGGAGTCTCACTTTGTCACCTAGGCTGGAGTGCAGTGGTGCGATCTCAGCTCACTGCAACCTCTGCCTCCTGGGCTCAAGCAGTTCTGCCTCAGCCTCCCAAGTAGCTGGGACTACAGGCATGTGCCACCACGCCCGGCTAATTTTTGTGTTTTTAGTAGAGATGGGGTTTCACTATATTGGCCAGACTGGTCTCGAATTCCTGACCTCAAGTGACCTACCCACCTTGGCCTCCCAAAGTGCTGGGATTACAGATGTAAGCCACTGTGCCTGGCCCTGGCTAATTTTTGTATTTTTAGAAGAAATGGGGTTTCATTATGTTGGCCAGGCTGGTCTCGAACTCCTGACCTCAAGTGATCCACCTGCCTCGGCCTCCCAAAGTGCAGGGATTACAGGTGTGAGCCACGGCACCCGGCCCGTGTTACTTTTTAATATGACTTTTAAAAAGATTTAGATATACATAGTGGGCCAGGCATGGTGGCTCATGCCTGTAGTCCTAGCATTTTAAGAGGCCTAGCCAGGGAGGATCACTTAAGCCCACCAGTTCAAGACTAGCCTGGGCAACATGGTGAAACCCTGTCTCTACGGAAAATACAAAAGTTAGCCAGGCGTGGTGGTGCCCACCTGTGGTCCCAGCTACTTGGGAGACTGAGGAGAATCACCCTAGCCCAGAAAATTGAGGCTGTAGTGAGCTGTGATAGTGTCACTGCACTCCATTCGGGGTGACAAAGTGAGACCCTGCTCAAAACAAACAAACAAAAAATAGATGTACATAGTGCCTTGGTTAAGAGAGCATAGTCTCTAGAGTCAGTCTGGGTTTGAGTCTGAACTTTATCACCGACTTGCCACTTGACCTTGGATGAGCCACTTCTCTCTCTAAGCCTCAGCTTCCTCATGTATGGAGTGAGGGTAATCACAGTAAATAGTTGTGAGGATTCAATAAGATAGTACATTCGAAGGACATGGCACAGTGCTGGGCATAAAAACAAACATTTAATAACATTAGCTATTATTGGCTACATGGCATCCATTGCTATGCCCACCTGGAATGGCAGCTAATTCCCAAGGAGTCAAGAATCATGTATATCATTTTACCTCCTCTTATAGTCAGTTTATGGGACAGTGTATAAAAAGATTGCTAGGCACACAGTAGACACAAGTTATGTATCATTCAAAAATAAAACCTGTCCTCTGGGTATCTGGGAAATACACTAGTGACTCTGTAATGGAAACTTCCAGCGTGTTTCCAAAGCTGGCCTAAAACCCAGAGATGGAAAATCTTCCTCCTGAAACCCTATGGAGCCTGTATAAGTCTAGCAGTGGGGACAGGGGCTAGGATACTGTTGGATCAAAAATTGGGAAACTGATCCAGGAGACATTTTTATCTTTACCTGTATGCCTTGAGGTTCAGTGAGTTGGGCAAAACCACATTAGACTTTGGGAAAAGAAATAGATTTATTTCAGCCTGTCTAGATAATGTTTGACAGAGTCTCAGATAAAGTGAAAAGCCCAGATCCACATGCAAAAGGGCTTCCTGACTGCTTAGAGTTTACTTGTTGGTGAACTCCTCTGAGGCCAGGTCTCTAATTCTTCCTGTAGCTCAACAACCAAGACAGTCTACTGTAGTGGGACTACCATTGGATTAAGTCCTTAGTTCTAGTCTAGACTCTGCCACCATTGCTGCTTTTCCTTGGGCAGATCACATCCCCTCTCAGCCTATTTCTTTAACTATGACATAAAGGATTTAGGACTAAATCACTGTTTCTCAAAGTGTGGCTTTGGTTACACTTGTAATTTATGTGTTGCTGAAATGAATACTCGTGTTTTTTTACTGCTGATGGTGCATAAGATGATTTTTGGTGGCACATGATGAATACTTTTCATTTACTAGTTCTGTTTTTTATTGTATTTACTTACTTTTTGAGATGGAATCTCGCTCTGTCTCCCAGGCTGGAGTGCAGTGGCGCTATCTTGGCTCACTGCAACCTCTGCCTCCTGGGTTCAAGCGATTCTCCTGCCTCAGCCTCCCTAGTAGCTGGGATTACAGGCACCCGCCACCACGCCCTGCTAATTTTTGTATTTTTAGTAGAGACAGGGTTGCACCATGTTGGCCAGGCTGGTCTTGAACTCCTTACCTCAGGCGATCCACCCTCCTTGGCCTCCCAAAGTGCTGGGATTGCAGGTGTGAGCCACAGCGCCCAGCCTACTAGTTCTGTTTTTTAATGTGTATGAATGAAAACATAACTATCATATCACACCTATGAATTCATGGACAATAGTGCTTAGGATGATACTAAAGTCATGTCAAAGACAAAATTGCAACCAATTTAGTTTCCAGATCTCAACTGGCTGTATTGCAATTCTAGAATTGGGCAATGTTTCATTCCATAAAATAGAATAAGTGTTTAGATGAGCTAAGCAGGAGTTGGCTTTATAGACAGAAGGGCTGAAGAAAGCAGAAGCAAAGAACAAAGAGTGTATCAGTCCTTTCAAAGCTGCTTTTCTTGTAAGGCAGGACAGGGAAACAGAACAATAGAGAAATAACTGAATAGTTAACATTAGATTACTTCAGACTTTTGTGTGTGTTTGTGTGTAAGGTTTAAAACTAGGGAACTTCATTATCATGCCAGTTGAAGATTTAAACATGGAGTTTGGGAAGTTGGATGTTATCTCTTTCTCCTGGTTTCTGGGAAGGTCAGATAACAAACTTAGTTTGGGCATGAATGACTCCATTTTGATTTTTAGTCTGGTCTCTTGGAGCCTAGTGCAGGAGCTTAGTCCAGAACCATGGCCTTGTATCATTTTTATTTAACAGTAGATGCAGTTTTTAAAGAAGCTTTTAAGAAAAATATTAGGTGAACAGTAGATGGGATGGTAAAGATGGGATACGAATGGCTGAAGTTTGTAGGTTCCAAGACTCAGTAACTCTGGTGCAGCGCCACACCTTATTTAATGAAGTCTTTGTGGTGATGGCCACTGCTGAGCAGGTCCCGATTTCAGGACTTAAAGACTTGCCTTCAGAAGTCTCAGGCAAAAAAATAAAGACTTGACTAACTCAAGCAAATTGACAAATTTCTTTTTTTGCATTTGTGACAAAAATACCCACAAGTAGGTTATGTAGAATTTAAAATACCATAGCCATTAGTATTGGTGGCCTTTTTTTTTTTTTTTCAATGAAAAAATGAATAATATTGTTTACTCTTTCACCTTTAGCAGTTTCCCGGCTACCTGGATTGCTCCTCGGTTCCTCATTGTTTGCTGTTGGGACTCCCCATGTTAGAAGTAAAGTTAGGGTCTGACTTGTTCTGTTGGGGTGAGAGAAAAAGCCTAATTGCATCTTGAACCCAAGCCAGTGCATGGATTCAAGGCTCTGTCCCATCTCAAGAGCTGACCTGTAGATTACTTCTTCCTGGTGACTGCTTTAAAGGGACAGTGGGACATGTGCCCTAAAATGATGTTAAACACTGAGGCAGGCAGTATTTAAAATCTCATTTCACTTTGTCATATTGCTCATAATTCAACATAGTGGGGTCTTGAGAAGGGAAACGAGTAGTAGTAGAAATGATACAGACTACTGTGGGAGGCACTTGCTTTGTCAGTAAAACCCGGAATAAAATGGAAATCTCTGTTAAGCAATAGAAGCCGAGAAAGCTGCTTTCAGATGTAGTTTATGTTTTTTTTTTTTTTTAAAGCCTTAATTACCTGTAGTCCCTAAACATTTTCTGTGTATCTTTACACTGTCATCTTTCATTATCTACAGTTGGGTATTGGTCTGTGTTTGCAAGTGATCTTGTTCTGAGTTAACACGCTGTAAAGGGCCATGGATCTGGTATAGCTCCTTGTAATAAGTTATTTAGTGTTTCAGATTTTAGTTTTAAAAAATTGCTATAAAGTTGGATCCAAGTCTGATAGGTCCCTGTGCCAAGTGTTACTAGTGAAGATTAGGTTAAAATAGAGCAAACTGCCGGGTGCAATGGCTCACACCTGTAATCCCAGCACTTTTGGGAGACTGAGGCGGGCGGAATCACGAGGTAAAGAGATGGAGACCATCCTGGCCAACATGGTGAAACCATGTCTCTACTAAAAATACAAAAATTAGCCGGGTATGGTGGCGGGTGCCCGTAGTCCCAGCTACTCAGGAGGCTGAGGCAGGAGAATTGCTTGAACCCAGGAGGCAGAGGTTGCAGAGAGCCAAGATTGTGCCATTGTACTCCAGCCTGGTGACAGAGCCAGACTCCGTCTCAAAAAAAAAAAAAAAAAAAAAAAGCGAAATGGTGGCAGTGATATAGCCCAAGATTATTCTCCTAATTTATTTTATTTATTTATTTTGAGATGGGGTCTTACTCTGTTGCCCAGGCTGAGTGCAGTAGCCTAATCATGGTTCCCTGCAACCTCGAACTTATTTATTTAATACAAGGTTTCTACATGACTTCATAATGAGAAACTCTCAAATGTTTCCCAACTGAGGTGGGATCTGTGCTTCAATTCCTCATACTTTGTAAATTTCGATTTTGTCATTCTTACTGTCTTGTCTCAGAGAGGTGTCGTGACCTGTGTCATTGGGCACATTGGCAAGGTGGAAAAAGCCTTTTACTGAAGGCTGTGTTTTGCAGGATTACAAGTCTGCCTTCCCACTAAGATCTAATTGATGACACGCAGCAAGCATCCTTTGAGCAGATTTTGAGTTCAAACCAAGCAACTCCTTGGATATACAATTATAAGACCACCTTACTTGTAGATGTCAGGTTTCTAGAACAGCCTATTTCCTGTGGTATGGAAGTTAGTCATTATGTGTAGGCAATGGTTGATGAGTCTGGATACATTCTGAAAGGGGAGGGGCCGAGTTGTGACATTCGCCCTTGGTCTGCAGACCGGGTTTTGCAAAGCTAGAGTGGGACTGTTTGTTTTCTTCTCTTCTTGGGAAATTGCCATTGGATCAGTTTGTCTTGGTTAAGATCTTTTGTGGGTAGCTGAGCAGTTGGGCTTTTAAAGATGAAAGCCACATGAAAGAAGACTGTTCTTTCCTAGTCATACAAATGATTATCTCCATGGTCGTATAATCTCCATAAGAAGTATGAGCATTCGAGACCACACATTTAAAAACTTAACATATAACAGAGTCAGAAGGAAAGATGTACAACATAGTGGCAGAGGTCAGTACCTTTGCAAGCCATTCTTACATGTTTCCAGCACCACTTATTGTGGTCTTCTCATGGTAGAATAACCTTTCAGTTTATCCAGAATCTTTTCACTCCTAAAATAAAGCCCTTTTAGGATGTTAGAAACTTGAATATTCATGGCAACTTCAAGTAAAAAAATAAAAATGTTTAATTGAAGACTTAATCTTTAACTCTGACTTTAAAACTTTCCTAGTCAAAGAGCTGGAGTTGCTTAATTTATCAGAGCATTTGCTTTTCCAAGTTCACAGCTCTCAATCGTTGATTGGCCTAGCAGAAAGAGATAATAAAAAGTTATGCAACAGGTAAAAATCTTTCCAGTTGCCTTTTCCCCATTTGGAAGGAAACCTGTTTTTCTTTCCTTCTGAACAGTTTGGCCTAAGCTCCTCCCCTTTCTGATTTGCATATTTGCTATTTTCATACAGTACTTCAATAGATTCACTCAACAGAAAGTTCTAAAGATCTCCAGTATTTAATACTTCTGATACAACCAGCTTAAGCAAAAGAATTTTCAATTATGATAGCAGTTTAACAGAACAAAATTTTTTTTTTTGAGGCGGAGTTGCGCTCTGTCACCCAGGCTGGAGTGCAGTGGCTCGACCTCGGCTCACTGCAAGCTCCGCCTCTCAGGTTCATGCCATTCTCCTGCCCCAGCCTCCCTAGTAGCTGGGACTACAGGTGCCCGCCACCATGCCCGGCTAAATGTTTTGTATTTTTAGTAGAGACGGGGTTTCACCGTGTTAGCCAGGATGGTCTCGATCTCCTGACCTCGTGATCCGTCCGCTTTGGCCTCCCAAAGTGTTGGGATTACAGGCGTGAGCCACCGCGTCCGGCCAGAACAAAACTTTCAAAAGCACACTTTTAAAGTACTGAAGTTACTGAAACTCTGAAACCTGAAATGCTACAAAATTTAGAACTTTTGATCCCTGACATGAGGCCCAAAGGAAATGCTCATTGAAGGATTTCAGATTTCAGATTTTTGTATTAGGAATGCTCTACTGGTAAGTACAATGTTAATATTCTAAAATCTGAAGTTCAAAATCCAGAACACTTCTGGTCTCAAGCATTTGGGATAAGGGATACTCAACCTGTACAAGATATTTTCTCCCTAAGAAGAACCAGACTGTTATTTTTAAGTTAGAAATCTATAAGCAAAAGACTGGCGTTCTCAGACAGAATGTGGACCATTCATAGGGTACTTCTGAAACTAAAAACCAGTTTTGTAAGCTAAAAAATTTTGGCCTCCAAAATGTAATGCTTTCATGGTTGTGTTCAAAGTGAAGCGTATGTATTCTGAATTTTTCTGAAAGACTGACTCTAGGATTGGACACATCGTGTTTCAGGAAGAAGAAATGTGTTTATATGTTGCCAGCTACTTGTTCCAATAATTTTTAGTGCCTATTGTAGATCTTTCTCTTAAGGACTTTATTGTCTGGTTGGAACATAAGATAGTGACAATTAGAAAATGTTGTAAAACCAGTGCTGTAAAAATAGCAGTGCTGGCCGGGCATGGTGGCTCACGCCTATAATCCCAGCACTTTGGGAGGCTGAGGTGGGCGGATCACCTGAGGTCAGGAGTTCGAGACCAGTCTGACCAACATGGAGATACCCCGTCTCTACTAAAAAAAATATATATATATAAAAAATTAGCAGAGTGTGGTGGCACATGCCTGTAATCCCAGCTACTCGGGAGGCTGAGGCAGGAGAATTGCTTGAACCCGGGAGGCGGAGGTTTTGGTGAGCTGAGATTGCACCATTGCACTCCAGCCTGGGCGACAAAAGCGAAACTCTATCTCAAAAAAAAAAAAAAAAAAATAACAATGTTATAAATGAAGGTGCTCAGGGGCAGAGAGGCTCTCAGTCAGGAAGGAGTCCTGTGGGAAGTAAAATCCCAGCATAAGACATGAAAGAGCAAGACTAGAGAAAGGAATGGGGAGGGATTCTGAGCAGTGGTAACTGTGTATAAGACTAGGCCGGGCACGGTGGCTCATGCCTGTAATCCCAGTACTTTGGGAGACTGAGGCGGGCAGATCACAAGGTCAGGAGTTTGAGACCAGCCTGACCAACACGGCAAAACCCCGTCTCAACTAAAAATACAAGAATTAGCCGGGCGTGGTAGCATGCGCCTGTAATCCTGGCTACTTGGGAGGCTGAGGCAGGAGAATCACTTGAACCTGGGAGGCGGAGGTTGCAGTGAGCCAAAATTGCACCACTGCACTCCAGCACGCGTGACAGAGTGAGATTCTGTCTCAAAAAATAAAAAAATAAAAAAGTAAACACATTTCCCCACCTAACTGAAAGGATGTTTGGAAATTAGGGGAGCAGTTTGGTGAATTTCCTCTGTCTCTGTCACAGGCTAAGGGCTTGCATAAGCTGCTTTAGTTCTGAGCTTATTTCCTCATCCGTAAAATAGGGATAGCCATAGGAACCTCCGAGAGCAGCTGTGGAGAGTAAATGCTGTCATGACTGTAAAATGCCTAACGTTGTTTCAGGCACAATAAAGGTGATGGAGGGAACGTTTATCAAGCTTGGTTGAGATTTCCAAGCTATGGGTCATATCTCATTGGTGGGTTATAACCAACAATTAAAAACAAAATGGAAAAAAAAGAAAATAAATAGTGCAAATCAGTGCATCATAGAAGTAAGGGTAAATATTGAGTAGATTATTTATTTTTGAGACAGGATCTTGCTCTGTCACCCAGGCTGGAGTGCAGTGGCACACTCATTGGTCATTGTAACCTCAAACCCCTGGGCTCAAGCAGTTCTCTCCCCTCAGCCTCCTGAGTAGCTGGGACTAGAGGTGTGCATCATCACACCCACTTAATTGTTTTACATTTTTTTGTAGAGACAGAGTATCGCTGTGTTGCCCAGGCTTGGGTAAATATTTAAAAGGTTAAATATTCATGGAACTTTTCTTTGAGTTGTACATGGCTTTATATGTGTGCATTGGGTAAGGATATAAAATATATTTCTCACTGAAGGTTGCAGTTAAAGTTTGAAAACTACTTGTATAGTCCAAACTCGCATTTCTCAGTGACTCAAAGACTTAGCACACCAAAGCAAACAAAAAACCACTCTATCGGAGTATGCTGTTTTGAAAGAAGCAATTTAAACCTTCAGGCTTAAAAAAAAATAGCTTTGAAAAGCATCCTTAATTTAAGAATCTGAATTTTGGCTCTGCTGCTTACTATCTCCTAGGTTATTATTATTGGAGAGTTGGATTGTTTTATTAGTTGATATGTGTAAAAATGTTTTGAGAATGATGCCTGGTACGTAGTAAACCTTGGGAAACTATTTGTGGATGTTACTATGTAAAAGTGGTAGTACTCTGCATTTAGGTAGATTTGTGCAGTGCACTAGGGACATAGTAGGTGCTTATTTTCCATTTGATTCTTTAGAAAGTATCTCTTAGATGCCAGTTAGCCATTTTCTTTTCTTTTTTCTTTTTTCTGTTTTTTTTTTTTTTTTTTTGAGACAGGGTCTTACTCTGTCACCCAGGCTGGAGTACCCAGGCATGATCACTGCTCACTGCAGTCTCAGCCCCCTGGGTCCAAGGGATCCTCCTATCTCAGTCTCCCAAGTAGCTGGGACCACAGACATGTACCACCAAGGCTGGCTAATTTTTTTATTTGTGTTTTTGTAGAAATTGGGTCTCCCTATGTTGCCCAAGCTGGTCTCGAACTACTGGGCTCAAGCAGTCCTCCTGCCTTGGTCTCCCAGTGCTGGGTCTGCAGGTGTGAGCCTTCGCATTATGCCAAGTTGACCCTTTTTGTGTCATCATACACATTCCCTGTCTTCTTGGAGCTTGCAGTCTAAGATGCTGTCACTAAAATGACAACAGCCTTTCTCTTCTATGTACTTTTTATATTTGACTGTTTGCTTGGGAGCCATGAATGTTTTTGTCCCAAGGGAATAAATAATGTATAATGCATTTAAGCCTTGGACGCACAATAGACATAATAAAGTATATTATAATAAAATGTCATCTTAGGCACTTAAAAAATTCGGTGAGAAGGACTTACTGGGAGGGAGAAATTATGAAACATTTTCTTTTCTGGTTCTTAAAATATGTTTTTGGCCTGGAAGAAACAAGTGTCAAAGTTGTTTTTAAGATTATTAGGTTGACTTCTCTTACAGTGAGTAGTTGGTGTCAGCAAATTGATTTGCAATGAGAAAAATGACTGTGCCTTTTGCTGAGCAGTGGTGGATAATGAGACTTCCACTTCAATAAACCCATTGGCAATACCGAGTCATAACCTGGGTGAATAGGAGTTAATCTTGGCTGCCTGGCAGAAGTGGATTTGTTACATAATTTATGATACCCAGAAATCCTTTGGGGAGGTCTTTATTATCTTATTATCATGACAGTATCCATCTATGCCTGAAGATTAATTTTTGTTGTTCTCATCTAGTTCCACCAGAGCGATTCTCCTAACTGAAAGGGTAGTGACTTGTTAAATGCCTGCATTTGGCTTTTGCTTTGACACAAGGGTATGCTAATCAAGATTGGATGTTAGAAATCCAGAAATATTTCAGTTAGTGATTTATTAATAGTTTAGAAATTTTTTTTTCTCCTGTTAAACTGACTTCTGAAAAATGAGTCATATTCAGGGTTTCAAACATTTCCTCTTTGACCAGTCTCAAAAAAGGTTTATCAGTGTTTGTCTTGTAGATTGTTGCTGCAATTCATTTGTGTCAGTTCTGCCACTGCTGAAACAAACACAAGAGGGGTATCAGTTTGGTTTTCCATCATTTGACACAAGCGGACTTCTTAATTCTGTCACTGGTGGACGATCACTGTTAAACAAGCCGGTACTATTTTTTATGACTCACTGAGAAGTCATGTGGTAGTGTGATACCCCGTCACCAGCTACCAGTGTTTAAACTTGTAATTTTCAATATATTGTGTTAAAACAGACTTCTAATTCTGGCTATTTTTCTTTTCAATTTTAGGCCTAAAATTGGAAGCTCTGTTTTTATAAAACAGCCTCCTAGAAAAGTCACCGGTGTTGCTATTCTCTCTCTACCCCAAATATCATAACTGGGCCTGGGGGCGGGCAGAGTAAGAGCTGGCTGTTTCACATGGTTAAGCAGAATGTGTGGGTCTGCCAGCCAGCGGAGGTGGAATCTGCCCTTTGCTTTCTCAGCAAGTACCTCTGGCTTTGGGGGCTCCGTTGAGGACTTTAGTTGTTGGCCTTTCTCGCAGTCATGTGAAACAAAGTTCATTGTCTCTGGTGGCTGTAAAGAGATGGAGGACCTTTATTGTCTGTATCACTTACCCTCTTTGACAAGGTATGTGCTTCAGCCCTCCAAGTTAAAAGTCACTCTGTCATCAAGTGAACAGTGGTGTAACATCTCAAGAGGTGTAACACTGGCCATGAGTCCTAGTGTTTTAAGCAGTTGAATTCGTATTTAAAGCAAGTAGTATGCAGTATTCAAAAAAGCTGCTGGCTGTTGCTCCTGCATCTCTAGACACCTTAAATATGATGCCTTTATTTGTTGAGGTGGGGAAGATGCAGTTCAGACCAGCAGCCTGAGGCTTTTCACTGGAGTGTTCCCAATTGGTGAGCCCCTTGGTCTTCCTAGAGTGCAGTGCATGGCTGTGGCTTCAGTAAACCCTTGGACATAACACCCTGACTGAAAAGAGAGGCAGAAGTGATTTCCATTAATGTGAATTTTTTCTAAGGTCCTGAGGTACAGGTCAAAAAGAGACATGACAGGTTGAACATCTCCCTATGTCAGCTTCATATTCTGGCTTTTGCTGTATTTGAGGTGAAAATTAGCTTGTGAAGTGAGGAGAGATGGAACCGTGTACTGCTGGCTGAGAAGCTGTGTTTGTATCACATTATCTGAGAAACTCATAAGGTAAAGAATAATTGGAGTAATAACATAATCCTCTCCTCTCTTTCCTCTCTGAAGGTAGTGGGTGCTTCGAATGGGGGAGTCCAAGAAAAAATAGACCTTAAGAATCAGGGCTGGGCACAGTGCTCACACCCATAAACTGAGTGCTTTGGGAGACTGAGGCAGAAGGATTGCTTGAGCCCAGGAGTTCAAGACCAGCCTGGGCAACATAGCAAGACCCTGTCTATACAAAAATAAAAATGAAAAAAGTAGCTGGGTGTGGCACCATGTGCCTGTAGTCTTAGCTGCTTTGGGAGGCTAAGGTGGGAGGATCGTTTAAGCCCAGAAGTTTGAAGTTAACAGTGAGTTATGATTACACCACTGCACTCTGGGCTGGCAACAGAGCCAGATCCTGTCTCTAAAAAGAAAAAATCAGCTCTTGAGAACTGAAATTGAGTTCTGCATTCTTAGGACTCAACTCCCTTTACTCTTTCCTGTTGAGTGTTTGTTGACATCATCCTATAATTTGAATTGGTATAAATAGCTACCATTTATTGAGTACTAATTGTGTGTGAGAAAGTGCTAAACATCTCAGATTCAGCATTTATTCAATCACGAGTTAATATATTTAAAGCAATAAAGCCTTGTACAGAGCATGTGCTCAGTATCAGTGACTATTATTCCTTCTACAGATACTTACCAATGTGCCATGTGCCACATAGCCTAGGTGCACAGGGTAAAGTGGCGAATAAGGCAGGTAAAATGCCTGCTATTAAAGGGAGCAGGCAATAAATAAGTCAGCAAATTAGAATTTCACAGAGTTGTAAGTGCTGTGAAGAAGTAAAACAGTGTTGTGCTGAATTAGAGGGAAGTGGCATTTGGATTGGTTGAACATGGAACACATGTCAGCACGTGAACTGAGACCCATCTCATATGAAGCAGCCATTTATTCTTCACCGTGACCTTTTTTTTTTCATCGCATAACTCAGTCTCATTTTTTTGTTAATTGATAAATAATATATGTAGTTTTGAGATGTGATAATTTGATACATTCACATTATGTGTAAAAATCAAATCAGGGTAATTGGGATATTATATCGCCTTAAATATTTATCTTTTCTTTATGCCGGGATCATTTAAATTATTCTCTTCTACCTATTTTGAAATGTACATTAGATTATTGTTGACTGGAGTCACCCTACTGAGTTTTCCAACACTAGGTCTTACTTCTGTTTGTACCCACTAACCCACTTCTTTTCATCTCCCCTCCCGCTCCCCTTCCCTGCGTCTGGTAACTACCTAGAGAAGATAACTGTCTCTCTCTTCCTGAGATCCACTTTTTTAGCTCACACATGAGTGGGAACATGTGCTATTTGTCTTTCTGTGCTTGGTTTATTTCACTTGACGTAATGACCTCTAGTTCCATCCGTGTTGCCTATGACAGGGTTTCATACTTTTTTATGGCTGAATAATATTCCATTGTGTATATGTACCACATTTTCTTTATCCATTCATCCATGGATGGGCACTCAGGTGGATTCCATATTTTGGCTATTGTGAATAATGCTACAATAAACATGGGAGTGCAGATCTCTCCAGTATATTGATTTTCTTTCCTTTGCACATATACCTAGTAGTGCAATTGCTGGATCATACAGTAGTTCTATTTTCAGTTTTTTGAGGGCCCTTTTTACTGTTTTCCATAGTGGCTATACTCATTAACATTTCCACCAACAGTATACGAGGGTTCCCATTTTTCCACATCCTTGCCATTCATTATTCTGTTTTTTTTTAAATAACCATTTTAACTGGGGTGAGATAATATTTCATTGTGGCTTTTATTTACATTTCTGTGATGATTAGTGATGTTGAGCATTTTTTCATATACCTGCTGGCTATTTTCATGTCTCCTTCTGAGAAACATCTATTCAGATCTTTTGCCCATTTAAAAATCAGATTAGAGTCGGGCACAGTGGCTCAAGCCTGTAATCCCAGCACTTTGGGAGGCTGAGGCAGGCGGATCACCTGAGGTCAAGAGTTTGAGACCAGCCTGGCCAACATGGTGAAACACTGTCTCTACTGAAAATACAAAAATGAGCTGGGCCTGGTGGCATGCGCCTGTAATCCCAGCTACTCGAGTGGCTAAGGCAAGAGAATCACTTGAACCTCGGAGGTGATTGGTTGCAGTGAGCCGAGATCATGCCACTGCACTCCAGCGTGGGCGACAGAGTGAGACTCTGTCTCAAAAAAAATAAATAAATAAAATAAAAATCAGATTATTATTATTATTTTGCTATTAAGTTGTTTGAGGTCCTTATATATTCTGGCTGTTAATCCCTCCTCAGATGGATAGTTTGCAGATTTTTTTTCCCATTCTGTGGATTGTCACTTCACGTTGTTGATTGTTTACTTTGCTGTGTAGAAGCTTTTTAGCTTGATATAACCCCATTTGTCTCTTTTTGCTTTGGTTGCCTGTGCTTTTAAGGTCTTACACAAAAAATCTTTGCCCAGACCAGTGTCCTAGATCATTTCCCCAGTGTTTTCTTCTAGTAGTTTCATAGTTTCATGTCTTATATTTAAGTCTTCAATCCACTTTGATTTGATTTTTGTATATAGTGTGAGAGAGGGGATCTAGTTTTATTCTTCTGCATATAGTCGTTTAGTTCACAGTGATTTGTTTTAGTTCCCATTTTCAACTGAGAAAACTGAGATGGAAGATGGTTAAGTGTGTGCTAGAGAGTTGGTAGAGCTGGGCTGTACAAACCTAGTCATTTTGTATCCAATGCATGTACTTTCCCTCCTGGAAGGCACATGACTATACTGGAGCAGCTGAAGGAGCTGCAATATCTGTGCAACTGGTTTTTGAGTGAGAGAATTGAATGTTGGTTGCAGAACAGTCAAGACACTGAACGCAATTCAGAAAAGTTGCATGTAATTTCATGGACCCCCTATTGTTGGATGCAACATTTGTGTGTGTGTGTGTGTGTGTGTGTGAGTGTGTGTGTGTGTGTGTGCATGAGCGCACGCAGTTTATTCTGGGGCCATAGTTGTCTTTGAGTCTTCAGACTTATTGATGACTGAAAGAACTTATGGTGCTGCTGCTTTATTTTATAATTTTTTTATGTTGTTTCTTAAAATAGGGCATAGCTGCTAGGGCAGGGTTTTAATAGACAGCATTGTGATGGCCATTAGGTGGCAGCAATTTTGGCAGGTCATGTGGGTGGGAAGTGGGCAGGAACGAATCATCAGATGTCTTACTTTGCAAAGCTTGCAGTACCACAGTGCCTTCCAACAGGTATAGAGCTCTATTTTTAATTACCTGCTTATCTTCGCACATGTTAATGTACTCTGGGGCCTCAAGCCACATGAGCATTTGTGAAAATAAGTAACTTAAAAAAAAAAATCAAAGCCTAAACCTTGGGGCCTCAAGTTTCAACCTGCAGAGAACGATGTGCAAACATGAGCATTTCCTGTCAGTCTTTGAAACTTAAACACTTTCTTAATAGGCTCTTCGGCACGTAAAATCAAAGAGAAATTGTCTCAGTGATAGGAATTGAAACCAAGAGGGTAGCCAAGTTCAGGTTAGATTTGGGCTTTCAGTTTCATGGGATATGGTTTAGATCAAATACCTATTTCAGCTGGAAGGTTGATCATGTTATTGTACAGAGAAAGACTTCTGAGAGATTTTTGCTTTCAGCCTTTCACATGGTGTCTGAATGCTGGGACGGGGTTCCTCTTTGGGAACAAGATGATGACAGCAAATATGTACACAATAGAATAAAGCTCCTGAAGTACTGTACTCTGTGGCATATCTACTTGAAGGAGGTCTAACGGTGTAAAAATTGCAATTGGAAAGATTCTTGTAGCCAGTTAGTCATACCATCTTTTAAATAGCATCCTACTGGTCCACGTAGTTACAATGGAATTTGACAGCTTTCATGAACTTGGGATCATTGGTCCTGTTGTTCAGCTAAGGGTCCTATGATATATTCGACTAGAAATTGTGGCCTAGTCAGTTGGTTCTGAACCATGAATCAGAACATCTAGCTATTAGATCTTCTCTCTCTTTGCTCTCTGAATAGAAGAGATCTGAGTGACATAGCTGTGTCTTGGCAGGGACTCTTTCAGTTGTGATAGAAAACCTGATATCTAACTTATGCAAAGGAGAGTTTGTTGGCTCTCACCTGTGAAGTTCAGGCTTTGATCTTGACTCTAGGAACAGTTGGATTCAGGGTGTAAATAATGCCTTCAAAATTCAGTTTCCCTTTGTCTCTTCGTACTGCTTTCCACTTGGTGATTTCATTTTTGGGTTCTACATGCATTTGAGCTGAGCCCCATGTGATAAACAGGGACCATTTAATCCTCACAGTGACCCTTGAATAGGCATTCTTATTTTCTCTGGTAGCTCTTTCTGGTAGCATCTCCAGCCTCCTGTATTTTCAGGGTCGAGATTCTGTCTGGCTGGCTTGTCATGGGCATATCCTGGGTCCAGTCATTAAAGCCAGGGGCATGTGAGGCCTTCGTGGGCCTGAGTCCCATAGTTCTTTATGAACCCCACCCAGCCATATGGCCGAGAGCGAGGGAAAAGGATCTGCTGGTGAAAATTGGGTAATCACCTGATGAAGAGCCTGGATGCTGGGAAGGCAGACACGTCTGCTACAAATCTGTCCTTTGACCCAGTCTGCGGCTTGACAGCCCATGTTAGTCTTAACACTAAATCCAGCCCATTGACCATTTCCAGGCATTCCATATTTCTCTTTTGAATGAGCCTCTTGCTCCCTGGGAATGTGAATCACTCAATCCATGGGCCAGACCCTTCTACCCCTGATGTTAAACCTTTGATAAGGGGACTGTTACTCATTAGACCTTAAGATGGTCATCATCTTTGTCCTCTTCTTTTCCTTGGAGGTAGTGTGAGGAGGAAGTTGATCTTCTTTTGAAAGAATAAATTGAGGAAATTAAGATATAAGTGAAAGATGTCTTTAGGATTAAGCTGCTTTTCTCCCCATTCCCCCATCATTTAAAAACACTTCCTTAAAATCCCTGGAGCCAGAATCACTGGATCATTGGATTGGTTAGTTTTTTTTTGTTGTTGTTGTTTTGTTTTTTTTTTTTGAGACAGAGTCTCGCTCTGTAGCCCAGGCTGGAGTGCAGTGGCACAGTCTTCCTCACTGCTACCTCTGCCTCCCAGGTCCCGCTTCAAGCAGTTCTCCTGCCTCAGAAGTAGCTGGGATTACAGGCATGTGCCACCATGCCCAGCTAATTTTTGTATTTTTAGTAGAGACGGGGTTTCACCATGTTGGCCAGGCTGGTCTTGAACTCCTGACCTCGTGATCCACCTGCCTCGGCCTCCCAAAGTGCTGGGATTGTAGGCGTGAGCCACTGCACCTAGCCTGGTTAGCCTTTTTGATGTGATTCGCAGTAAAGCAAGACTGAAAGGATATACTCCAAAATATTAACCGTAGGTGGTGAAATTAGTGATTGGCTTTTTTTTTCTTTATGCCTCTCTGTACTTTCTAAACTTCACAAAATAATTATGTAATACTTTTGAATTTGCCAGCAGGAAAGAGAGCCTAGTGACCTCACTTTTCTGACCAGGTTACTGATGTGGTTGAAAGCAGGAATTCTTTTATTGTATGGGTCTTTTCTGTCCCTCTTCCTCTTCCTGTCTGCTATGCATTAGCAGTCAACCTCCATCGTGGGGAAAAAGCTGATAAATGTGGTCTTAATGGATTTACTTTTTTTTTTTTTTTTTTTTAAGAATTAGCAAACATTAAGAGGTTGATTGGTTACCACGTGGTGAACCTGAGGCCTGCTTAGAGGCCTTTGGCTCCTGAAACCACATATCTACATTTGTGGTCATCCAGGTGCCCTTTAAGACATTTGGATGCAGTCATTTATCATCTGTATATTGTGTTCCTTCGTCGTCTTTGGACTCATTTCATAATTTCCTTTCTTGCCTTTTACTTAGATGCAAAAATCTAACCTTATCTCCAGTTCACTAATTTTCAGTCAGTTGCTGACTCCCAAGTTCTCAGAAGGTGATTGAAAAATGAGCAGTTGATGTAGTAATTGGGTGTTTTGAGGACTAATCAGCTACAATCAGGTAAACCTCCAGGGTGGCTGATAACCATATGCTGACTGGAAGGAGGGTATTAGTGCTAATCAGTGGTTTACTTTCAGTGGGCTCTACTGAGGCTCCATCCTAAGGAATAAAACAAGCTGCAAGCTTATAACGGAGATGAAGAGTGCAGCAGGCATGCCGTTTTTATTAGAGTAAGGTTCAGTACAAATCCAGGATGGCTTTCTGGTTTTAAACAGGGAAAGTCACTGGAAAAGCTGGTGTGAAAACAAAGAATGACCTAGAAATTTGGTGCCCATTTATGATGCTCCCCCTTGCACATAAGTGGGTGGTTAGAAATGCCCAGATCAATAGCGACAGCAAAAAATATTTCAAGTATGGGTCAGTGAAATGATATGGCCCTTTTTTGGTTATTTTGAGTTATGTGGGATTAAACATGTAGCTCAGTTTGGAAGCCCAGAGACCAAAAAAATGGTTCATTATTTGGTATTTGGAAACTTTATAGTATGTGTGTGTGTTGGCTTGGCTGTATTTGGCAAGTAGGCATTTGTTCTAGCCAGCCCACACTGGCTTCAGTCCTGAGGCCTCAACTGGACGTATATTCTTAGTAGTGTATTCAAAGGGTGCAATGTGAGGGACATTGAGAACACTTTCAAAAAGAAATGACTTTATGCTAAACTGGCTGGTCTTAGTCATGTGACCTAAGATGATTTTTATAGAAATATAGCCAGTTTTCTTTTTTAAAAGTTTTCTCTGTCCTCCCTACCCCCTTTCTCCCTTCCTTCCTCCCTCTTTTCCTTTGCACTTTTGAGATTGGTTGATGTAAAAAGTCATGGGTTCCTCCCCAACCCTAACTGGAACTGCTGTTGGTTGTTGCTGCTGTACATTTTAGGACAAAAAGTCTTTTAAAAGCTGGAAAATAGAAGCAGACGGGTCTCGTTTGCTTTGGCAGAGGGATTGGCTTTCCCTCCCAAGTAGCTCTGGGTAAGACCTAATCTCCAAAGGTGATCTTTGAAGTCTTAAGTTGGAAGTGGCAGCAGCAACTGTGCATTTAAAGTGTTCCCTCAGTCTTCCTTGTTATTTTTGCACATTTACTTTCTAGGAAGTAGTTTACAAATGGACAACAGCCATATTCCGTCTTTTTCTCAGGTCATTCAGAGTCTGGCTGCCAGGTGGGATCAAGGGGCTCCTGTGGTCTTGCCTTGAGACTCTCCGGAGGATGGCTGTGCCAGTACAGCCGCCTCAGCCCCTGGCAGCTGTAGAAAAGCTGTCTGAGGAATTCATGTACTCATGTTCTCTGGCCTTTGGGTACCTGGCATATGTAGGAAGAAATAAAAAGCTGCACCCAGCTAGCTCTACAAACTATTTAGATGAAAGTTGAAAAGATGGGCTTTTTATATTGCTAATATGTAGGAGCACCAGCATCTGGCAGTGGTTTCTTGCTGCTGAATAGATTCTAGATGGGAACAGAATGGAGGAGTGGAATGGATTGGTCCCTTCTGTCAAGGAAGCCTCAGAGCAGATCTCAAGTGCCTTGCTGACACTGACTTTTGGTGCCAGCATTTGCCTCCTGTTTTTTAGCTCCTCATTTCACAAGTCTGTTCCTTGGGTGACAGGCTGTCCATTAGTAGTAGCCAACATGCATTCCTCTGAGTGGGCTTCCTGACTCAGCGAGCTGCAGCAGTTTACTTGGGTCTGTTTTCCATGTCTGGGCCTGTTACTGACCCTCCAGAGATCAAACTAAGACGATTAAGGAGAGGGAAGGCTGCAAAACTGGTGTTTCCTATCCCTCGTTGTTCAGATTGGAGTAGCCCTGCTTTCCCTCTGCTTTTGGACTTCTGCTTTTTCTTTGACTCTGATAGTCTTGGGCAAGGAGTAGTGTGAGATCTGTTCACCAAGGAGGCAAAGCCCCTGTCCTCAGGAGGGTTGCACATTTAGAACTTTGGCCTCACTGAATGCCAAAAAAGGTGAAGTAGTCCCAGAATATTAGACCTTGGAAAGACTAACCCAGACCTCTCACTTTAATGTCGGTGTCACAGAAACTCAGAGAGGTTAAGTGGCTTGCTCAAGAGTGCACATTGCTCAGGAGGATTTCACACCAGAACCAGAGGCTTCCTGGGGGCGTATTCTGTTCCTATTGACTTGGTTCCTCAGGAATATACTTAGGCATTGATAGGATGTTGGACATTTTCTTCTTGGGGCACCAGGACCTCCTTAGGGGTAGGGGAATATCCTGGCACACATCATAGCAGAGAACAGTAGTGAGACCAGTGATGGAAAGTGGCGAGTTTAGAGTCAGACTGCCTGGATTTGAATCCTTCTCCTCCATAGATTGGCTGTGTGACCTCAGGCTACCTCCCTCAAGCTCTATTCACTTCCTCCCTCTGTAAAATGGAGATTATATTGTCTTCCTTATAGAGTTGTGGATTACATGTGATAATTCATGCCAATAAATATATGTAATTATTTTTACAATATTGTTATTAATATACATTAATAACATGAGCCAACCATATCAACCCTCTCCCTCCTCCTTTCCATTTCATGCTTATAGACATTTAAGGACCAGAATTAAGACCTGCCTTCTCTCTGAAACTTGCCCATGGAAAGTCTGGCAGACTGGTTTTATTTTCCAGCCTTACTGCTTGGTAGTTAAGAGACCTGTTTCCTAATCTATGAAAGCTGCAACAACTCTTTTCCTGAGGTTGTTGGGAGGCTTGAAGGTGATGATGAATATGAAGCATGTAGCCCCAGGCTCCACAGATACTGATTTCACGTCCCCAGTCCCTCTCTACCTTTCTTTCCGTAATAGTAGTTCACACTTCTCTCTCCTTCTCCTGTCTGCATTTGTACAGAGTCTCAGTGTGAGTTTGTCCTCTGTGGTGGTTCTGTTCTGTAAGACACAGTTGAGAGTAAGCCCCTAGAAGACAGGGACTTGCCTGGTTGTCATTTCATGATCTGCCTAGGAGATGGGAACAACTTCCTGATCCCTCTTTGGAGCTAGAGCAACCCAGGGACTGCAGCCTCTGGGATTGCCCTTTGGGCCCAGCAGTGGCCGCTCCAGGCCTAGGACCAGGCAGCCAGCCAAGCCCATCCCCAGGAACAGCGGCCAGCGCTGGCACAGGGGAGGAAAGAGTCTGGAGGCTGATGTGCAGAGGAGGGAGGGAGAGGCAGAGCAGCTGGGCTGAGACTGAGGGAGAGAAGCTGGAGGCTGATCTTGGTCCAGCAGAAGCTGAGCAGAGCTGCTGTCTTTGGTCTTTCAGGTAAACACTCAAAGCTATAAGTAGAAAAGAAAAAAAGCCTAGAAGTTGGTTTCCCCAGTTTATGGGTTTTTTTTCCTTCTTTCTTCTGCCTTTTCTTTCTCCGCATCCCTCCTTGTCTCTGGCTCCATTCAACCCATTTGTGTCCCTTGCTAATGCAGGAGAATGGGCACTTATTGTGAGCAGACCTGAATCGCTACGGGAGATCCGGGCTGGCTCCTGAAAAGAGCACTGTTCTAGGAGAAGGGAGACGATTCTGTCACCAACGTTGTGACAATAACTATAACTATTATAGAGGCTAACACCAACCAAATGCTTTCTGTGAGTCAGGTATTGAGCAAAGCATTTACCTGCGTTATTTATTCTACCCAATAGTGCTTTGAGGTACAACTGCCCCGTTTTAAAGTTCCGTGCGGACAGTTCCCGTTATTTGGTGAGATTGCCACGGCAATGGCAATGGTTTGTCTTGGTTTGTCTGAGCTCATCCTCTTCATCACTGCGCTTCTGTTTCTTCCATTCCTAGATAGACTCCTTGACCTCAGTGTGTCTCTGTTTAGTTTCCTGTAAAATGGGGGTAATTGCTTCACAGAGCTACATTTATATATAGCTTTCTTAATGTGTTAACAAATACCAAATGATATTCAGGACTAATAATGCTCTGTTGCTGTTGAAAATTTGGTGCTGGGATGTCCAGATTGTGCTGAGGCTGTCCACTTCAGAGGTGGCAGTGATGGGGAGGAGGACCAACTGGGAAGGCAGTTCCATTAAATTAGTAACTGAGTGGAAAGCTAGACATCCTTTCTTTTGCAGATCTACAGAGTTGGGACTAAGTGGAGAGGGGAAGGAGTTTGGAACTGGCTGAAAGCCTGCTCCAGGTTAGGGACTGGGCATAACCAGCAATTCATTGTCCGTTGGGCACAGTGGATACTCAGCTTGATTTTATTCAGGATCAATCACAAGGAAATCCTGTGTTGTGGAGAGTCTGATCCTCCAAGCATTACTGGGTAGTGGTGTATTTGAGTAGGATCAGTGCTGTGGCAAGATAATCGGTTTTGGAACAAGCCCTGGGCCAGTGACTCAGTGCAGGGATAGGAAGTCCTGGCCAGCTGGGCCTGTGGAGTCTGAGGCCTGGAGCCCATTGTTCAGATGGGGTAAGTTGGGGCTTCCAACAGGCTAACCAGATACTACTGAGCTACTACTACTACTGATACAGTAACAACTGTCATATCAAGTGTTTTCTCTGAAGCCATGTACCTTTAATCTGCATTTCCTCAGTGAATCCTTTCAAGAGCTCTATCAGGCAGATACCATTTTGCAGATTGAGGAAATTCAGGCTTCCATTAGGGTCAAACAATTAGCCAGTGGCACAGTTGGGCATCCTTTCCAGAGCTGGAGCTTTTAACTCTGCTGGTGGACAAAAACGTCACACGTTTAGGGCATCTGGACTAATTCTCGTTTCCACGTCTGGTGGGGCTGAGCCTGGGTGCATGGTGCCTGCCTGGATCATGGCAGCAGGGCTGGCCTGGGGAGAGGGCAGTGAGTAGGAGATCCTTCTTGAGCACCGAGCACAGACCATGTGTTCTCGCTACAGTGGCTGATGGTGAGATTTGCTGCTCTGGGGTTGCTGTGGTGTCACTCCTGAACTTGGGGCCGGTCCGTCATGTGTTCTCTCTAGATGCTTTGCTGGGGGTGGGCTCAGCAATCTAGCCTAGGGGTAAATGTCATGGTATCTTGAGCCAGATGTGTGATCATGGGTAATTTACTTTCCTCAGCCTCAGTTTCCTTGTTTTTAAATGAGGCCGTGATGAGTATATGTGAGTTCATGTCCCCAAAAGTGCTTAGCATAGTGCCTGGCACCGTATCAAGTGCTCAATAATTGATGACTGCTATTATTAGCTGTTAGCCATCAGCTAGTGAGTCTAGGGGAGACCTTCAACTTTAAAACACTTGAAGTACTGCCAGCCTGGGCCATGGGGCTGGGCACTGTGATGGAGCCTGGGGAAAGCTCTGGGAGAGCAAAAGTATTTTCCCAGAGAAGGGGGTAGACACAGAAGAAGGTAGACCACTGGGCAGTGGTCAGAGTAACCGGGGGACCATACTCACCAGATCTGGAGATATTTTCTTCTGGGTTTAGACCACCACTCGCCTCAACACTCAGTGGAATGGGGGTGTTTCAGAGAAAGAGACCAGAATGGAAGAACGATCCAGCCTTCTGGCATTTGCTGATTGATCATCTGTTGAAACTAATTTTCTTCTCCTCTTTTTCATCTGCTGGGCATGTTAAAAGCTTTCAGGTTTCAGCTGGTTCTGCTGTGTCAGGTAGTCAAAAGATACTCTTACATGGAGGGCTGGTTGGCTCAATGGGATTAGGGCCTCTTTGGGAGCCCCATCTGTTCTGTCCCTACCTGAAGGCCTTGGCGCCAGGATTTGGAGGAAGCTGCTAGGATGAAGCATCTGTCCAGTGGGGGCGGGGTGAGTGGCCTGGGGTAGGTGGGTCAGATGGAGGCCAGGAAATCCTCTTATCTCGCTGGGTGCCCATGCCTCACTCAGCAGCAGGAGCTGAGCAGCAAACCCTGGTGAGTCAGCGTGCCTGGGAATTAGAGTTGCCAGTCTGTGAGCATGTGGGGTTTGTGTAAGTTTGGGACTTTTGTTTCTTTCAGCATTCTAGTCTTTAGAAACACAAATCTGGAAACCAGGCCCTCCACATGGTACAGTCCTTGTTTTGAGATAATTCAGCTCGCACAGTTGCTTCCCTTGTACCATGGTCTTCCAAGAATTAACCCCTTGCCATTTGAAATTGTAATGAGTTGTACTTATGGCTTACTAGCTGTAGTCTTAAAGCATAAAAAGTCTTTTAAAAAACTTACTTAGGATGGTTGTTTTCCATACCAAAAGCCCTTATAAGAGCTTCAGTGTATTTTTGAAGCCTAAGTAAAACTACAAGTCTTTGAGGGCATGTTTGGACATGTATTTTTGTCATTGTTCTCTTTGCGGGTGGAGAAGGGGACAGGCCTTGATGTGACTAATCTCTAATAACTACAGGAATGATTGTGCTCTTCATTTTAAACTTACTGTATACTCAGAGCTTATCCTCAGAGAGAATTCCTCTTGAAGACGACCCCCAATTTATCCAGGCACTATTTGGAGGAAGCCAAGTATTTTAGGCAAAGTTTAAAGCTCCAGCCTTTCATAAAAAACACCCTTCTGTCCCACTGCCGGTTTTCAAAGATCTTTTAGTTTGGATCATAGAGGTCCATGAAAGCTCCCTAGACCTGGGGAGGCCCGAGTGACTGACGTTGACTTCTGTTTAGTGTCTGTTTCCTGCTACACTTCTGGCTCCTGGTCCACACTTCATTAACAACGTAATTTCAGTGGCTGCCATTATTATAGCAGTTGGCAAAGCTTTATAAATACTAAATTGTACATGGATTTTCCAACAAACCAGTTGAAGGTAGGAATAAGAGTCCTAAGTAGCCAGAGTCATGTTAGAGAAATCACCTCGCTTCTAGCTCAGAAATGTCTAGCAATTTGTTTAAAAAAACACTTTTAAATTACATAAATAATTAATAAACCACCATGACGAGTTTGTTATGTATCAGTGCAAACTTTTCTTTTTCATCTAGCAATTATCCTACCATTTAGAGATTGTATTTGGGTAAATCTGTCCTTCTTTTGTTTTCTATTTTTTTCCCAATTTTTTCAGTTTTTTCTTTTTTTCTGAATATCCTGAGCATTTTTATTTATTTATTTTTGGTAACTTTTTTTTTTTAGCTTTTATTTTAGGTTTGGGGGTACATGTCAAGGTTTGTTACACAGGTAAACATGTGTCATGGGGGTTTGTTGTACATATTATTTCATCACCCAGGTGTTAAGTCCAGAGCCCAGTAATTATCTTTTCTGCTCCTCTCCCTCCTACCACCCTCCACCCTCTACCCTCAAGTAGACCCCAGTTTCTGTTGTTTCCTTCTTTGTATTCATAAGTTCTCATCATTTAGCTCGCACTTTATAAGTGAGAACATGTGGTATTTGGTTTTCTGTCCCTGCGTTAGTTTGCTGAGGATCATAGCCTCCAGCTCCATGTGTGTTCCCACAAAAGACATGATCTCGTTCTTTTTTATGGCTGCATAGCGTTCCATGGTGTATATGGACCACATTTGCTTTATCCTATCTGTCATTGATGGGCATTTAGGTTGATTCCACGTCTTTGCTATTGTGAATAGTGCTGCAGTGAACATTTGCATGTGTGTGTCTTTGTGGCAGAATGGTTTTTATTCATCTGGGTATATACCCAGTAATGGGATTGCTAGTTCGAATGTAGTTCTGCTTTTAGCTCTTTGAGGAATCACCATACTGCTTTCCACGGTGGTCGAAGTAATTTACACTCCCACCAGCTGTGTATAATTGTTCCCTTTTCTCTACAACCTAACCATCTCCTGTTTTTTTTTTTTTTTTTGACTTTTTAGTCATAGCCATTCTGACTGGTGTGAGATGGTATCTCATTGTGGTTTTGATTTGCATTTCTCTAATGATCAGTGATATTGAGCTTTTTTTCATTTGCTTGTTGGCCACATGTATGTCTTCTTTTGAGAAGTGTCTATTCATGTACTTTGCCCACTTTTTAATGGGGTTATTTGTTTTTCTCTTGTAAATTTAAGTTCCTTATACATGCTGGATATTAGACCTTTGTCAGATGCATAGTTTGCATATTTCTTCTTCCATTCTGTAGGAATCTCTTGATAGTTTCTTTTGCTATCTCTTGATAGTTTCTTTTGCTGTGCAGAAGCTCTTAAGTTTAATTATTATAGATCCCACTTGTCAATTTTTGCTTTTGTTTTGATTGCTTTTGGTGTCTTTGTTATGAAATCTTTGCCTGGTTCTACGTCCAGGATGGTATTGCCTAGGTTGCCTTCTAAGGTTTTTATAGTTTGGGGTTTTACATTTAAGTCTTTAATCCATCTTGAGTTGATTTTTGTATATGGTGTAAGGAAGGGATCCAGCCTCAGTCTTCTGCATATGGCTAGCCGGTTATCCCAGCACCATTTATTGAATAGGGAGTCTTTTCCCTGTTGCTTGTTTTTGTCAGCTTTGTTGAAGATCAGATGGTTGTAGATGTGTGGCCTTATTTTTGGGCTCTCCATTCTGTTCCATTGGTCTGTGTGCCTGTTTTTGTACCAGTGATTTTTTCAATTTTTTTACACAGGGTCTTTGTCACCCAGGTTGCAGTGGAGTGGTGCTATCCCAGCTCACTGCAGCCTTGACCTGGGCTCAGTTGATCCTCCCACCTGAGCCTCCCTTGTAGCTGGGAGTACAGGTGTGCATCACCACACCCAACTAATTTTTTTCTATTTTTCGTAGAGACAGGGTCTTGCTATGTCTCCCAGGCTAGTCACAAACTCCTGCACTCAAGCTATCTGCCCACCCACCTTGGCCTCCCAAAATGTTGGGATTACAGATGTGAGCCACTGCAGCCGGCCCCAGTCCTTCTTTTAAAGTGGAGACATGCTTCTTTGGAAGGCTCAGCCTATAGGCCCTATAGGACAATCACATTTATTGTGGACTTGGCTTGCATTCTAAGTACAGCCTTGCTGAGGACCTGGGGGAGAAGAAGCTCCTCAGTTGGGAAACTTGGTTTGGAGTATAGGCTTGGTGGATGGTTTCTATAGGTGGATGGAGTAGGGCAAAGCAAGGGCATTTCACCTACTGTGTGGGATAGGCCCAGAAAGGAATCTGGAGAGATCAGAGGCAAATTTCATTTTGCTGCTTGGCTTAGGCCCCTGCTTGTAGTCTTGACAACCTCATCATTAGGGCATTATGAGACTATTGTTCTGAATATGGCCACCCCTTCTCCCTACTCATCCTACTTAAAAAGAAAATCTGAGAATGTTGGCATTAGGAATTAGAAGATGAACCCTTCCTTTGTGCCTTCTGGCTTAACCCAGGTCCAAATAACTTTTCTTATGTGATGGCAAGTTGGCAAGACAGATTTCCTCTGGAATATTTCTGTCAGTCTTTGATGCATTCTACATATGAATCGGCCTCTTTGAAATCTATGTTACCTTAAGAATTTTAGGAATTTCCCTCATTGGTTCTCCATATGTGCCCCAGCCACTGCATCGCCAAGGTGAAGTTACAGAGCTGGCCTGTGAAGGAGATGATGAACTCAGGGTCTCTCTCATGGTTCGTTGTTGGCTCATGGAAATAGAGTGGTGAACCAGTGTGCACCCTAGAAGGTAGGGTCCGTACCCCATTTCCCCCACCCAGAGGTGATGGCTTTCTAATTTCCTTCCAGGTTGGCTGGCTCCTCTGGCTGATGGCATGTTGAGGTACGTGGGCCAGCGGCAGCGAGGGCATCTGATCCAGAGGGGTCCACTCTAGAGGCCGGGCCACCAGCACCATGGGCCAGTGTGTCACCAAGTGTAAGAATCCCTCATCGACCCTGGGCAGCAAGAATGGAGACCGTGACCCCAGCAACAAGTCACACAGCAGGCGGGGTGCAGGCCACCGTGAGGAGCAGGTACCACCCTGTGGCAAGCCAGGTGGAGATATCCTCGTCAACGGGACCAAGAAGGCCGAGGCTGCCACCGAGGCCTGCCAGCTGCCGACGTCCTCGGGAGATGCTGGGAGGGAGTCCAAGTCCAATGCCGAGGAGTCTTCCTTGCAAAGATTGGAAGAACTGTTCAGGCGCTACAAGGATGAGCGGGAAGATGCAATTTTGGAGGAAGGCATGGAGCGCTTTTGCAATGACCTGTGTGTTGACCCCACAGAATTTCGAGTGCTGCTCTTGGCTTGGAAGTTCCAGGCTGCAACCATGTGCAAATTCACCAGGTTAGTCACAAACACTTTATGTCACCAGGTGAGCAGTGGAGGAAAGAGAACAGCATTGGGCAGTGGTGCCCAGCTAGGATAGGACTGGGTTGGCTTCATAGGGTTTTGGGTAAGTTTTTATTTTTCTGATCAGGTTCTCTAAAGCTTGAATGTTTTGAGCCAAGTTGTGGTTATGATGCTGAGAAGCCCCTCTGGACTCTAAGGGTTTAAAATATCTCCCTGGCTCTGCAGCAGACCTACTGAATAGGAATCTCAGCAGGGAAGGCCCGGGCATTTGGATTTTGATAAAGATTCATGTCTGGTTCTAATGTGTACGCTATGGTTTTTTTTTTTTTTCTTTTTCTTTTTTTTTTTTGCAGAATAACGCCTTTGCCTAATTCATAGGTCAAATTTCAGGCCTATCATAGCATTATTTGGCAGCTTCTGAGTAACTGGGCACTGCTCATCTTTGCCTTAAATGAGAAATAAGCCAGGGTGAGCCAGGTGGCCAAGTTGCTGCTCAGCCCCACTGCTGTCTTGGACCTTTCTTTTCTTTTACTCCTTTACATGTCAGTTCACTCACTCGATATTTATTGTATGCCCAGCATGTGCCAGGCACTGTGAGTACCAATATAGTAAGTGCCTCTGGGGAGGGGATATGCCTCTCTCCCTCCATGAAGCCACTTGCCCTTTCTAGTACTTAGCATGTTGCCCGCCCTCAGCCAGGCCTGTGTATAATAAGGTCACTTGGCCTCAGTTACTAAGCAGTAGCTGTGCATATTGTTCTGGTCATATGTCCCTATAGAATGTGGTTTGTAGAGCACGGGGTTATGAATAAGAACTGACTGTGAGGCCTAGCCATACAATTTGTAGTTTGCATGCCCCCCACCCCAGGAAGGTTACCCTCCAGACCTCAGAGGCCTCACCTCTTCAGCAGATACTACAGTCCCTGAGAAGATGATCAATGCGAGACCATGCTGTAAGCCGAAAGGGTTGTATAGATGTTAAAAATACATACATAATTTTTGTTTTTTAATAATAGAATTTTGATCTCTGGTGGTAGAATTACCCAGGTTCAGAATCCTTGGCTCCAGAAGTCTCCCTTGGCAATCACTAAAAATATACCCCAAACAAACAACCCATAGAGAATCAGAAGGGAAACAGGAAGCCTCCTCCTCTGGAAGGAGAAAGAATCCGCAGCTTAATCGCTATTGCAGAGCGGGAAACAGGGCAGGGAGCAGGAGACTTGAGTTTAGCTTTGGGAAGATGAATGAATGAATAAATGAACTATTATCAGCTGCCAACCGTGTGCCAGGCACTGTTAGAAGCAGAATAGTAATTTGTTTAGTCCTCACCAAAACCCTATGAAGTAAGGTGGTATTTTTACCATTTGACAAGTAAGGAAATAGGACTAATTAGTTGGAGGAGTTAGAATTCAAATTCAGACCATCTGGCCTGAAAGCCTTGCTCTTAATCACTATGTATATTGCCTGTAAATAGTATAGTTTATAATTATTAATTGTCCTTTTCCTTTCTGTTGCAGGAAGGAGTTTTTTGATGGCTGCAAAGCAATAAGTGCAGACAGCATTGACGGAATCTGTGCACGGTTCCCTAGCCTCTTAACAGAAGCCAAACAAGAGGATAAATTCAAGGATCTCTACCGGTTTACATTTCAGTTTGGCCTGGACTCTGAAGAAGGGCAGCGGTCACTGCATCGGGAAATAGCCATTGCCCTGTGGAAACTAGTCTTTACCCAGAACAATCCTCCGGTATTGGACCAATGGCTAAACTTTCTAACAGAGAACCCCTCGGGGATCAAGGGCATCTCCCGGGACACTTGGAACATGTTCCTTAACTTCACTCAGGTGATTGGCCCTGACCTCAGCAACTACAGTGAAGATGAGGCCTGGCCAAGTCTCTTTGACACCTTTGTGGAGTGGGAAATGGAGCGAAGGAAAAGAGAAGGGGAAGGGAGAGGTGCACTCAGCTCAGGGCCCGAGGGCTTGTGTCCCGAGGAGCAGACTTAGTGGCTCTGTCCCAGGAGCAGCAGCAAGGATCTGCCAGCTGCCCTGCAGCCAACTGAGGAATTGGACCATTTTGGAAATTACTGAAGATCCGGATATTTTCTACTTTACACCTTTCTCTGCCTTGTATCTGAAAGGGCTCTAAAATGCTGTATCATGTTTTAGGCACTTTCTTCATTTTTTTGGTTATTTTGGTTATTTCCTTTTTGGGGGGATCTCCCAGAATATTTGAACCTGGTTACATGTTGTGTATCTTTTTTTGAAGCCTTCAGATAGAATAAGCCTGCCATTTCTTGCACAAATTTAGGTTGTTTTTTTTTTTTTTTTTTTTTTTTTTGGTAGGGGAGGGCATAGAGCAGGGCGGGGGGATGGGACTGTTAGGTTGAATTAACATTACAAAATGATACAGTGCCAGATCTCAGTTTCGCATATTGTTTTTCAGGGCAGGTCTGTACTGTGTGTAGTGCTGTTTACATGGTTGAATTTAGGTTGTAATAATTATTTTTAAAGATTTACACAGATTTGAATAGCAGTGTTAACTGTTAACCACATTGCATTAATTCCCAGGCGATTTAGAGCTCTTGGAGAGCCAAGGCCAGCCAAGAGCATTTGTAGTCTGGTGACAACCCCCTTTTAAGCTAATGTATCCAGAACCCTGATTTCCCTCACTTCTTGCTCATTCCTTCTTTGACCTATTGCATTTCATGTTGAGTTTTTCCATCAACATGCTGCACCTGTCAGTCAAGTGAGCATTTTTTAAGAACACGTTGTACTGAGAACCACTTAAGCATTGAATGCGGAGAAAGCAGTGCTACCTCAGTTTTGCTGGAAGTAGACTTCTTTGATAGTTTTCTTTCTTTGATGAAGTTTCTGTATTTTCATGTTGTAAGTGGAAATACTTTTTTTTGTTTGTTTGTTTCATTTGCCTTGGAGCCAAAGTTTCTGTTCCTGGTGGTCGGGAAACTGCCTGCCGGCCAACTGACTTGAAGGAAAACTGTGGTATGGAGCTCTGCTTGAATTTTTTTTTTTTAATATTTTTATTTTTTTCTTTGAATATCATCAGCTTACTTGTCTGGCAAGGGCAGAAGCCTGGGGTTGGCCTGAACTCTGCCAAACAAATATCAAAGTGTATTTAATAGTTAAATTTGTGCCCTTTCCCTTCTTGCTGCACCCATGTTGTCACTTAACCCCCAGGAGTTATTTATTATCTTTTTGTTAAAGTCAGGCTCATTTGGGGTAATGTGATGACTGTTTAGGTTTACATGACCCTCCTCTCCTTTCCCTACCCCCAAATATGTATATATACATATATAAAATATGTATATATTTTACCTATATAAAATATATATATATACACATATATGTATCTATATTCCTTTGTTTCTTTGCCTGCTTATACTGGCCATAAAAGAGGGAGCTGCCTTCAATGTATAAAGTATAAGAAGAGTGCCAGGGAATGCCATAATGGAGGCTTTTGGATCTGAATTTGGACCATTTCACTAAAGAGAACATGAGTTTGCTCAGCCCTTTCCTCACAAGAGGGAGGGCCCCGGTTCCCCAGACTTCTCCACGCGCTGGCTCCATAAAGGCCAGCTTTGGCCAGGCTGCCACAGGGGCCTGAGGAGCTCACTCTGGGCCTACCTGGTTTCAGTTAGAGGGTCCTCCTGTTATTTTTCCATTTAAAAAGTATGTCCTTAGAAAACTGTACTGGAAGGATGGGTGGCAGGAACTTGTATAGTTCAGCTTCCAACACTTTGGAACAGATTAAAAAGGGAATCTTTTAAATAAAAACTTATAAAAATATTTATACTCTTGAGGTAATGAGACTTTGTCTGTTAAACATTTGGAGGTTTCTCCCCTAACCTAATACCCCGCTGCGTCCCAGGTATGTTTCTCAGCCTGGGCAGGAATTGCATGTTTTGAGTTCCATTGTGAGCAGCCTTACAGCTCTGGGCTCCCATCTTAAGGATTATTAAAGAGTTTTGGCAGTTGGTATTTTTCTAAAACTGATATTGACCATAGGGAACATACTTGGAATTTGTTTTTTTTTTTTAAATCCTAAACCTAACAGTTCCTCCTTCAGAGGGGCAAATGGGAAACTTTAAGATCATCCACGGTATAGTACTGCTAGAAAGCTGAAGGGGGTCTTGGGCCAGATGCCTGGCTTCTGTTCTAGCTAAATAAAACTCTTGAATAAGTCTCCAGGGGTCCCAGCAGGTTCTGTGGGATCAGTTGTAGCTGGGTACCCAGACTGAGGTTTTAAAAAGACCACTTTTTCATTAAGCCAGTTTGCAACTCATTTTCCCCGGTTCTGGATTGGGTAGTGGTTGACTGAGGGAAAAGGCAGGCTGCTCTTGGCCAGGTAAGGCCCTTTCCATCCCAGATCAGAGTGTATCAGAGAAAGGTGCACAAAAGAGGCAGGCAGCCCAGGACCCTGAGTACTCTGGAGAAGCTAGGTTCCTTCCCCACCCTTTAAGAAGACATTCCGTGCATTAGATGTACTAGAGTGGGTGTATTTTGTTGTTTTTTAAATTAACTATTTAGCCTCCTCATCCCCCACCAAAAAAGCCATTTAGTTATTTTTTGGTTATATTGATCCATTTGCAAATGAGAAGCCAGAAAAGGGAGCAGTCAGGGAGGGACTTAGAAGTTCCTTCCAAGTTTGGGTACTTGATGCTCAGCAAAGATTTCAAGCTTCTGCAGTAGCTCTGGGCCAATGCTTGACTCTTTCATGACCACAAGAAATGCAGTTTTTCTGCAAAGGGATCCAAGGTGAGGTGTGTGTAGGGTTTGAAGTTTTACTTCTGGGAAATGAAAAGCCTTGTTCCTTTCAACCTAGAAATAGGTTTGCCACTTAATGAGTGAGCAGTAAGTCTGTGTAAGAGGCTGAATGCATGCCCCTCAGATAAGCCAGTACACTCCTTGCTTAGCAACAGAACATCAGGGTGATGTGGAGAGGGGCAGGATGTGGATGCCACTTTGGAAATCGGCAATATCTGAGGGCAACAACAAACAAGTGTGTTGGGAAATAAGAAATAACTCAGTTTTGACAACTGGCTTTGTCAGCTTTTGTGATGTTTCTTTAGCAGTTTATTGGAAAGATGGTATGAGATGACGTGCTGCTTCATTGAATTGCTCTTTCCCCCATCTTTGCCAAATCTCAATGTATCATTCTTAACCCCACCTCCTGTAAGGGGCTTTGCTCTGCTTCAGCTGGTTGTCTCAGCAGCTGAAGTGCTGCCCACCTGTGTGAGTTGGGTCCAGGAACCCATGTCTGCCCTTCTGATAAGGGAAGATGAATCTAGAGCTGGGTGAAGATCTAAATTTTAACCAAACCCCTGGGCCCAGGAAAATAACAATTGAAAATGTACAAGGCAGTGTTTTCAATATTAAACTTCCCCAAGGAAAGCACAAACTAGTCTTTTTGGAAAGGGAGAAAGGATTAAGCCACACAGTATTAGTCTTTGAAGCAGTACTGGTCTCCAGGGGCTGGTGCCAAAATTTAGTCCCATAGTAGTACACTTGATGGCCTCATGTACTATATACTATGCCAAATTGTATTAAACGGTGGGGAGTTACTGGGATAAGAACTTGTCTAAAAGTTTACAAACCAAAACACATCTGTTAGGTTGGTGCAACAGTAAGTTTTTGCCATACTTAATGTATTGCCATTAAGTATGGCAAAAACCACAATTACTTTTACACCAACCTATGTATTTAAGAATGTTTGGTTTGCCAGATTCCAAATGAGGTCTTCAGTGCAGCAAAGCCCAAAAGGTAGACTCAGTTATGCAATTATAAGGTTAAGGCGTAGAAGAAAGCTGCTGCTAGGTTTTTGTTGCGTTTTACTTGACTGCTGTTTTTCTTGTCTCTCATGTTTGGTTAGCTATGACTTGAGCATCTTGGTAACTGACAAAGGTCTTCCTTGGGGGACTTGAACATCTTGGTAAATGACAGGTCTTCTTTGGAGGACTCCAGCAGTATCTTGTTTAAACGACTGAAAGGACTATTAAGGTTGTTGAATTGTGTTAATTGGGACTCATTGAGGAAATGTGACATTGATCCTCCTCTTATTCCACAGTGTGTTTTCTGATCATATAAAGAAGGTTCCCATCCACCCCCCTCAGAGTTGATTCCCATGGTAAGCTGTAATTGCATATCCAGTTTAAACTGGACTGGGACTGCATGTTGGTGAGGATCGGCAGGGGTTTTCCCCCTTTTCGAAAGACGAAATAGATTCTTGAGCACTGGTTGCAGAAGCCAAAATAGTTCATATAGCTTTGCATAACCATTGGGTTCTGCTTCTGATTCAGGTGCTGGGCATCATGTCCTCCCTATTCTCTTCTTGGAAACCCAGCCTATCTCATAAATACCTACTTCCGCCACCCATCCAACCTCCCTGCTCCTTTCAACACAAATCTTGGATATTGCCAAAGGAAGCCATTCAGCAGCTGCTGGGGTTTTTCATCCCCCTGACATGCATACATTTGCTCTGGGAGAAGTGTCTTCCCTCTGACCCTGGTCCCCAGCTCCGTCTGTGCTTAATTGCTCTTACCTGTTGCACTAATGAATATGACTAGGTTTTAAAGGGGGAATGTGAAGCAATAGGCAAATGGGGCTTGGATGAATTGGTCCCACAGATATACCCTGCCTTAAGCCGCTGAGGTGATGAGTCCACTGCTCATGTGACCCTCCACCTTTGTGGATCCCTCTTGGTTTGTGACCAGTGTGTCTGTTTGTTGAGGTTGTACAAACTTGACAAAAGTTAATACTTTTGTTTGTATTTTCTGCACTGTTGCACTCTCCAAATGGCCCCTTGAGTATTTTTATTGACTTGTTACACACATTTTTGTCTTTGATGTCTACATTTTTTCCTTTAATGTTTTTTATTTGGAAGGTTACCTGCTGTTGGATTTAATAAATTTGTTTACTTGATTATTGATATTTCTACAAAAAAAAAAAAAAAACAGTGACTTTATTCTGGGGCAAAATTTACCCACTGGGAGCTTCTACCAACATGATATTGAGTAACAATTTTTATTCTTTGAAAAACAATCCAGATAAGTACAGGATCCTCAGACTCCAAACGTGTGTTGACCTCCCACATACCAAGCTTAGTAGGGTGGCTTTTGGGGGTCTCAGTGCTTAGAGGCAAAGAGCAAATAAGTCTTCACAGGGCCACTGCCTAAATAGTCTTACCTTAGCAACTGATGTGAATTCTCATGAGGAATAAAAAGTGAAGTTGAGCAGTATGTTTAAATGCATGACCCCTAGATTTAACAGTATGGCAGTGATTAAGGCAAAGGAAACAAGCTGTATCTGGCTTTAACTGTCAAATGCCACTGCTATGTGACCTTTGGCAAGTTAGTGAACCTCTAAGTTTCCTTTTACTCATCTGCAAAATTAAAAGACTCTTGGTTCCATCAGAGTGCTAGGATTTAAAAGTCTTGATAAAGTCCCAATGACACATAAGTGCTCAAACATTACAAGCTCTTTTAAGGTTCTCCAAAGGAATGCTAGGTGAGTAATGCAGGGAAACCAGAGAATAAGAGAGGGGGTTGGCATGGTCATACATGACCTTTCACAAGTCACAGCCCCTCTTAGGGGCTTAATTTCCCTCTGTGCCAAATTGGGGATGGGGGAAGAAGCTCAGACTAACGTGATCCCTGGGATTCCCATCTGCCTCTTAACACTAGATGTATGATGATTAGACCACTTACGACCCTTAGCTTCCTTCCATTGTATTTTCTGTCCAGTTATTGTTTACAATCAGGAAAGCTCTTGACTGGCCATCTTACACATTTCTTTCATGGAGGCCCTGATGGCCTCCCCAAAGATTCCCAGCCTCATGTTGGTATCTTGTAAAAATAAGTAAGTATGGTGGTGGGAGTAGGTGTACTTTTTCTTTTCTGTTGCAAAGGCTCTGGAAGTCATGTCTACATTCTCTGATTAGGGAGAGGTTTCTGAGATTTCCTCAATGAACTGCAACTCTTTTTCTCTTCCTTCCTCATTACTAAGGACAGGACCAGGTGGGGGCTGGAAGGAAATCTTAAGGGATGATGTTTTCCTCACTTAAAAAGTATGCCTCTAAAACATTCCCCAGTTGGCTCTTTTGGGCTTGTTTCTTCTGTGCTTTGGCACTTCTGAGTTATGGAGCCCAGCCAGAGCCTTACAAATAGGTTTGGGGAATAAAGTGGAAGGATACTGATTTGGGGGCTTGTATAGAGCCTGGGCTATTCAAAGTGCTGTCACAGGCTGTATAGATTATATACAGCTAAAATCTAATTTTCAATTAGATGATGGACAAACAACTTCACTTAGTTACCAGATGAGCTTAACTGCACGTGGAATGCTTTCTAGCAAGAAAGGTGCACTGAAGGTAGTGCTGAGGATCTGAGGAGTACGGAAGAGCTGCAACACTGGCTTCTTCCCTCCTTTCAAATCAGTTGCTGAAGCACATGGCTGGATTGGCTCTGGAAGTCATCCTTCTAGCTCTGAGTTTTGACGTAGGTCAGAAAGGGTTAGTCTGCCTGATAAGATTAGGGAGCTTGCCTAACCTCTCCATTTCCTTTCCTTTACGTTGACTTCTGAGGATGCCCTGTCTTAAAAACATAAGGCTCCTACCTGAGTTTAACATTCTTCTGTTCAGTGTTCTTACCCTTATCCCGTCTCTTGACTCAGGGGTGCTGAAAAAGTCCTGGTGGAATGTAGCAGCACCAGTGCAGTCAGCAGCGAAGCATCTTAACTCTACAGTGTTCTGTAATCCATGCTGATGGAGACTCTCCATGAGCCCTGTGTTTATCTGGGGTGGTGCTGCTAAAACTGCTAGTACATTATAGAGCTACACAACAGTGTGGTACTACTACATGACAAGACAGAAGAAAACATGAATACTGGCCCTAGTATACACATGGACTTAAAGGAGCATCCTCCTTTATTGGGTAAGTAAAGCTAGATAATTGGGTAAAATTATCTAAATATTTGGGAGAAAGTTATTACATGCCAAGATAAATTCCAAGAAAAATAAGGCTATGAAGTATAGACATTAAATCATTAGAAATATATAAACTTGTCATTGGATCCAGAGATCAGTCAGGGCTTTCTAAGCATAAAAGCAAATAGAGGAAATCACAAAAGACTAAACATAAAATGATATACCTTAAAAAGCAAACTAAAATTTTGTAATAGTTTGTAAATGGACACTATATATAGTGAATCCATAAGGCGCTCTTAAAAATTCAGTATGGAAAAGGATCTGGCTTCCCAATAGAAAAATGGCAAAGGATATGAACAACTCACTTAGGAAAAATAATTTACCAAAAAGCTTCTGGGAAAAAAAGCAGGATGCCAATCTAAAGGGTATTCAAATAAGCAGACATTAAATATACAATGAAAAATTTAAAATGGCAAAAATTTGAAACAAATCTATGCTAGTAAACAGTAAAAGCCTTTCTGGAGTTAAAAGCGTGTGTTCGTACTCTTTGACCCAATAATTTCACTTAGGAACTTTTCCTAAAAGAAATATCTCCCAAGGATGTATGTGCAAGGATATCACCGGCAGCATCATTTGGGAACAACTTCAAGGTCAACAAAAGGGACTGTTTTAGAAATTATGGCATACATCAATGCTAGAATATTACACAGCTATTAAAACTCTGCTTTTGAATAATAGAATTTCTATCATCATGGAAAAAGTTGATCGATTATAAAATATTGGCAGTCATTGACCGTTGATGGTGGGATCAGTTGTGATTTAAATTTTTCTGTATTTTTCAAATTTTCATTAATAGGTTTCCTTTGTAATAGGGAAGAGGTTATTTACAAAAAGGGGGGTAAAAAGAAATGAACAACCCCCCCTATGGTCAAGGAGACCAGAAAATGGGAGTAATGTGTTCAAAGCCTAAACCATGAGTTCTGTAAAAGCCCTTAGAGTTGCTTTTCCCCCATAAGAAGCTGCTTCTCCAGCAGCTGCCTTGGCAGCTCTGCGCTGGCTGCCTAGAAGGGTGTGGGAGGAAAAATGCATGAACGCACTTATGAATGGAATGTGTGTTTTGCAAGAGGCCAAGTTGGCAGCTTTGGCTTCCAAAAGGTGGAGCATCAGGCGAAAGAACAGAGTGTGCAGACTGAAGTCTCAGAGGCCTTGTAGTGCAGGCCCATCTCTGCAGAGTTCTGGAGTTGGATCCCTGGGGAAACCTCCACCCCTACCCTTTCTCCTAAGAAAAAGATGGCCTTGGCTATTCTTGGGAGCAAGTGGAGTGCTCTTGGTACAGGGAGATGATCCTTAGTAAAATAGTATGTCATTTATTCAGCACTCAATCTTGACTTTTCCTAGTTTAATCCTCATAACCTTATGAAGTACTAATTTCCCCTATTTTAAAGGTGAGGAAACAGGCCCAGAGAAGGAAAATAATTCACACATAGTGCATTACTGTGTCATTTTCCACAAATGTCTCAATAATCAAAAGTAGTTATTTCCTCATTTTATACAGCTGTGGAAATAGCTTCAAATGAGGTTAAGTGACTTGCCCCAAAATACTCAGGTGTGTGTGGGAGGTGAAGCTACAACCCAGGCCTCTTCATATCCGAGGCAGGCACTTAATTTATCTCTCAGGACTTGAGCCTCAAGAGGTAAACAGCAGCTAAGCTCTCACAGCTTTGGAGCTCAGCTGGGCAGGAAGGAACCCAACAACACTGTCAGTTTCAAGTTGTTCTCAGGGCCTTGCAGCGGAAGTTGGCAATTCACCTAGGGAACTTTCCTCCTGATGAAGGGACTTGAATCAAGTTGCGGTGTCTGATCCCAAGTCAAGTTCTTCAGTTCTGGTTCCATATAGGGCCAGATCTTACAGAAGCTACATTTAAACTTTCATATAGGACCAGATCTTATGAAGCTACATTTATAAGATTAAACACTGCTCCAACTGCCCAACCCTAAGAGTTAATTTTAAGTAGAATTATCTTTTTCTTCTTTTCCTGACAGCAGGTGGTAAGAATTATTTTCCAATTATAAAAGCAATGTATGTTGAATGTTAAAAAAAATCGAGTCTACAACAGAAAAGCATTTGTTAAAACCTGATTTGTCAATGCCACTAGCCATAGATAAATACTATTAACGTTTTGGCATATAGCCTTGCAGGTTTTGTTAGAAGCCTATGTATAGCTTTGTATATTTTCTCCTACAAAAGTGTACTCAAACTACATGCTATTCTGTATCCCTCCAGACTTCATACAACAAATAATATACAGTACTGTGAATGCATAATCTCACTAATCTGTAATCCTCTGGGATACATACCATTATTATCCCAAGCACAGAAATGTTAAGTAATTTATTCAAGTTCACACAATAATTTAAAAAGCTGGGATTCAAAGTCAAGCATTCTGGATCCAGAGGTCTACTGCCTCTTCTTGAAGATGTCTTTCACCGAAGATTTTATTTACTCTCTCTCACACACACACATTAGAACTGGCTACCTAGAACTCCATTGCAATAACCCTCTGATAGCTCCTTCATTACATGTTTTTGTGTAGCTATCCTAGTATCCTGGGATAATGCTGTAGAATTGCAGGGTCTCAGTGTACAGAGCAATTTACGAGGTTTTTGGGTATGATACATACTGTATGCCAGATTCGTCTTTTCTGGAGGGCAGTTAATATTTCTAGTAGTTTTGGAATTGGGTGCCTATGCCCCATGTCCTTTCCAACACAGATTGTTATCAGTTTGAGAGTTGATTAAAACGGCTTTTACTGAATTTCAAGTTTCCAGTTCCTAGAGAGAGAGAGAGAGAGATGGTGTGATGGAGGCACCTACTGGTGAAGGGTGGCACTGCAGTCATGTTCTGAAGGGAAGGAGGATTCCTAAACGTGGAATGGAAGGGGTTTCCAGGGCTGGTTAAAAAAACTAAAAGAATCTTCCACTCCACTGCCTGGTGGACTTGCCAGATTTCTCAGTTCAGCTATCATTGTCCTTCAATTTTTTAAGAGTTGTCAATAAGAAAACAGTTTAAAGAAATTTGCTTCACAGACATTACAACTTTGACAAATTGCATAATCGGCTGGTTTTCTGAGTAATCACTCCTCTTGGTTTCCTTATCAGTATATACCACGTAATAGGGGTGCTACATGGAATGAGCACCTTGTACCGCGCCTATGCACATAAACTCAATGACACAAAGAAACAATCTGTGGACACCCCCATACTATGCTTGAACTTTAGGCATTTATTGAAATCTTATACATGCCATATAAACAAACTAAACTCTTTTAGCTGCTATACCAAGTTTCCATAAAGCTGTCTGCTGGTTGGGGAGGCTACAGCCTGACCACATTCTTTGCCATTGCCTACAAGGGATAAGAAATGGCACATGGAAACATGGCAGGCCGACTCATGAACACAGGCCTGGGCCAGCGCTTTCTTCTTCCTCTTTTATTCCCATCAGTCCTAGGCCAGAGAGTGAACCATGAGTGCTGCAATAAATGAGAAACAAAGGTATGTTTTTATCCATAAGGTTGAATGAATGGTTATAAATGCCTAGTTAGAGGAGATATTTTTCCAAGTATGTGTGTGTGCCATGGGGCAAGGGCAGGAAGGTTTATGGAAAGCTGCCTGCTGAAGATGGTTTAATGGAAAAAGCACTGATGAGTCTCAGAGGTCTAGATTCAAATCCTACCTTTACCAATTAAGAGATATGAGGCATATCTATAAAACTATGAAATATTTAAATTACTATCTCACAGGGATTTAGTGAAGACTATCAACAATAGCAAACATACACTGAGCACTTACTACATGCCAAGAATTGTTCTAAGCACTTGTCTCATTTAATCCTCAAAACTGCTCACTGATGTAGGTACAAGTGTTATCCTCATTTAAAAAATAAAAAAGCTCATAGACATTATATGACTTGCTGAAGTCACACAACTGTTAAGTGACAGAACCAGGATATCAATAATAGCAATCTGTCATTAGATCCCTTATAAGTTGCTGTTAAAGAGTCTTAGTCTTTGTTCATTCCATACTTTTGTAGCACCTGCTAGGTGCCAGGGGCTGTTTAAAAAAGTTACAAAATATTAACTTATTTAATAATGTTTGTTGTAAAAAACCTGGTGTGGTGCTTGGAATTTAGGAGCCATTCAATACTTGTTAGTTCCCTGCCACCTTGTAATGAATATTCATGGAACTGGGTCAGCGTTGAGGAGCTCTCTGAGGCAAAGCAGGTAGAAATGAGCAAAGACAAACACAGAATCTGTCTCCACCTGATGTATGAACTTAAACATGCAAACACTAGACTTTTGTGTATGGAGAACTAGAGCTTTGAGGGCAGGAGAGTTGCTCTGGAGTCAGACACACCATCAGGGTACAAGTCCTGACTATGCACTTACTAGCTGTGTGACCCTAGGAAAATTGGTTAATCTGAGACTTTTTCTCCACTTGTTAAGTAAAGATTCTAACAACCTCAACCAAAAATGCATATAGAAGCATTTAGCACAGTACCTGGGTTTAACACATTACTGTTGTTTTCAATATTAATTTAAGAAGCTACCAAAAATGTAAGGATTAAGAGCTGAATCAAGACCCCAGCCTAAGGAAACCTTCTATTGTTTTTGCTATTCCTTTTTTCCCCAACGTTTCCCAAGAGTATCTGCTGCCATCACGGACACAGCTGCACAAACAAGGCCCAGAGAAGTCAGTCACACAGCAAGCTTCCACAGCCTGGGGAAATGCATGCTACTGCTGCTGAGTTTGATCAGTATGTCTACAGAAATCAGAATGTGACTTTTAAAGGATAGGAGTAGTTCAGGTTTCTTCACCACAGGATTTGCTGCTTCCAGGGGGTGCTTAATTCTCCTGACTTGTCAAACTTAGGATCTTTGTCTCAGTCACAACTTAAGTGTTTTTGCTCCCTGACCCCAGCACTTCCTCCTCTGGCTTCACCCTCTGTGGAACATCCAGGAAGAACAATGATTTGGGCTACTCTTGACTTAGTTTACCTAAACAATGGTGGACTGTAATCTAAGTATTCTACGTGAGAACATGCAAACCCAGTCCACCTACCACCATACATTGCCCCTGAGGAGCAAGTCTGTCTGTTCCCCAGAGCCCACATCTTAACCGAAAAGCTTTTACTAGCAACTTGTGGTCACTTTTTAACCTGTTCCTGTTAGCTTACCCACAAGCCTGTTTAAAGTATGTTGGTCTAAGATTTTTTTTCCCCTCAATGTAAGCACCTAATACTTGTTTCCGCTTTTCAGAGAAAGCGGTTCTTTCAAAGGTGCCCAGTAGGTAGACCATCTCCCTAATGGTCCTCAGATGCATGTTATAAGAACTTTATGCTAGGAAATGAATTTCTTCTGATCCACCTTCAAGGCCAGAGGTATTCATGCTCTGTCAACTCCTAGAATGTAAGAATCTTTTTTTTTTTTTTTTTTTTTTTTTTTGAGATAAGAGTCTTAATCTGTAGCCCAGGCTGGAGTGCAGTGGTGCAATCTCAGCTCACTGCAACCTCTGCCCCCTGGGTTCAAGTGATTCTCGTGCCTCAGCCTCCCAAGTAGTTGGGACCACAGGCACACAACACCAAACCTGGCTGGGTTTTTTTTTTGGGTTTTTTTTTGTGTGTTTTTGGTAGAGACAGGGTCTTGTCATGTTGCCTAGTCTGGTCTTGAACTCCTGAGCTCAAGGGATCCGCTCACCTTGGCCTTCCAAAGTGCTAGGATTATAGGCATGAGCCACTGCGCCTAACCAGATGTCAGAATCTCAAGGGACTTTTAAAAATTAACACAACCCAAGGTTTTCACATTGTTCAAAAAAGCCACCATCTTTCCCTCCCTTCCCCAATATACACTCATTCATTTAGCTGCCCACTCACTCATTCCAAAACTGCCCATCTTTATGCTTTAAGATTTAATATCAGTTTTTCCTTAAAGAAAGGGTTTACAGTTAAAAGGGTTTGAAAATCAACTGATTTATTCCAAATCCCTCATGTTACTAAAAGGACACTGAGACCTACAGTGGGGAAGTAGCTTGGCCACTGGTCAGAGGAGATAGGTGATAAAGCTGGAACTAGACTCAAAGTCCTGCTCCAGTATTCCTCAGGCTTAGAATCAGCAAACCAGGCCCTGTTATCTCTTAAAACATAGGTTTCAATGGGGAAAAGGGTACAGAAGGCAGGAACACATTCCTCACATGTAGGGCGGTTACACCTAAGCCTAGGGCTTGTTCTGAGACTTAACTTTTTTTACTCAAGTGGGGTTAGCAGCTACTTCTTACTCCAGAGAGCACTAAGGACATAAGACCCCTGGTTTTAACTGGGGATAAATTATCTCCTTGAGGGACCAATAAATGTAGTTATACAAGAGCATATAAATGTGAAATGGGAATACAATGCCTATCTTTTAGAATGGTGAGAATTAAAGAGATGATTCATGTAAGTCCTCACTATGTGCCTAAATATCAGCAAAAGGCTTTTTCTCTAAGAACAGCTGAAATCCAGTGGACAGAGTCCTGAAGGGATACCCTTTCTAGTCCTTACCTCTTGGTTCCTGGCAGCAGGATGAGGCAGAGAGTGCCCGGGCACAAGCTGTTGTAGAGCTTTCCAATCTTCCGGCTCCAGCGCCAGGCTGCTATCTTCGGGTGGTCCAGTTTCAGAGTCTGGGATCAAAGCCATGTGTCGATACTCAGCCAGAACACTCTCTCGTTACCTTTGGAAGGGCTGCAACACTCTTCCTCTGCCTCTAAGGCTATGGGATTCCAGTAAAGGTTCCAGACAAATCCCTTTTCTAACACTGGAGCCCACACTGCAGGTTCTCTGCTGACCCAGCATCCCCAGGCCTTCAAGTTGGCTAAGGACTTCCTCAGGGGAGGACAGCTACTGTCCTTTCCTCCACATGGGTCTTCCAAGACCCCAAGCTAGGGGAGCCACATTGCTGATGAGGGGTCTAGTCTGGCTTCTGCCATTAAGTCTCTTTGTGACCTTGGGCAAGTGACTTACCAACTCTAGCCCCTACTTTTCATCTGCTAAGTATGAGAGATTAGACTAAGACAGGGTTTCCCAAGCTTCAGCCATTTACCTTCTACCTCCACTCTTCTGCTTGTATATCCCTCTAACATTTTTCCATAAAGTGAGTTAATTTCTTCCTTAGCCTTGTCTAACTAATACCATCCACAAAATCATAGGCTCAATGTAGTTGCTGTATACTTTAACAAGTATTAGCAAAACAAGTCCATTCAGATGTCTTAGATATAATAAAGACAGACAAGTCCATAATCATAAAAGTGAAAACAAAAAAGAAAAGACCATCTATGACAACCACAATTTATCTTGTGTATGTACCACACTTTGGGAAACCCTAGACTAGATCACTGAATAATTGTCCAGCTCTCTGACTTCCTGCCTTTGTCCCTCAAAGTCCTTTGGAGATCTGGAAGACTAAAAAACTAAGTTTAGCAGGTATGGTGGGGGCAAAAGTATGAGAGATCTGGGAGAAAAGGAGATGTGGCCAGGACTGGAGGAAGCTGGAGAGTGAAATAAGACTGAGGGCCAGGGTAGAAAAAAAAAAAGATTAAAGGATTAAGTGTCACCGAGCAGGACTCTCCTGACATCTTCTCCAAGACGCCTTCACTCACTCACCTGCAAGGCCTCCTGTTCAAAGGGGGGAGGTACAACACGAAGCCCTGGGAGCCTTGTTGATTCAGGTGGTAAGCCTCTGAGCCAGGCATGGAGGTGCCTGGGGGTTAGGGCATGCCTGCCTTTCAGCTTCCAGTCCTTGCCTGTGAGAATGTTGAGGGCCTGCTGGGCACTGCCAAAACTTTTGAATTCTGAAAGCAAGAACCCCCACCTTATGTTATTAAGGGCCAAGAAAGTTGATCACCATCCAAGCTGCCTGGCCAGGGTCAAAGGAGAAGGACAGAATCAGGAACTGCTGCCCTGGTCCAGCCCAGGAGGTGAATCTTCCTTTCTCTGACCTCATGTTATCACCATCCCCAGTTTCCTTCCCCAAAGCTACATTCAGTAGCATAGACTTACTCAGGAAACAGTATTTTTTCTGCTTTCCACTTTTAAGATCTTTAGGCAAGATCACAGCTTCCAGGCCAAGAAAGAGGCGGGGCTCCTGCAATAGCTGTTCTTTGAAGGTTTCACTCACTCCAGACAGATATATAGAGCCTTGGTTTTCAGAATCTCCTTCCAGCTCATTCACGAGGGTGTCACAGTCAAGCGTGAGCTCTGTCACAGGCCTCTGCACCTAACCAAGGAAAGTTGGTGTTAGTGGTAGAAAATCAATTTAACCCTCAGGCCTGTTGGATACTAGCAAGTTGTTGCCATTATTAATAACTTCATTTTTCAGTTTCCTAAAATTTTCCGTTTCTTTCCTTTTCTGTAAAAGGAAACTAAAGATAATGGCCTCACAGAATTATGTTAGAGACTTAATTGATAAATACATATTTTCATGTAAACATATTCTCTTCAGTTTCCTGCCTCCCACCCTTAATGAAATTCTGTTTATGTGCACAAGAAACTTCAAAATACCACCATTTGATCTCCCTGAAAGGTGAAGAAAAGGGTAACCACAAAGAACCAACCAGAATAAACCACAGGGGACTTAAGTAGTAATAAAGAATGCAAGGAAGACCCAAATCTAGCCCAGGATGATTTCTGACACAAACGAAGGCCGTTATGTCTTCAGTCACTGCCAGTAGGAGAATGTTAGACTTGGCTGAAGACTTTCCATAACAAAGTCTTGTGCGTGGGCCTCTTGAGGGTGTTTCCTATATGTCCTGGGGCACTATAAATACAGGCTGTGGTAGGCCAGACCCGAGCAAAGGGGGCTTTCTCTTGTCACCCTACCTTGATGCAGATACCATCTACCAGAATACCATCCAAGGACTCTATGGCCAGCTGGGCAGCTTCTAGGACTTCATACTGTATACAGAGATGAGGCTGCAGAAAGACCAAGATTTCCTCATCATTGCTTTCCAGCTCAAACTGCTAAAGAAGGGGTTGGGGAAAGGATTCAAACTACAGTGGCCAAAGCCACCAGAATGGATGCCTTTACTGTGCTGGGCTACACAAGTATTGATTGTAAACTGTCAACTTTAAATGGGATCATCAAAGTTCAGAAGCTAGCTTTCAGACAACAAATAACTTTGTCATTTAAAATGAACTACCCAACAGGCTTTTCATAATATTTATTATGCATCACTAAAGTCATCACTGCAAGTCACGGGCAGAGATTCCCATTTGTCTTTTGGCTTAACTTTATAAGCTTGGGAAGGATAAGTTCTTCCACTGGATAGGCTACATCTTCAAATGGTCTGCTTTTCTGTTTGTTAACTCGGAGTAACTAAATCTTTGTGATTATCTGAGCCATAGCATCAATATGGAGATAAAAGCCTTCCCATAGAAAAGTTTCATGACACTGGATTTGGCAATGGTTTCTTGAATATGACATCAAAGGCAGGCAACAAAATTAAAAATAGACAAATTAGACTTCATAAAAATTAAAACCTTTTGTATATCAAAGGACACTAACAGCAGTGTCAAAAAGCAACCCACAGAATGGAGAAATAGTTGCAATCACATAGCTAATAAAAGATTAATATCCAGAATGTACAGAGAAATCCTACAATTCAACAATAAAAAAGCCAAACAACCTGATTTAAAAATGGGCAAACACTGCAGAGTAGCTGGAACTGAAAAAAATAAATAAGAAAAAAAAGGGCAAACAAGTGAATAGACATTGCTGCAAAAGATGTACAAATTGCCTCCGACACTCAACATCACTAATCATTAGGGAAACGCAAATCAAACCCAAATGAGATACCATTTCACATCCATTAGGATGGCTACTATTAAATAAAATAGAAAACAAGTGTCAGTGAAGATGTAGATAAGTTGGAACCTTTGTTCTTTGCTGGTAGGAATGTAAAATGGTATAGCCACTGTGGAAAACAGTATAATGGTTCCTCAAAAAATTAAACATAGAATTACTATTTGATCCATCAATTCCACTTCTGGGTATACGCCCAGAAGAACTGAAAGCAGGGACTTGAACAGAGATATGTGTACAACCATGTTCATAGCAGCATTATTCATGATAGTCAAAGGTAGAAACAACCCAGGGTCAGGCACAGTGGCTCACGCCTGTAATCCAAGAACTTTGGGAGGTCAAGGTGGGTGGATCTCTTGAGTCCAGGAGTTCAAGATCAGCCTGGGCAACACAGAGAGACCCTGTCTTACAAAAAATTAGCCAGGCGTGCATGCCTGTGGTCCCAGCAGGAGGCTGAGGTGGGAGGATTGCTCGAGCCCAGGAGGTTGAGGCTGTAGTTAGCTGTGATCACGCCACTGAACTCCAGCCTGGGTGAGCAAGACCCTATCTCAAACAAAACAAAACAAAACAAAAAAAAAAACAAAGGGTAGAAACAAGAAACAACCCAAATGTCCATCAACAAATGGATAACCAAAATGTGGTATATACATGAAATGGAATATTATTTTGCCTTGAAAATGAAATTCTAATACATGCTACAACATGAATGAACCTTGAAGACATGCTAAATTAAATAAACCAGACACAAAAGGACAAATATTGTATGATTCCACTTATGTGGGGTACGTACACAGAGTAGTCAAATTCATAAAGACAGAAAGTAAAACAATGATTACCAGGGGCTGGGGGGAGGGGTAATAGGAAATTATTGCTTAATAGGAAATTTCAGTTTGGGATGATGAAAAAGTTCTGGAGATGGATGGTGATGATAGCTGCACAATATCAACGTACTGAATGCCACTTAAAAATGGTTAAAAAGGTACATTTTATTTTATATGTATTTTACCCGCCACCCCCCCAACCAAAAAAAGGGGCCAAGAGAAAGACTTAGGAAGATGTTATAGTCCCTTGCTATACACTTCTCATCCCCCAATCCATCTTCTCAGGGACAATCTTTGTATTTTTATTTTTAGTAATAGAAAAGCCATTAATAAAAGATTTGGAAGCTGGGTGCAGTGGCTCATGCCTGTAATCCCAGCACTTTGGGAGGTGGATCACTTGAGGTCAGGAGTTCGCGACCAGCCTGGCCAATATGGTGAAACCCAGTCTCTACTAAAAATACAAAAATTAGCCAGGCGTAGGGGCGCATACCTGTTGTCTCAGCTACTTGGGAGGCTGAGGCATGAGAAATCATTTGAACTGGGGAGGCAGAGGCTGTGGTGAGCCAAGATGGCACCACTGCACTGCAGCCTGGGCCTCTGTCTCAAAAATAAAAATAAAATAAAAATTAAATTAAAAAATTTGGAGACAGCCATTTTAAAATATCTAGGATCCTGCACTTAGATCACTTTAGAAGTGTTTTTACTTCACTTTCATACATTGTAATACACCAGTTTAATAGTTACCTAGTTCCGAATTCTAAAGGAACAATATATTTACAGTGAAGTCTTCCCCTAATCCCATTAGCTAGCTGCCTAATTCTTCCCCCTAGAGGCCTCCATTGTTACCTTTATTGTATATCATTCTACAAACATCCTATATTACACTGTTTCCATTTTTCTTTTCATGATTTCTTCCATGTCTCTATATGCTTATGATGTTATTGCTTCACATATAAACTTTATCTATTGATATGGTATTGTTATGACTGTGAAGATGGAGACATAACTTGTGAAGTCCTTTTGAACTACATAAATTTTTAAAACCATATGCAAGTATTATTTTTGTTAAAGTAAAACTAATCTCTTTAAAGGGCTTTTATGTAAATACAAACCTACAATACCAAAAACTTACCCTAAGAGATAAGAGATAACAATAACAACAAAAGCCCTCCCATAATCTTCCTCCTGTATCTTAACCAAGCAAGCCATGAGCCTACTCTGTAATGTAAAAAAAGAAGTAACTTTCTAAGATATGAAAGTTACTTCTCTTTTTGAAAGAGTATTTTATCATTTAAAGCTGAGGTACAATCATAAGGACCACAGGTTATATTCAACCAGCAGACATATTTTTTCGTATGGCCTGGTATTTGAGAAATGGGAGCCAACATATGAAAACTGACAGATTTCTCAATTCTTGTTTTTAAATTGTTTGTAGCAATGTGGTCCCACATTGCTTGAGCCCAGGCTGGTCTTGAACTCCTGGGCTCAAGCAATCCTCCCTCCTCAAACTCCCAAAGTGCTGGGATTACAGGTATAGGCCACCACGCCCAGCCAGATTTCTCAATTCTTTAAACACACACAACAAAAGATCTCACAATACTGGGTATACATTCTTGTGGGTCAACAACTGCTCTCATTAGTGTATGTCTCACACTCCAGTTGGTAGCAATCAAGCTTACTTTACGAATATTTGCTATCTGCATGGCCCAAGCAGTCACCTGAATGTCTAACACTAATCTAGAAAATGAAATCTGAATTTTCCGGTCTTACCTGACGGGTTTCAAGAACAAAAGTCATTGACTGGACTGGGCCAAAGCTCTTAAACAGCCTCTTCAGAGCCCTGAGATTGCAATTTTTGCTAAATGGCCCAGCATAGACAGTTGATATCTCTGTCCACTTGATCCTCATCTGTAGGAAAAACAACAGAATATAGTATGGGAATGAATATGGAAAGAGAACTGAAATCATGAGTCAATGCATGGGATTATTCACCAAAGATTTTTTTGATATAAATACTTGCCAAATGTCCAAGGATGTTCACTGAAGTATTATTTGTAATAGCAAAAATGTATAAAGCACAAATGTTAATAGGTATATCATATAGCAGAATACTATGCAGCCATTAAAAACAAGGGAAATAAGATATGTAGTGATACAGAAAGATGTATGAGATATACTGTTAAATGAAAAAATAAAGTTGCAAAACAGTATGCATAGTCTGATTCCCATTTTCATAAAAATATTTTTAAATGTTAATATGCAGATAGTAAAAATCTAGAGAAAAACACAACAAATTAAATAAAGCATGTATTACTTTCCTTAATGATGAGAGGTTATAATAAGTCACTAAATAAATCATTCAGCAGAACCCATTCACTTACCCTTTTGTTCATCTCCTCAGTGAGGACAGGTGAAAAGGCCTTAAAAGAGAACTGAACAATGCTGAAGGGAAACAGGGGGATTTCCACTCTGGCCTGCTCAAGAACCTGTAGAGAACAGCACAGCCTGGATAAGGTAGGAACCTCATACTCTATTGTGGCTCCTGGATATGAGCCACAATAATTTAAACAGTAGTTGTCTTTTTACGCATACTGAAAGGTAATATGGGGCTGACTTCCAGGTCTGCAGGAAAATGGTGAAACCACACACCTTCCCCAAAGAACCACAGAATCAATAAAAAGAATAAAAATAAAATACATATGAGCCATACCTTCAGCATTACTAAGAGACAAGGGCTATTACAAAAATTTTCAAATGACCTGTAATTAAATAAATAAGTGTAATTCCCACTATTGTAAACTGCTGCAAGCCTGTGAGTAAGGAAAGCAAGGGAGAGGAGGCTTAACAGATTTGGATAAAAAAAAAAAAAATCAAGGGGCATGGAAGAATTAGATGAAGCACAAAAAAACCCCAAAATAAAAACTCCAATTAAATGTCAAATAAGGAACATGGGTCATGATTTTGACATTTCTCAGCACTTGACTACAAGCAAGAGGCTTGGCAGCCTCAGAGAAGCCATGCTTCTGGAGAAGAATCAGATATATAGAGAAAAGGTGTACTCCTTGGAGACACTGCTGTGAAGAATGCCAACTCTTCTGAACAATATTATAAATTCCTCCCTTCCCTCAACACCACACCATCATTCTGGAAATGGAGAACTAGGAAGCTTCACTTCAGCCTCTCACTCTCACAGAAACAATGAGTTAACAACAATATACAGACCAGAACACCTTTGACAGAACTGTAGAGATTCGATGAGAAGCTATATAGCACCTAGACCAGCATGAAACCAAGAAGGGTTTCCAGTAAATGGGAAAGGAAAATTTGTGATGTTTTGTGGTCCCATCTACACCTCTCCCTATCTGACATAATATGGCTTCTCCCACACCACAGATCCTCTCTTGGGATGGAAAAAAAAGAGGGGACCATGTGTCCAATGTTCTGGGTACTGTGGGGGCTGTCTGAGGGACTATTTTCTGTTTTGCGTGACTCAGAAGGCTGACAGGACTGAAGAAGGCCTTGCTTGGAAGCCACTGAAAACAGATGTGATCACCATGGCATGTTAGAGCTGCAGTAAGAAACCAGGGGAAGAAAGAGATTATGGGCTCTGAAAAGAAGTAGGGACAAGGGGCTCAGGGAACAACTAAAGGCACATGCATAACCCCAGAGAAGACAAATCTCCAGAACAGGTTTGGGAGGTCATGAAATCTCTAACTAGGCTGATTGGTGAAGGTCTTCCCCTGCACGAAGCAGTCTGTAAAGACAACAACTGGGTATTTATTCAAATGCCCAAGCCTCAACAATACCAACAACAATAAGTCACAAGGCATACAAAGAAACATAGCCCAAGTTTCACTTCTGCAAAATAAAAAAGTTATAAGATCTCTTTCACAATAATATAAATATACCTAACATTACTGAACTATGTACATAAAAACAGTTAAGATGGTAAATTTTATGTTTTTTACTACAATAAGAAGAGAGGCAGGAGAGGAAAGGGAGAGAGAATCCCTTGATAAGTAGAGGAAAAGCACAAAAAAAAGAAGAAAAAACTGCACTGAGGAAGGCAGAATAAAAGAGATGCTCTTGAATGAAAACCTTGTTCAAAAACAAATCAGTAAAATTAGAAAATAGTAGACCATATTAATCTAAACTACTATTAAAAAAACAGCAACAGCTGGGCACGGTGGCTCATGCTTGTGATCCTGGCACTTTGGGAAGCCAAGGTGGGAAGATACTTTGAGCTCAGGAGTTTTGAGACGAGCCTGGGCAATATAATGAGACCGCATCTGTATAAAAAATTTAAAAATTAGCCAGGCATGGTGGCACATGCCTGTAGTCCCAGCTACTCGGGTGGCTGAGGCAGGAAGATCGCTTGAGCCCAGAGGTCAAGGCTGCAGTGAGCTCTGCTCACGCCACTGCACTCCAGCCTGGGCAATAGAGCAAGACCCTGTCTCAAAAACAAAAACAAAAGCCAAGACATAAAGTGAGAATCGAAGCATTTCAGCTGATGAAAATTATTCCCCCTAAAAAAAATATCAACCATGGGGCTAAAGGATACAGTTAACATTACGGTCTAAACTGAATTGAATATTAGCAGCCAAGCATTTGAGGATATGAAAAAGCAACTACAAGTTGTCAAGAAAGAATAGATTCAAGTGAAATTTTAATAAAGGGCATTAATGAAAAGCATGGAAAGAATTAGGAGTATACAAATGAAATCAAAAGGATCAGAGAGAAAGTAGGTGAATGAAAGATAGGCCAGCGGGGGACAACATATATGCCTAAGTGAAGTCCATGAGGAAGAAAATTAAAGCAATGGAACCAAATACTTGAAAATACAATCCAAGAAAACCTTCTGGAAATAAAAGAAACTACAACCTAAATATTGAAAGGGGCCTTGGGTACCAATAAAAAGTGACTTGGAATGATCAACTCTGAGACATAGCTTAGTAAAACAATTAGACTTTAAACAAAACGGGAAAAATAAATCCTCAGTAAAAGTAACTTAAAAGGCCAAGAAAATTAGATTGCCATTAAATTTCTCAAATGCAACTTACAAGGATTTCCATCCCCAGTCAAGACTGAATAACAAAGAGTAGAGTTACCCTCTCTCCTCAAACACCTAAGAAACTATAAAAAATATATGATAAAGAGAATGAGAAGACAAGCCAGACTGGGAGAAAATATTTGCAAAAGACTTATCTGTTAAAGGACTCTTACCCAAATATACAAAGAACTATTAAAACTCACCAATAAGAAAATGAACAATCCAATTTTAAAAATGAGTAAAGAGCTGAACAGACACTTCACCAAAGAAGATATACATATAGCAAATAAGCATATGAAAAGATGCTTCACATTACATGTCATTAGGGGACTGCAAGTTAAAACAATGAGATACTAATACATATCCATCAGAATAGCCAAAATCCAACAAAACACTGACACCATCAAATGCTGAAAAGAATGTGGAGCAACAGGAACTCTCATTCACTGCTGGTGGGAATGCAAAATCATAGACACTTCAGAAGTTCAGCAGTTTCTTACAAGACTAAACATATTCTTACTATACAATCTAGAAATTGCACTCTTTGGTATTTGCCCAAATGTGTTTGAAACTTATGTACACATGAAAACCTGCACACAGATATTTATAGCAACTTTGTCCATAATTGCCAAAACTTGGAAGCAGCCAAGATGTCTATCAGCAGGTGAATGGATAAATTGTGGTAAATCTAGGTAATGTATAGTTATTCAGTGTTAAAGAGGAAAAAAAACTATAAAGCAGTGAAAAGACATGGAGAAAACTTAAATACATATACTAAGTTAAAGAAGCCAGTCTGAAAAAGCTACATACTATATGATTCCAACTATGTGACATTCTAAAACAGGCAAAATTATGGAGACAGTAAAAAAAAAATCAGTGGTTTCCAACAGGCAGAGCACATTCATCACAGATTTTTAGGTCAATGAAACTATTCTGTATGATACTATAATGGTAGATATATGTCACTATACATTTGTCAACACCAAGACAGAACCCTAATGTAAACTATGGACTTTGGTAATTATATGTCATAGTGGGTTCATTGATTTTAACAAATGTACTACCCATGTACAGGTTGTTGATAGTGGTGGAAGTTGTTTGTGTGGGTGGGTGTGGGGGTAAATGGGAACTCTCTGTACTTTCTTTTTTTTGAGACAGAGTCTCTGTCGCCAGGCTGGAGTGCAGTAGTGTGATCATACGTCAGTCACTGCAACCTCCACCTCCTGGGCTCAAGCAATCCTCCCATCTCAGCCTCCTGAGCAGCTGGGACCACAGGCATGTGCTACCAGGCCTGGCTAATTTTTTGTAGGGACAGTGTTTCACCATGTTGCCCAGGTCAGTCTCAAACTTCTGGACTCAAGAGATCCACCTACCTCAGCCTCCCAAAGTCCTGAGATTACAGGTGTAAGCTACTGCACCAAGCTTATACTTTTCATTTCATATTGTTGTGAACCTAAAACTGCTCTAAAAATAAAAGTCTATTAAAATAGCAATAATAATGCCCAAAGAGCCCTTGAGGCCCATGTAAGTGCTCAGGAAGAAAAAAAAAAAAATTCCTAAGAACAGCAGTTCTCGGGATATTGGAAAATGAAGGACAGTGATCCTTAAAGATAGGAAACCGATAGATCTATAAATAATCCCCCTCAAATATTCAGTTGAGTGGGGATTAGTGTATCCATGTAAGTAAACTATGCGAGGTCAAGGAAAGGATGCCCAAAAGGATTAGAGGAAACAATCGCAAGGGCTAACACAAGGCCAGGAATGGTTTAGATTCCCAAAAGCTAGAGTGTAAAATCTCATAATTTATGGAGATTAAGTACTTAGTAGGGTTTTGCTTCAGTAGTGGGACAAAATTTACTCTGGTTTCACCTAACAAACCTTAAAAGCAAAAATTCAAAAGGATCTGGCCAGGCATAGTGGCTCACCCCTGTAATCCCAGCACTTTGGAATGCTGAAGTGGGCAGATTACTTGAGGCCAGGAGTTTGAGACCAGCCTAGGCAACATAAGAAAGAAAAGAAAAGAAAGATAAGAAAAGAAGGAAGGAAAGAAAGAAAGAAGATCCAAAAGGACCAAAGTGTTTCCAAGTAACTTTACCACATCTCAGACCAAAGCTCACAAATATTTATAGAAATACGAAAATATATAGCACCCAACAAATTAAAATTCACTGTGTCTGGCATCCAATACAAAAACTACCAGGCTGCAAAGAAGAATGAATATAGTCCATAATAAGGAGAAAAACCAATCAATTTCAGTTAATCTAAAAATGACACAGGTTATCAAATTAATAGAGAAGGATGTTAAAATAGTTATTGTAACTATATTCTGAAATTTAAGAAGCTAGAGGAAAGTCTGAATGTTAACTAGACACATGGAAGATACAAAATAGAACAAAAGTTAACTTCCAGAGGTAAAAAATACAATGTGTGAGGTGAAAGTACACTGGATTGGATTATCAGTAGATTAGATACTGCAGCAGAATTAGAAACCTAAGACATAGATAGCAACGGAAACAATCTAGAATAAAACAGACAGGAAAAAAAACTGGAAAAAACATGAACAGCACATCAGTGAGCTATGGGACAACTTTAAACGGCCTAATACATATGCAGTGGGAGTGCCCAAAGGAGGGGAGGGTGGTGAAAGAAAAAATAATGGGGAGAAATAATGGTCAACATTTTTTCTAATTTGATAAAAACGATAAACCCGCAAACTGCAAAAGCTCAACAAGCTCAAGCAAAAGACACATAAAAAAGGAACACTTGGCCGAGCCTAGTGGCTCACCCCTGTAATCCCAGGCTGGAGTGTAGTGGTACGATCATAGTTCACTGCAGCCTCAACCTCCTGCGCTCAAGCGATACTGGCATGTTCTTAAAATATCTCCCCACATATTTATTAGAATTAAGAGAAAAAACAAGAACTCTGCAATAGAGAAAGCAGACAACACCTTGACCAGGTGATCAAAATAAACAGCCCAAAAGAGGGGCAGATGAGTAATAACTGCCTCTGGATGCAACACCCCAAGAAATTTGGCTAAGAATGCATAATCTGAATTTAATCATGAGCAAACACCACACAAACCTAAAATAAGCAACTCTGTTAAAAAAGGGAGGGGGGCATGCATTACTCAAAAAGTATTAAGGTTATGAAAGACAAAGAAAGGTTGAGGAACTGTTCCAGCTTTAAAGGAGACTAAAAAGATATGACAAGTAATTGTAATACATGACCCTAGAAATGATACTGTTCTAAAGGGAAAAGACATGCTATAAAGACATTATTTGGTCAGCCAAGAAAATTAGAATACAGATGACAAGTAGATAAAGGTACCAGGACAATATTAGATTTACTAAAATTGGTAACTATGTTAAGATGTGGTTATATAAAATAATATTTTTATTCTCATGAAATACACTCTGAAGTGTTTAGGGCCATGATATATGCAGCTTACTCTCAAATGGTTCAGGAAATGCCATACAGAGAGGAAGAAAGAGAGAGTGTGTACATGAGAGAGCATAAGCATGAGGGTACATATAAAATAATAAAGCAACTGGGGCAGAGTGCTAAAAAAGGTGAATCTAGACAGAAAGTATACAGGTGTTCTACCATTCATGCATGCTTTCTGTAAGGTTGAAATTATTTCCAAACAAAATGTTAAAAAAAAAAACAAACACAGATCTTCTGAATACGATAACATAATAAGCTCATGTTTGATGTAGCCTCTCTGACTTAACATACAGCAATGATACATAAAATATAAAAAGAAAAAAATCGAAAAGATATAGCCAGGCTCAAAACCAAGATAAACGTTTCCATGAACCAGAAACACAACAGAAACTCAAAGATGTATGCAAGGCCAAAGCCAGAGGCCTGCTGGGCTCTGGAAGCAGGCATTGGCAGCTGACAGTTCTGCCCCTATGAGGACTTAGGTACTCCATACAAGATGTGAGACACAAGCCAGGCTTGCTAACTGTAGCCAGGGTTGCTGATGAAAAAAAGCTTGACACTGGCATGGGGTGCAAAGGGCTACATTCCCCTCTGCTTTGAATATAACCTTCAAAGGTTCAGCAGGCCACTCACCTCTTTATTTGAAAGACACTTAATAGTTTGACAATTTCTGGAAGATGGAAGTTCACCAGCATCTGTCTCCCGGGTCAAAAAAAGAAGCTTCTGACCCACTGAATCCAAGCATTCTAAAACACTATAAAGAAGTAGAAGAGTTAAGGTAAGAACAACAGTTTTCCAGAACCTGACAGTTATTTCTCTATACTTGCATTATACAATATGGTAGCCACTAGCAATATATAGCTATTAAAATTAAAATTAAATAAAATTAAAAATTCAGTTCCTCAACTGCACTAGTCAAATGTGACTAGCAGCTACCAAACGAGATAGCACAGACGTAGAGCACTTCCATCATCATAGAAAATTGTTTTGGACAGTGTTGCTTCAATAGAGAGAGGAAGGATAAACAAGAAATATACCCAAAGCTCTCTATCAAAAAGATTAGGCAAAATTCTAAAGATCTGATACATTTGCTATAGTCTGGAGACAAAGCCCTTTTGAGTCTGTGTGTGTGTCTTTCATAGTCTGGGCAATACAACAAGGCTACAGATTGACTCTTCTAGCCAAAATACCAACTAGTCTATCATCTTTCCCAGTGCTACCTAGGTTCAACGTATTCCAATTATTTTTTCTTTTTTTTTTTTTTGATCAAGGATATCATTTTAGACCAGCCACTAGATTCAGAAAATTAGAAATTAAATACTATATATTAAGGCTAGAAGGTGGTATTTTTTCCGTGGTTTTTGTGATAGATGTTATCATTTTTTGGTAAATAGTTTTTAATAGACTCAAAAGAGAATAAAAACATTCTCAGGTGTTGTTAAGTAAGAAACTAGATACTCCATTTGTCTTTGCTCTTGTTTCAAACTGAGAATATTACCTTGTGTTTGGGTGCTGAAGTACTTCTGCTGTGTTTTTAGGCTCTTGGCCTGCTGCTTGTATTTCTTGGTGATTAGCTAGTGCTTCTAGATTTAGTTCTGCAATCTTGAAGAAAATAAAGTGGTAAAAATATAATTGCTTACAGAGCATTTGATGCTCAAATAAATACAAAACAAAAAGCAACAACAACAAAAAGCAAAAAATCCACTTGAATAATGTTCTCTGTTTTCTTAGGCAGTGGCTTTGCCATTGCCACAGCCCTGGGATGGCTTCAATAGTTACCAGATGGTTTATGGTTGCTTAGCCAAGACCGGCAATCTGTTATCAGCTACTAACATGAATATGGGGAAGGGCCAAGTAGGGCTGATTGAAAAAGGATGTCAATTTTGGCTCATCACTCATCCAATAGTCAGTCACTTAAAATTTACTTCTCTGCAAACATGCAATTTTGGAAATGATAAAAGAATGGCTTTTACAGGAAAATTTTTTAAAAAGACTTTATTAGTTTAATACAAAATCATGAGAAGTCTATTCTAGTTATTTCTTCTCCTTCCGTAAAGTGGGAGCCCACCAGGGAGTTGTGATGTAGAGAGAATAATTTTTAAAGTTACAAATTTTTAAAAATAAACTTTTTTTTAGAATCAGTTTAGATTTACAGAAAAATTATGAAAATAGTACAGAGTTCCCATATAGTATACCTCCATTTTTACCTATTAGTAATAGATTTGTATGGTGCATTTGTCACAATTAATGAACCAATAGTAATGCATTATTATTAATTAAGCCCATGCTTAATTCAGATTTGGTTAGTTTTTATCCAAGTAAGACACAATTTTCACTGGAAATCAAGCATAATTAAGTGCCCCAAGTGTGGTTTGAGAATCCTGGGGTTTCCAGACATCTTCTTACAAGGGGTGAGGTCCTTCCTTCTCCAACTATGTGACATAACAGACTGAATGTGAAAGCAGATATGAAAAGCCACTTGTTTTCTATTAAGCTAAATATTAAAAGGTTTCACAAAAATACCTAAAACAATGATGTTCTTTCCACTAATTTTTATGGAAAATTCTTTTTTCCATAAAAGTAAGTTATTTGTAGCTGGACAGAGTGGCTGTATATGCTTAAGTTCCAGCTACTCAGGAGGCTGAAGTAGGAGGATCCCTTGAGCCCAGGAGTTCCAGTCCTGCTTAAGCAACACAGTGAGACTCCGTCTCAAAAAAAAAAAAAAAAAAAAAACAGAAAAAGAAAAAAAAGTGATTTGTGTTAACACATAATGGCTTTTTATTTATCTTAAACTAATATTAAAAATTTATTTAATTTCTAATATGGTAAATGTTGATAGATACTGTAACCCAGAGTCCCTGGGTCTTCAGGTGCACACTATAAAAGTGTAACCCTTGTTGCATCTTGTTGTTTCAAAAGGGTACAGGAAGACCACCAGCTACAGCAAGACAAAAACCAGCTGGAACCAGAGATGCCTGAAGTTAGAGATGAACTTGGCAAACTCTCTGCATTACCATACTAAAAATCTCACCTAGGGAGGAACTTATTCTCCATTTTCTATACATGCATGTGTCAAGGAACAAACCCTGCCTTTACATGCAATGACTCAGCCGACTAGCAAAATAAAAGCCCTGCTTTTGCCTTCATTTGGGGAGACAGTGCTTTGGGAACTATCCCTGATGTTCTTACTTGTTGCAAAGTAATAAAATCCCCTTGTTAAATCCTCTTGGGCCAGGCACAGTGACTCACGCCTGTAATCCCAGCACTGTGGGAGGCTGAGATGGGTGGATCACCTGAGGTTAGGAGTTTGAGACCAGCCTGGCCAACATGGTGAAACCCCGTCTCTAATAAAAATACAAAAAAAAAAAAAAAAGGTGTGGTGGCAGGCACCTGTAATCCCAGCTGCTCGGGAAGCTGAGGCAGGAGAATCACTTGAACCGGGGAGGCAGAGGCTGCAGTGAAGAGAGATCGCACCACTGCACTCCAGCCTGGGAAACAGAGTGAGACTCTGTCTCAAAAAAAATAAAAATGAAAAAAAATATTCCTTGGTAGTGGTCATTGGGTTAACACCCACTAAGTGACTGAACACACCACTGTGTGGGTAACAATATAAAAAGAGTCATGAGACCAAAAGGGTTTTAGAACCTATTGTAGTGATTTAGAGCAGAGATTAGCAAACACCAATACATATTTTTTTGTAAATAAATAAAGTTTTATTTCAGCTGTGCCCACCAGTGTTGACATAATGTCTATGGCTGCTCTTGCAGTACCACAGCAAGTTGAGTAGTTGCAATAAAGACAATATGATCTGCAAAGCCTACAATATTTACTAGTTGGCCTTTACAGAAAAAGTTTGCTAATCCCTGGTATACAGAAAAGACAGAATGTGACAGACCTGGGTTTCAATTCTGGTTCCACCTCTGACTGACTGTGGGACCTCAGATAAGTTATCTAACCTTTGGTAACCTCGAAAGGCTCATGTATAAAATTGGAATGATAATAGCTAACTCACAGGGCTGTTGTGAGGATTAAATAAGATAATGTATATACAGCATTTTAGAACAGTACACTTAAGACCTCAGTGAGTGGTGGCTATTATTATCTATATGCTCAAAGAAGATCTGTTAGAATGTCTTTCTACCACCTGACACAAAAGACTATTCTGGCTGTTACTTATTATTCTATGTGGAGTACAATTTATTTCATAATGGAGTCATGATGGAATGTACTATGCAATGGGACAATCTAATAGGTTAGAATGCATTATAATAAAGTTTGTCAGAGACTATGTCCTCTTCCATGTCTCCCTTATGTGTTGTTCTAACATTTACCCACTGAACTGCTGTTGAAACAATTGTATGCTCCCCCTACTCCAAGAAAACAAAAATCTATGCAGATTTTTTATAATTATTAGTATTAACTACAATAATCACCACACCACCAGTATAGTGCTTAGTATATTCAAGACACTGTGCTAAGAATTTTATACACAATATCTCATTTACTCTCAACAATATCCCAGAAAAGTGTGTATTCCCATATTATAGATCCAAAAACTGATGTTGTTCAGAGAAATTGCCCTAGATTATACAGCTAGACATAGTAGAACATATATTTTAAAACAGATAAGCCCAACTTCAGAGACTATATACTTAACCACATTATGCTAGTGATATGGGTCTTAATTCGAAATACATGCTAGGCTTCAATCACACTGCCATTTTCTTTTTTTAGGCTTCAATCACACTGCCATTTTCTTTTCTTTTTTATTTTTTGAGATGAAGTCTTGCTCTGTCACCTAAGCTGGAGTGCAGTGATGCAATCTCGGCTCACTGCAACCTCTGCCTCCCGGCAACCTCTGCCTCCCCGGTTCAAGCGATTCTCCTGTCTCAGCCTCTGGAGTAGCTGGGACTACAGGCACGTGCCACCACACCTGGCTAATTTTTGTATTTTTAGTAGAGACGGGGTTTCACCATATTGGCCAGGCTGGTCTCGAACTGCTGACCTGGTGATCTGCCCACCCTGGCCTCCCAAAGTGCTGGGATTACAGGCATGAGCCACTGCACCTGGCCCACACTGCCATTTTCATAAAAATAGATAATAGGAGTTGGTAGTCTGTGATAATCTGATCTAGTCCCATGATTTTAAGAAAAGATGAACACACTGGGCAAAGATACTAACCTTTTTTGGGCCATGCTTAAGGAAATACCGAGCCAATTCAAGGATTGTTCTAGCATCTTCTGTGGCATCATGACCAAGTCTGTCTGGACACTGTATATCCTTCCTGGAAAGTCAATATAAAATTGACATACTGGAAGCACTTTTAATGATAGGCTTTTTCAACCACCTCAAGTGTTCTGATTACATATAAAATGTTAGAATTCTGATAATTAGATTTGCTTCACAAAAATCAAGGTTCCTTTATTCCAGCTAATTGCCAAGCCCTGCGAGAGGAACTGGGGGTGCAAAACAATCAGGAATGGCTTTGTTTACAGCAAGCATAGCATCTGGACAAAAGGCTACCCAACAAAAAGTTTCTGGCTGACTCCCCGGCCAGGCCCTTCTCTAAGAAATGGGCCAGGCCCATTTCTCAGATCTAACCATTGTTTAAAGTTGCCTTCCTGAAACGTTTTTATTTGTATATAAGTGTCTATACATACTTAAATACTTTCTAAGGTGTTTTTAAAAAGCTTAATATATGTATATATTTATAGATAGAACTAAATCTAATCTATATCATATAAATATTGAGGCATATATAGATCTTGCTCTGCATCTCTTATTCTCAGGAGTGTCTTAGAGAGGTTTCCATATCACAAACATATTTATCATATTCTTCTGAACAACAAAATATTCAATAATACAGATAACCATAATTTACTCAACCAGACTTCTAGAATATTTGAGGTTTTCTATTTTGCTATTTTAAACCATGTTATAATGAACACCTTTGTACATATGTGTCTTAATACAATAGGACAGTATAAGTATGTTATACTATCTTGTATAGGCATATAGGTATGTTATATTTTGAAATTTTGGTTACCTCTTCTGCCTTCATGGTTCAGTTCTGTCCATTAAGCCTCGACTGTGAATGTAAACCCCTGTCTCTATTGCTACAATTTCTTCATTTCATAAGAAATGCAAAAAAACATGTTTATAAGCAAAGAGAGCAGAAACCCTGAATTTTGCAATATGCATTAAATTAGATACTACATGCTAACTTGTATGCAGTTTGTCAGAACAATATTACAGCATATAAGCAAACCTACCCCAAAATAACTTTGGCTAAGAACTTTAGCTTAAATCTTCTGCCCTGCTCTCTGACATAAAGCAATGATGTATCAATAACATATGGATGTATCATCTGAGGAAGAAAGAGAATAAAATGAGTAGTGTCTTATGCTAAAGGAAAAAACAAGTGGGCTAGCAGGGTGGGAGAGAAGAGCCCAAGACTTTAGATTTGAGATAAATGGAACAGGCATTTATACTGAAAATGCAAAGTCCTAAATCAGATACTCACTTTCAGTGCTCTGAGATCCAAATCTAAGGAGTGGCCCACTAACACAGCATCAGGAGGAAGCAGTGCTTTTAACTGCCTCTGTACATCTTTGAGTTTGGTCGTCACTGGGTTAAGAATCTTCTTCGTGATTCCCGAAAAGCTTTCATTAAAAAAAGAGAAATGGACAGGCTAGGATATTAACAAGTTTTCCTCTCTGGAAAGTGATTTTAAAAATAACATTTTTTAAAATTACAGTTAATATATATATATGCTTAGTGTCCAAAGTGACAAATAAGAATTAAAAATTAGTCATAATCCTATCACCCAGAGATGATTGCTTTTTTATATTTTAGTAAATGTCGTTCCATACTTTTGATATAGATTCAGGTATATATTTAATTTTTATAAAAATGTAATCATAATGCATGAGCTGATTTACAATGAATCTATCATTTATAATATGTCATAAACACATTTTCACATCAATATATCTATTTAGCACATCCTTTTAAATGGTTACAGAGTATTCCATTATACAGATACAGCATATTTTAACTAATACCCTACTTTCAGACATTTAATACTCACATTTTTGCAATACTGTGACAAACATGCTTGTGCATACAACTTTGCCACACGTGACTGTTCTCTAAGAATCTAATTGTCAAGTCTGCTAATAGGACAGTATTTATCACTATCATTGCCTCTCTGTCCCTAAGTCATCACGAATCTACTGGTGCCACGTCAATGGATGGGAACAGTAATGTTTCACTGGCTTCTTGCCTAGTCATTGTGTGTACATTCTGAGATTACATGCTAATCTTTGGAAAAGTGGACTAACATCTTCAGCTTCAAATTTCTGTTATGAAAAATATTTGTTTGTGTTTTGGGGGTCAAGGCAGATTAAGCTCTAACATCACTTGACTGCCAAATGATGACTTGCAGATTTTCAGATGAGGTCTTATCAGAAAGCAAAGCTCCAGCTGTTTGGCAGTTGTAGATAATGATTATAATTGGGAGATTCTGGAACAAGGAAGATAATATTCTGCTGACTTAAGGTCACAAGAAGATTGAAGATTAAGAAGGGCAAGAGCATTATACACTGACATTGTGCAATTTCAGCATTAAAATATACCTATGTGATGCCCTAACCTTTGATAATATTTAAGTAGATAAAACCTAACTAAACTGAAGCTGTGGGCCATTCTTAAGTATTATTCCATTCTAGCCCGACAGCTCTTAGAAGAGCTGCAGGCAAGGTGAAAAATACCTGGTGAGGTAGTCCAGAATCTTGTTTTCGGGTTTGACCAGTTCATCCATAACACAGCAGCCTCCTTCAGCAACCAGTGAGATGCGTGTTAGCTCTCTCCCCTTGGATGTGAGGCACTGAAAGACCAACATGCAGTCAGTCTGCTGAACTGTGGAAGTTATTGCTTCTTCTTACTATTTACACTATGTCAACTGCCATCTACTGTAATCTACCAGGGTCCCTGCAGCAATGGCACAAACTTGCTTTCTAGAGGATCTAGTGTGAGTGAAATTAAAGCTGGGCAGGCTGCTGAATGTTACACTTAAGAGGATCAACACAGTGTAGTCTGCACAAGGAAGATGAATGCAAATAATATTAATAATTGTATCTACCATTTATGGAGTGTATACTATATCCAGTATTATGCTAAATACCACTAATAGGTAATTTTTATGAAGCCCATTCTATTATCAGCTAGTGCTGTACTAAGAATTTTATATATGCCACTCTCATAATTACCTTTTGAGGTAGGCTTTATTATTACCCCCACTTCACAGAGGGAGAAGCCGAGGCTGATAGGTTAGGGGTATTTGTCTAAGGTGACATAGCCACTAACAGGCAAGGACAGGATATACACCCTGATATGTCAGATTCTCAAATTTTAGGTCTTAGTTACTCTATTAAGAATTGAGAAACTGTTTCCTGAGTACTGAGAGGGGAGGCACTGTCTTTGAAAAGAGGCTTACTACAATTAGATAAAGCAAAGCACGAGGGGAACTTAAGCAGGGAAATCCTATTTCTGATCTTCAAGGTGTAAAACTAAGCCAAACCAACAATTAAGGCAAAGTCCTCAGGGCAGCAACAACAAAATACTTCTTCAAACACAAGGAATCAACTTCTAGTAACATGCAAAGACCTGATTAAACATAGTAACTAGTTGGAAAACATGTGATTTTTTTTTTTGAGATCAAGTCTCACTCTGTCGCCAGGCTGGAGTGCAGTGGCGCTATTTCAGCTTACTGCAACCTCCGCCTACTGGGTTCAAGCGATTCTCCTGCCTCAGCCTCCCGAGTACCTGGGACTACAGGTGCATGCTGCCATGCCCAGCTAATTTTTTGTATTTTTAGTAGAGATGGGGTTTCACCATGTTGGCCAGGATGGTCTTGATCTCCTGACCTCATGATCCACCCGCCTCAGCCTCCCAAAGTGCTGGGATTACAGGTGTGAGCCACCGCACCCAGCCACTTATGTGATATTTATTCTTTATCCTGGAATACAGATCTAAGTTTTCTAAAGTGTGAGTAAAAGGACCTACTTTCAGCTATTAAAACAGAATACTAGAAATGAATGCATTCGTTCATTAGTGCATTAGACTCAAGAAATCATTTTCTACTAGACCTCAGCTTGCAACACTCCAGTTGAAAAATTAAAAGTAGTACGTGCCATTTCACAGTCAAGTCCAAAGAGAGGACTATTGTCTGCTATAGAACCATTACATTTGGTAAGTAAAAAGTTTTCACAATCAGGAAAACCTAGGAGAAAAAGGAAGAAAATGTTTGCCTTTAGAATAGAGATGGTAAACATCACTCTTAGATTCAAGCAGGTAAAACTAAAATACTAGATATTTTAGTCAGATATGTTGGTATGTTAGACACTTGAAATACAATGACTAAATAAGATACAATCTCTGTCCTCAAGTTTTTCTCCATCTACTCATTTTTATATTGAAAGAATAATGTAGGCTTGCTGTTAGGAGGAGATTCTGGGGCTTGAACTTCCTGGCAGTTACCAAGTAACAATTTTTCCTCCTCATGAGAAAAGAGATAACTAAATCATGGCTAAACCCAAAGTCATTAGGCCCTTTCCATGTCAGCACTAAGAAAGAATGAATAAAGTATGCAAATAACTGTATGTGGCATCTTTCTTTCCTAAACACAGGAAGAGAAAATAGGAATGAGATTCCACCATAATGGAGATCTAAAAGGATTTCATAGTAGGAAGAAAGTTTAAGTAACATTCACCATATGTGTCCCTCCACCCAACTCAACCCGTGAGATTCCTCTGAAACATCTATTCAGAGCCTTGCCTGCATTTTCTGGAATCACATATTTCCTACAGAGGCTCAGCTATAGATTTAAGGTACTCCCTCTATTTGTGAACCCTGAGTCCATAACCATGCATATTTAGCTCAAAAACCCAAAAGCATCTGAATTGTTGAAGATTTCTATCTTCAGGCAGAGGCTGGAGCAGTAAAGGTAACATCTAAATCTTGTTTGACACGGAACAAAGGGGGCTATGCAAACCTTTGACCAATTTCTGATTCCCGGTACTGTGAAATTTCCAACTAATCGCAATGAAAAGAATCAAAAGATGGTCTATCCCAGAGAAGAAAGGCAGCCTCAAATCTCACAGACACTATACTTGCTGCCTACCTTATCTATATTATCAGTGGTGTTTTATAGGTGTTAGCAGTACTGCCCTTACTACGTGCTCATGTGACAGTAGTGCAACCTCAAGAAAAAGATGGTTATAAATATGTTAAAATAAATAGAGAAAAAAGCCATGTATAAAATGGAGTTAAAATTTAGTTCATATATCATAGGACTGCCAGTTAATGTACAAAAAGGCACTTAGTACGGTGCCTGGCACCTATAAAACACGCCTACGTCAACTTAAAAAAAAATTAAAAAAATAAAATTTATGCATCCAGAAAATAAGAACTCCAATAATTCCATGATAAAATACAGCCCAATTTAAAAATGAACAAAGGATCTGAATAGACAGTTCTCTGAAGCTATACAAATGACTCATAAGCATGTGAAAAGTTGCTCAAAATCATCAGCCAACAGAAACATGCAAATCAAAATCACAATGAGACACCACTTCATACCCACTAGGATGGATATATTCAGACAAGCTAATAGTAAATGTTGGCAAGAATGTGCCGGAACTGGAAACCTCGTATGCTGCTGGTGGGAAAGTAAAATGGTACAGCAGCTTTCACAGCCTGACAGTTCCTCAAAAGGTTAAACACAGAGTTGTCACATGACCCAGCAATTATACTCCTAGGTATATACCCAACAGAAATGAAAGCACGTGCCCACACAAAAAACTTGGACCTGAATATTCATAGCAGCATTATTAACTAAAAAGTGGAAACAACCCAAATGTCCATCACCTGATGAACAGTCTATCCAATGCAGTATCATTAAGCAGTGAAAATAAATGTAGTACTGATACATGCTACAACATGGATGAAGCTTGAGAACATTATGCTAAGTTAAAGAAGCCAGTCACAAAGCCCACATATTGCACATCCACTTACAGGAAATACCCAGAATGGGTAAATCTATATATAGAAACTAGATTAACGGTTGTCAAAGGCTCAGGGAGTTGGAGGGAAATTATAATACAGGGTTTCTTTCGGGATGATAGAAGTGTTCTAAAATTGTGGTGATGGCTGTACAACTCTGTGAACATAGTAAAAAATACTTAATTGTAACTTTAAGTTGGTGAATTGTGTGGTATGTTAAATTATATCTGTTTTAAAAAAAGGAAATTTAATTATCATTGCTATAATTAGGAGGTAACAAAGAAAATAAAATGAAATCAAAGTACTTTTATTAAATTCTTGCTATATAGTTGACCAAGGCTCCGAGCCTAGACCTGCTCTATTTGTTAAAGAAATATGGGGGCAGTGTGGGAGGAGAATTAGAAGTATTAGAAAAGTGTTAAAATGTTAAAGACATACTGACTGTTTTTAATATATTAAGAAGAAATGAAAGAAAACTGAATGAAAAGGAAAGGGAATAACTTTCTTATTAAATATTATTTCAATGCTATTTAATGTCACATTCATGTACTACCTAAAATCATCACTTTGCCAATCACGGTATATATCACACACTTTGAGATACACTGTGCTGAAGATATTTCCTCATTAATAGAAGATGAAATAAGAATAAGCCACTCAAAAAACAGCCAGATAAATGAATCTCAAACAGTAGTATTTAAATAAGCTGTTAGATATTCTTACATTGTTAGCAATATCAGATTAAGCCTAAGCCAACCTTGTAATGGAAAGTGAAACGTTCTCATTTCCTCCTTTGTCAGAAGGCATCTGGTCAAGCCCACTTTCTTAGAGCCATACTTTTGAATGATGGGATCATCCTGAAGGTTGATGGCGGCTTTTGCATTAGAAGGTAAAGGCCCTGAAAGAAAAACAATTGAACGTATATTAGAATGTGTGTTTAAGAACCCTAGAAGAAATGTCTCCTAAGGTTGTATAGGCTAAGCACAAGGAAGATCAAAAGATGTATAAAACTCAGCCCCAACCATTTAGGGGCTTGCAATCTATTACAATTATAAGAACACAGAAAGGCAGGGTGCAGTGGCTCACGCCTGTAATCCCAGCACTTTGGGAGGCCGAGGCAGGCAGATCACGAGGTCAGGAGATCGAGACCATCCATCCTGGCTAACATGGTGAAACCGTGTCTCTACTAAAAATACAAAAACAAAATTAGCCGGGCGTGGTGGCAGGTGCCTGTAGTCCCAGCTACTCGGGAGGCTGAGGTGGCAGAATGGCGTGAACCTGAGAGGCAGAGCTTGCAGTGAGCCGAGATCGCGCCACTGCACTCCAGCCTGGGCAGCAGAGCGAGACTCCGTCTCAAAACAAACAAACAAAAAAACACAGAGAAAATGAAGTCCCAAATGAGCTAAAAAAATAAAGGGATAGGAGGAGGAATATACTTCACAATAGAGTGTCAGAGATCAAGAAAGGAAAAGATTGAGTCTTAAAAAAAGACAGAATTCAGATAGTTGGTATATTCAACCTGTTCTTTACAGTGCCTGTCTCTCCCTTATGGTTCATTCTAGCTAAATATACTCCACCCTCAGCCACCTATTTAAGCAGCAAAAGCTTGTTCTTTAACCAGGGACCATTACTGATTGGATTAAGGGTATGACCTGGCTCAAGAGAGATCATCTATAGATTGACCAATGACTTGATATTCCTTATCAAGACATGCTCTCAGAGGGAAAATCTTAAGTAGTTAAGTTCATCAGACTGCCTGCTTTAAGGATTTTCACTAAAAAATATAAAGAACTGGGCTAGGTACAGTGGCTCACACCTGTAATTCCAGCACTTTGGGAGGCTGAGGTAGGTGGAACCCTTGAGGTCAGGAGTTCAAGACCAGCCTGGCCAACATGGTGAAACCCCATCTCTACTAAAAACACAAAAATTAGCCAGGTGTAGTGGCATGCACCTGTAATTCCACCTATTCAGGAGGCTGAGGCACAAGAATTGCTTGAACTCGGGAGGCGGAGGTTGCAGTGAGCAGAGATTGTGCCACTGCACTTCTGCCTGGGCAACAGAGCAAGGCTCTGTCTCAAAAAAAAAAACAAAAAACATATATATATATATATATATATATATATATATATATATATATATATATAAAGAGAGAGAACTGACTAGTCAGAAGAGAAAAGAAAATACACAGATAAGCAGATGCTATGAAAGGGTTGGAGAAAATCTTTTTACTAGGGGCACTTAGGTTCCTGCTGGCTTTCTACCCACATACATCCTTCTTCAAACAATATTTGCTCAAGATGACCTAAGTGAGTAGCTGATCCTTGTAAAGAAAATAGCCAAAGTATCATAAGTAGAAGAGGGCATTCCAGGCAAGACAGAAATGTAGAGTAAACTTGGTTTGTCAGTAGACCAGTAATGAAGAAAGAAAGGTCTGTGCAAGAGATGAGCATAGGAAACAAAGTTGAGACAGGAGCATAATTAACTTTCGTCCACCATTCAATATGTAATGGGGAGCCACAAAAAGCTCCTGAGAACGGAAGTGATGTAATTAAAGCAGTGTTTTAAGAAACATCAACCTCCAAGATTTGTAAAAAATGGAGTAGAGGCTGGGTGCATGGCATGCCTGTAATCCCAGCAATTTGGGAGGCCAAGGCAAGAGGATTGCTTGAGTCCAGGAGTTTGAGACCACCCTAGGCAACGGAGCAAGACCCAGTCTCTACAAAAACAAAAATTAGCCAGGCATGGTAGTGCATGACTGCAAGTCTTAGCTACGCAGGAGGCTGAGGCAGGAGGATCGCTTGAATGTAGGAGTTTGAGACTGCAGTGAGCTTAGATTGTGCCACTGCACTTTAGCCTGGGCAACAGAGGGAGATCCTGACTCTAAATTTTTTTTTTTTTTTTTGGAGACGGAGTTTCGCTCTTGTTGCCCAAGCTGGAGTGCAATGGTGCGATCTTGGCTCACTGTAACCTCTGCCTCCCGGGTTCAGATGATTCTCCTGCCTCAGCCTCCTGAGTAGCTGGGATTACAGGCATGCACCACCACGCCCGGCTAATTTTGTATTTTTAGTAGAGATGGGATTTCTCCATGTTGGTCAGGCTGGTCTCCAACTCCGACCTCAGGTGATCCACCTGCCTCAGCCTCCCAAAGTGCTGGGATTATAGGTGTGAGCCACTGCGCCCAGCCTAAATTTAAAAAAAAAAAAAAAAGGAGGAAAGAAAGAAAGAAAAGAAAGGAAGGAAAGGAAAGGAAAAGAAAGGAAAGGAAAGAAATGAAGAAAGAAAGAAAGCGAAGTAGAAAGAGGCTAGAAAGGGCTTTACAGTAATTCTGGCCAAAAAATTGTGAGCATCTGCTAGGGGCAGAAATACCATTTGATCCAGCAATCATGTTACTGGGTATATTCTAAAGGAATATAAATCATTCTATTATAAAGATATGTGCAGGTGGAAAAGACATGGTATCAACCCAAATGCCCATAAATGATAGATTGGATAAAGAAAATGTGGTACATATACACCATGGAATACTATGCAGCCACAAAAAGGAACAAGACCATGTCCTTTGCAGGGATATGGATGGAACTGGAAGCCATTATTCTCAGTAAATGCAGAAACAGAAAACCAAACAACACCACATGTTCTCACTTACAAGAGGGAGCTGAATGAAGAAAACACATGGACACATGGGGAGTAAACAACACACATTTGGGGTTGTCAGAGGGGTTGGTGGAGGTAAAGCATCAGGAAGAATAGTTAATGGAGGCTGAGCTTAATACCTAGGTGATTGGCTGATCTGTGTAGTAAACCACTACAGCACACATTTACCTATGTAACAAACCTACACATCCTGCACATGTACCCAGGAACTTAAAATAAATGTTGACGAAAAAAGGCCAAGTGCAGTGGCTCACGCCTGTACTTTCAGCATTTTAAGAGGCTGAGGCAGGTGGATCACTTGAGGCCAAGCGTTCAATACCAGCCTGGCCAAACATGGTGAAACTCTGTCGCTACTAAAAATACAAAAATTAGCTGGTATGGTGGTGCACACCTGTAGTCCCAGCTACTCAGGAGGCTGAGAGGCACAAAAATCGCTTGAACCCGGGTGGCAGAGGTTGCAGTGAACTGGGATCATCCCACTGCCCTCCAGTCTCAGCGACAGAGCGAGACTCTGTTTCAAAAAGAAGTTGTTACAGCATCTGAATTAAGATAGTGGAAGCTATGGAGAAAAAGGGATATATAAAACATACATGAAAAACTGGTAGAACATGGTGAAAAAATTATTCAGCCAGCAAAATATTTAAATATTTATAACTTTATTATATACCCGGCACTGTTTTGGCCACTAGGAATTCCCCAATGCACAAAACCAACAAAATTCCTCATGACATTTAACTTATAGTTGGAAATATGGATAACAAACAAATAAATATGTAATATATCAGGTAAGATAAGGGCTTTGAAGAAAAGGAGGAGAAAAGGATAGGAAATATTGGGGCAGGAAAAGGGTTACTGTCATATATTTTGTATAGGATGATCTCAGAAGATCTCTGTTAAATTGACATCTGAATAGAGATTTATAGGAGCAAAGGGAATTAGGCATGCAGACAGTTTGGGGATAGGGAGCCAAAAGAAAATTGTAAAATTCAACACTGGTGTCTTAGAGAAAAATGACACCAACAAGAGGGAATATGAAGAGACCATTATTTGAGGATGAGAAAAACGCATTTAGCTATGTTATGACTGAGGACAGTAGAATATCCAAATAGCAATTGGAATATTCAGCAGGCAGTTGAGAATGCAGGCCTGCAATCTGGGGCATCAGACCTAGAGATAAAGATACAGGAGTCGTTCAAAGAAAACTAATAGGTAAACTTGGCAAGAACAGATGAATGCTCCGAAGGAAAGATTGATTAACGAAGATCAGAGTGCGAGGGACTATGCCTTGGGGACTCTGATATTTAGCACTGGAAAATGAAGTGAAATACTTAGGAGGATGGAGAAGTTGCCCTAACCTCTCCGGCTCCTCAAGGCCTACAGAATAAAATCCAAATTCTTTTGGCATGACATTCAAAGCCTGTAGGTTGTCTCTCCGTGGCTGGTACAGAATATGAAAATAAAACATAAAATAAAAACAAAGCCTGCAGGATATGGCTTTAATCTGCCTTTCCAGCTTTGTCTCTCATCACCACCTCCTCCTATTCTTCTCAGCATGTCCAACAAGCTGTACTCTTCAAACATGTCAAATTTCTTTTTCCTGATTACATCTTTTCTTTTGCAACGTGATGCTTTTACTTGAACCTAGAATCTCATAATGATTACTCTGTGATTTAATCACAGATGTTTAAAATACAGTGCAGATCAAATCAAATACAACTGCAGATCAAAAATGGGCATCCAAGAGAAGAAGAGAACAACAGAAAGATAGAAAATTAGAAGTGGGGATTAGGACAGAGGATAATGCAAGCACATTTCTAGAGGAGATAAGAAATCAAGTTACTCCTCACTACTTTTTCATGTTCCCTCAGTGCAATTATTCAATTAATTATTTCTGAACACAAAATAGAGTATCATTGAACAATACCTAACCTTACTATATGCAACTAACTCTGATAAGTCCTATACTACTCTATCACTCACCTCCCTGCAAAACCAAAAAGATTACCTATAACTTACTAATAGGACACAACCCACAGTTTGAAAAACACACTGCTATCATGAATCTTTCAGCTGGCTAGTATCTAAACCTCCTGCCTATTCTTCACTGTGAGTAGTATCAGCAGGTATCCCTTATATTAGTCAAAGGCAAGATCTTCCTTCCCACCTGTACACTGGTGGGTACAAAGACCCAGTGATAATTTAGAAATTATTCACAGTAATTCATAAGAGTCCAACGTCAGTGATACAGTGATACCCAGGTATCCTTAGCTATCTAACCAGATTGTTTCTGAGGCATGAACCCTGGCTGTGGTTCCTGCTATCTAATTTCCCTGGGTACCTGCCCATTTTTCCTTAAAAAAACTGTTTTTGTGGCCCAGGTATGGTGGCTCATGCCTATAATCCCCACACTTTGGGAAGCCAAGGTGGGAAGATCACTTGAGCTCAGGAGTTTGAGACCAGCCTGGGCAGCACAGTGAAGCCCCGTTTCTCAAAACAAACAAACAAACAGACAAAATTAGCTGGGGATGTGGCCTGTGCTGGTAGTTCCCCAGCTACTCAGGAGGCTGAGGTGGAAGGACTGCTTGAGTCTGGGAGGTCAAGGCTGCAGCGAGCCGTGTGATCACGCCACTGCACTCACACCTGGGTGACAAGAGTGAGACCCCGTTTCAAAAAAAAAAATTGTTTTTGTGCTTAAGCTAGTTAGAATTGAGTTTTGTTGTGCTAAACCTACTTACAATCATATCCGTATCTTTTAGAGTGAGCAAATCATCAAACCAGCATCATAGCTATACCTTCCATTGTCTTGGGCAGATCTCCAGCTCTTTGTTCAATTTGTAGCCCAACAACATCAGCTAGAAAATCAGATGATGGTGGAGGCAAGCGGAATTTCTGAAAATATATTAACAGGTTTTACAAAAATGGTTGAAAACAGCTAAAATACTGTGAAAGGCCTGGACTTTTATTGTCAGCTCAGTGCTTTGAAAGTCCTAGACAGTAATTGTTAGCATTTTAAAATGAGAACTGTTTCCTTAATATAGAAAAGTGACTAAGGAAATGAAGCCACACAACACTAACTGATCCCTATGATTATATATTGTAAAAAAGACAAACTTTACAGAAATATACAACTTAGACAAGAAAAGTCCCTTTGTATTTTCAAAGTTCTTCCAAATCTATTATTTCATTGGAAAGCACGCCATTGCCATCAGAATAGATGGTACCACACGGCAAAAAGGTTGAGAGCTTCAGCTTCAGGTTCACCTGGGCTTAAATTTCAGCCCTACCACTTACTAGCTGGAACTCGGGCAAGTTACTCAGTTTCTCATGTACAAAATGGAAATTAAAAAGTATCTATTTTATAAGACTATTGTGATAATTAAAGATGATACGTGTAGCATGTGGTCCGTGGTTAATAGAGAGCCTGATACACAGGAAGTGCTCAATAAATGAAAGCAAAAAAGAAAATGGTGACCCAGGGAGGTTAAATTAGGGCTCACCAACTCAAATGCCTTCAGGAATAAATGGATGAAATGGGTCACTAGGAAATGGAAGAGGCTACGGGAAAATGGACAGCAGGTGCCTCTTTTTAAAGATGACAACTGCTATTCAGTTCCATATACTGTTTTAAGGGTGCCCAATCTTGCGATTTTTTTAAAGAGAGGTAGAAAACTCAGCTTGTATTATATTTTACAATTTCCGAAAACACCATAGCCCAAATAAAATAGAACAATATCAACCTAGGAGCTACAGATTATAACCTGGGAATAAGAGTTTGCCTAGATTTCCAAAGAAAATCAGAGACAGATCTACATGAGGCCTCTAAGGTCCTTTTGCTTTCTGCATCCCCTACTGTTTGTTCAGTTAGGTTGCCAAGGAGCATGGTCCCTGACACATGTATTAGTCTCAGAATGGGAAAACAGACTCAGCCCCTAGTACAAAGTTTTCTTAACTTACATGTCTGAATGCTTTTCGAAGACATCCAAACTCCAAATAGAACCTGTAAAAGTGTAGCTGACTCATTCCCTGCAGAACAAAAACCACTACGTTGTTGAGGTGGTTTTGATGAAAAAGCTGGCACCAGCTGCCAAGAAATCAAACCAACACAGTTAAGACAGATGGCCTTAAGTCAGTTACAGGCATATAGAGGGGAAATAGGGGAGAAGGAGCAGGAAAAGCAGTGAGTGAGAGTTAATAGAATTTATCACCATTCACTGTCTGCCTGGAACTGGAAGACAGCCATTATTGCACAGAATTCAAATAAAGATCCCTAGAGATAAATACTTGTTGTATTCAAATCCAGTAAAATACCAAGCAAAATGCAATGCATTTAAATTCACAGTCCTATTAAGGTTTGTTTGGAATCAGAACTAAGCTCACTTTACAAAGTCATCCCTAAGATACCAACCTACTCTGCGGTCCTTCCTAAACCAGGGAATCAAATGGCTGGCTTTAAGAAATTCAGTTTTGGCCGGGCACGGTGACTCACGCCTGTAATCCCAGCACTTTGGGAGGCCGAGGCAGGTGGATGACTTGAGGTCAGGAGTTCAAGACCAACCTGGGCAACATGGTGAAACCCCATCTCTACTAAAAAAAATACAAAAAAATTAGCTGGGCCTGGTTGTATGAGCCTACAATCCTAGCTACTCTGGAGGCTGAGGCAAGAGGATCACGTGAACCTGGGAGGTAGAGGTTGCATTGAGCGGAGATCATGCCACTGCACTCCAGCCTGGGTGACAGAGCGAGGCTCCATCCCCCCTCAAAAAAATGTCAAATCCTGCTCCACCCATTTCTGTAAATAAGACTATTGAACTACAGTCATGCTTATTTGTCTATGTGTTATGTATGGCTGCTTTGGGCTACAATGGCCAAGTTGGGTAGTTGCAATAGAGACATAAAACCTACCAAAAAAAAAAAAACAGTTTTAGATAAACTGACAGACTGATGGCTGCAATTGCTGATGGAGAAGATAGTTCTCGAAGTAGCTAGCCAATTCATAACAACCTCCCCCAGAAAGACGTGTGTATTATTTGCATACATACAAAATATTTTTCATAAGACACTTAATAATGGCACCAACAATATCAGAATAGTAAGATTCTCTTTTTTTTTTTTTCGTAGGGCCTGGGTCTCGCTATGTTGCCCAGGCTGGTCTCAGACTCTGGGACTCAAGTGATCCTCACACCTTGGCCTCCCAAAGTGCTGGGATTATAAGTGTGAGCCACTATGCCTGGGCTCTCTTTGCCTTTTATTTGTAAAAGAAAGAAAAAAGATTAACTGGAATTCTTCACAGATTATTGTTATTTCAGCTAAGTCTGCATCACGGGAAACAAACTAAAATATCTATAGTAGCCAGACAGATACTGTAAATATGGGAAGCAGGCCAGGTAGGACATTGTAGTATACATGTCCCATATAAAGGGGGAGACCACCACTCAGCTTTGACAAATTATTGCCATGTGGGAATATAGGGATAGCTGCCATCTTTGAGTTTTTGGAAGAAGAAAATGTAGATTTTTATACAGGAATTTCCAGAATTAACACTTGGCAGCCATCATAAAAAATTCAGGACATGCTGCATAGCAAAAAAATACTGTCGATAAGCCAGTTTGAAACCTCTGGTTTGAATGATGGAGCCTTGGGAGAGGTAAAAAAAAAAAAAAAAAAAAAAAAGAAACCGCTGGTCAATACCCACCATTTAAATTCATCTCATACCTGGGTTTTGGAACATTGGATTTGCCCAGAACTGCATACTTCAGCAATTCACACAGCTGGTCATGGGTTACTTCACAGTTGTCAGTAAATAAAATGGTAGATAAGCGGGCTTTCTGCAAAGATTAATCAGGGCGTAGCAAGCCATTATTGGTTATCAAGAATACCAACAAAGCAAGTTAAATTATTCTAGCTTCTGATTACTTTAACATACAGGTATATTCTAACATAAGGAAGTGCTAATTAATTGAAAATGATGGTCTAAAATAACAATATGTGGTAGGTATGACATTATTAATAAAGTAACTATCATTGACACAAAACTGAATTATAGATACTTGGTTACATGCTAGGGATAGGATAAATAAAACATAATTCACACTCTCAGAGTCCCTTCTACTAGGGAGAGAAAGCAATAGCTAATTCCAACACAGTGTGGGTAAGTGCTATTACAAAGCTATGAGAACAAGGAGTCTAACTGCCTTAGGGGTTAGAGAGTTTGGGGAAGGCTACTGAGATGAAAATACTGAGGCTGAGCCTTGAAAACAATGCCATGTTGGAGGGAACATCGCATTCAACATGTAGAATGGTTTGGCAAGGAGCCAGGATTGCATGTTGCATAGTAGTGGAGGTATGAGGAGAGGGAAGCAGGAGCCAGATCATAGATCAATGCGGCCTAAGCTAATGAATCAGAATTTACCCCTGGGCAACAAGAGTTCAGCGAAGCTCCCAACCCCTTTAAAAAGGCTTTGAACTTATACTTGTTTTTTTCTTTTCTGAGACAGAGTCTCACTCTGTCACCCACGATGGAGTGCAGTGACGCTATCTTTGCTCACTACAACCTCTGCCTCCCAGGCTCAAGCGATCCTCCTGCCTCAGTGTCCTGAGTAGCTGGGACCACAGATGTATGCCACCATACCTGGCTAATTTTTTTTGTATTTTTGGTAGAGATGAGTTTTTACCATGTTGCCCAGGCTGGTCTCGAGCTCCTGAGCTCAAGCGATCTGCTCTCCTCAGCCTCCCAAAGTGCTGGGATTACAAGCATGAGCCACCACGCCCGGCCTATAGTCACCACGCCCAGCCTATATTTGTTTAATAAAGTAATTCGTGTTTGTTATAAAAGACTCATTAACAGAGAATTGTAAATGACAGAGAAATGAAAATAAAAGTCACCTCAGAGATAATTAAAATAAAAGTACAACTTAGAGGTAATCACCACTTTCGTTTTGGTCTGCGAGGCAGCAGAGCATAGCGGTTAGAAGCTCAAGCCCTAGAGTCATACTACCTGAGTTCAAACACCAGGCTCTATCATCTTGGACCAGTGCCATAGCCTTTCTAGGACTCAGTTTCTTCATCTAGAGAGTAATTATAATTTTATCTCATTAAATAATTGGGAGGACCAATGAAATAGTTCAAGTACAATGTACTGAGGCTAGTACCTGACATAAGTACTTAATAAACATCAGATATTATTGCTAATGTCTTCCCATGGCCTTAAGCTAATGTTAAACTCTTACATTAGCGAAACACAGTTCTGATCACTTTACATGCATTAAATCATTTAATTATCACAACTTTGTAAGTGTGTACTACTATCATCCCCATTTTACAGATAAATTGGAGAGACAGATAAATGATAGAACCAAGACTGGAATGCAGGCTTATCTCTATACTATACAGCCCGCAGTGGATTTTATCAATCATTCTTTTTTGAAACCAACTCCCTACTCCCGAACTTAATCTGTATCTTTCCATATCAGTTAAAAAAAATCAATTTTAATACTTGAATAATAGTCCATTTTCTAAATTTACCTGAAAATTTATAACATATCTGAAAAAAATTCCCTATTGATAACACTGGTTTTTTAAATTACAAACAACATTATGATGAACATCCTTGTACAGACACCTTTGTACATCTATCTACTTTCTTAGGATCAATTCCTGGTTCAAATGAACTCCTGAAAGAATATGCCAGTTTGTTTTTACCAAATAAAAACATGAGATTAATAAGGTGAGACTGAGCAAGATGGAGTCTATATGGCGGTGAGTAACCCTGGTTGCCAGGCATGGGATGTCAAGAGCCTGAGTTGGGTGAGGAAGGTGTCCTGTAGAGGAGACAGTCCAGGACTAGGAGCAGAAGCCGAGGACATTCATGCAGGAGGGTGCTCTGGTGTGGGGTGTCAAAGCCTCAGCAGCACAAGGAGGTCACCCATACAGGAAGGAAGGGAGGGCAGTGAGTCCTGACATCAGATGTCAGAAACTATTTAGGGTAAGGAGGGCATCAATGCTGAGGGACAGTAGTGGCCTGTTGCAGGGTTTAAAGCCTGAACAGGATGAGGGTATAAACCTGAGAGGGATGGTGGCAGCCACCTGTCATAGGATGAGGGTGCTCACAAAGGAAGATGACCTGGTACAAGGTGATGGAGCCAGTGCAGGGTGACAGAGCCTAAGCAGAGTCAAGAGGGTGTGAGGGTGGGTCAGCGGCAGCAATAAGGATTGATCAAATATACTGAAGATGTTGGGTGTCGGGTTTCTCATTGTTAGTGAAGGAAGTTACAAATATGAAAATGGACTGGGCGCGGTGGTTCACGCCTGTAATCCCAACACTTTGCGAAGCTGAGGTGGGCAGATCACTTGAGGTCATGAATTTGAGACCAGCCAACATGGGCAAACGCCATCTCCACTAAATGTACAAAAATTAGCCAGGCGTGGTGGTGGGTGCCTGTAATCCCAGCTACTCAGGAGGCTGAGGCAGGAGAATCGCTGGGAGGGGGAGGTTGCAATGAGCAGAGATCATGCCACTGCACTCCAGCCTGGGTGACAGGGCAAGACTTTTGTCTCAAAAAAAAAAAAGAAAAAAAAAGGAGAAAACTAGAATGAATAGAATGAACCCTGTGTTACTGGATTTGGATTAAAGTGGAGATACTGATGTGAATTCACATAAGTAAAATACAGAAAAATATTTAAATGTAAGTGTGTGTGTGTATACACTTTCAACTTACAAAATTTTCAATTTACGATGGATTTATTGGGACGTAATCTTATTTTAAGTGAAGAAGCATCTGTATTAACATCACCATAGCACCCAAATCTAAATATCATTCTACACTAAAAAGAACCAGGTACCCTAAGAGAAATGACTGATTCCAGGCTTGGGGTAGGGAAAGCACATATGAGCCTGGAATATCTTCTTGTGCCAGAAAGTAATGACATGCTCAAAGAATGATGTTGTCATGTCAAAAGGCCACAGAAGCTAGCTTAATGACAAAATCTTGGATATTTAAAGCATCACAATCCAGTAAAAGATAGTAACACACTGAACAAAATAGGTACCACTGAGTTCATCATACTGATAAAAAAGTAAATGCATAAGCCCAAAGTGTTTGAGGAAGCACATTACAGACAGCTGGGAGCAGTGGCTTGGGCCTGTAACCTCAGCTACACTGAGGCTGAGGTGGGAGGATTGCTTGAGCCCAGGAATCCAGACTAGCCTGGGCAATATAGCAAGATCCTGTCTCAAAAAAATAAGAACGAAAATTACACAGAGAAAAAGATAATTTTAGAGAACTTTAGTAGAAACTATCTTAATCGAGTTATCAAGGTTAATATCACCAATAATGGGACAAATCAAATTGTGTACAATCTGCAAGGGAGCAGAGTATCACTCCTGTGATATTCCTGCTAAAGATGTATATAATCTGAATCTAATCAATGAAGAAACAGAGAAATCTAATTTAAGGGACATTCAACAAAATAATTGGCCCAGGATTATTCAAATGCAGTAAAGTCATGAATATCAAGGGAAGACTAAGGAACTGTTTGATGGAGACATGACAATTAAATTTAACACAATTCTAGACTGGATCTTATTGCTAAAAAGGGTTATTCAAACAACTACAGAAAATTTGGATGGCATCTGAGGAGTAGATGGTCATGATATATCCATGGTAATTTCCAATTTTGATGGTTGCATTGTGATTATGTAGGTTTATAGAGAATATATAATAAAATATCTTGAGGGTGGGTAGAAAAAGACCATTGTGTCAGCAACTACTTTCAAATGTTGGTTGAGGGGAGGTTTTGATACTATTCTTACAACTTTTCTAAAAGTTTGAGATTGTTTCAACATAACAAAATATGTGATTGTCAATCTCCTTACACTTACCACATAAACATTAAACATTTTTTTGCAAATTTGATAGGCAAAAAAACTGGAATCCCACTTTAATAAAAAAAATTTTCAGCTGGGTGCAGTGGCTCACACATGTAATCCCCAGCACTATGGGAGGCTGAGGCAGGTGAATCTCCTGATCCCAGGAGTTGGAGACCCTGTCTCTCTTTAAAAAAAAAAACAAACGAAAAAAAAAACAGAAAAAAGCAGTGGCTCATGCCTGTAATCCCAGAACTTGCGGAGGCCAAGGTGGACAGATCGCTTAAGTCCAGGAGTTCAAGACCAGCCTGGGCAACATGGCAAAACCCCATCTCTACAAAAAAAAAGAAAAATTAGCTGGCACAGTGGCACACATCTGTAGTCCCATCTAATTGCTGGAACTGAGGTGGGAGGATCACTTCAACCTGGGAGGCAAAAGTTGCAGTGAGCCAAATCCAGCCTGGGCGACAGAGGGAGACTCCACCTCAAAAAAACAAAAACAAAAACAAAAAATCCCTAATCCCCCTCTCACATATTATAACTTATTTTTATCATTTGTCTCTGCCCACTAGAATATAAGACCTACTAGGGCAGTGAACTTGATTCACTGATGTACCCCAAGCACCTAGGTCAGTGCCCCAGCACATGGCAGACAATAAAAACCAATGAATAGCTGGGTGCAGTGGCTCATGACTGTAAGAGGCAGAGACAGGAGGATCCTTGTCACACCACTGTAGTCCAGCCTGAGTCCAGCAGAGCAGAGACCCTGTCTCAAACACAAAAACAAACAAAAAAGCCCAATGAACGACTGAAGGGATGAATGAAGTATATTTAGTTCTCAATAAATGGTAAGGATGATAGGGATAATCAGCCTTTTTATTCCCCTATTGCAGCGGTCCCCAACCGTTGGCACCAGGGACCGGTTTCGTGTTAGATAATCTTTCCACCGACTGGGAGAAGGGCTGGGGGGATGGTTTCGGGATGATTCAAGTGCATTACATTTATCATTAGAGTCTCATAAGCAGCATGCAACCTAGGACCCTCGTACGCAAAGTTCACAATAGGGCTCACAATAGGTTTGGCACATTCCTATGAGAATCTAATGCCTAGGTGGAGCTCAGGGGGTAACGTTCTATCGGCCACCGCTCACCTCCTGCTGCTTTGTGGCCCGGTTCCTAACAGGCCAGCTGTGGACAGTGGGTTGGGGACCCCATGGACAGGCAGGTACTAGTCTGTGCACAGGGGGTTGGGGACCCCCGCCCTACTGGAATGTAAACTGCACGAGCGCAAGGAATTGTATTTTTGTGCCCCAGGATATCGATGAACATTCCTATTATGCACAGGCAGTTTTTGTTTTGTTTTGTTTTGTTTTGCTTTTTAAGAGATGGGGTCCTTGCTATATTGCCCAGGCTGGTCTTGAATTCCTGGCCTCAAATGATGCTCCCGCCTTGGCCTCCCAAACTGCTGGGATTACAGGCGTGAGCCACTGCACCCAGCCCACTATCCCAGTTTTTTTTTTTTTTTTTTCTGAGACGTGATTTCTTTCTTGTTGTCCAGGCTGGAGTGAAATGGCGTGGTCTTGGCTCATTGCAACGTCCGGTTCCTGGGTTCTAGCGATTCTCCTGCCTCAGCCTCCCAAGTAGGTGGGATTACAGTCACCCACTACCACGCCCGGCTAATTTTGTGTGTGTTTTTGGTAGAGACGGGGATTTCTCCATGTTGGCAAGGCTGGTCTCGAACTCCTGACCTCGTGATCCGCCCGCCTCGGCCTCCCAAAGTGCTGGAATTACAGGCATGAGCCACTGCACTCGGCCGACTCACTATCCCAGTGACAGCCAACGACAGCCTTGTGTCAGGAAAGTGGTATTACACTCATTCCCATTTTAATGATCAGGGATCAGGTTCGGAGAGGCCAGGGCGGAGAGCCCGCCCGAATCCAGGGCCCCCGACGGCGGTTGGACGAGGGTCCGGGAGCTCCAAACCGCCTACGGCCGCCTGCTCGGGATCCCCGTTGCTCACCTTGGCCTCGGGCTGACTCTCCTCGAGATCCCAACCGGCTTTCATCGCCTCAGCCGCCCCGACCAGCTTATTTGGGGCCTGCCTCCTTTCCCTGACCTTCCTGGGGTGTCTCTCGGTCCCTTCCCTCTCTGGCTCCATGGCTGTGGAGAAAGATGAGGTAGAGCTGGGGAAACTCCAGCGCCCCTATTCCCCCGCGTGCCGCCTCCTAGCGGGAGAGCTGCACGGGCTTGACGGCTTTCAACCTCCCTCGGATCCGCTTCTCAATTCAGTTTACCGAACTATCCCCGTTCCCCTAAAAAAGCGAAGGTGCCAATGATCTCCCGGTTCCGCGGACTGGACACCCGCGCCGCTCTAACCCAAACGGCTTTACCGTCCGCATCGGTTACCGGATTCTCAACGGTTCCCCAACGGCTACAACGGGCGTCTGCCTGGCAAAGAAGGAAGGAGGTGCTGCCGAGCGGCTTCTCCGCCTAAAACCACTCCCCACGCCCCCTAGCCGGGGAAACGCAGAAGAGAAGCCGGGCGGGGAGCAGAAGTTCTACCCTCCTTAGCCACAGCTGCCAACAACAACCGCCCCTCAGCCTCGCGGGCTTTTTGAACGGACCGGAAGTAGAAGTCGAGCGACTTCCGGCAGCTAGACTTGGAAAAGCAAGGAGTGTCGGGAATGGCGACCAAGCGGCTCGCGCGGTACTCGAGGGAGTTCCGGGTCGGGGGCGGGTAGCTCCGGGTCCAGCGCTGGCGTTGGCCGCAGAGCAGGGCACGGCAGGTGGCATCTGCGGTGAGGGCCTCTATTCCCCGCAGCCCCGGCGTCTGCGACCTGCCCTCTCTGGCACGGCTGGAAAGGCGCCTCCCTGGACCTCGGTCTTCAGCCTTGGGCCACCTTCTACCCGAGGGTGACAGGAGCCCGAGGCGGACGAACCCTGGGGTGTTGACTGTGTGGCCTTGAGTCAGTGCCTGCCCATTTTAGGCCTTGGGAAACGTGGACGTGACAGTGCCTTGCAGACTGGTTGGAGGTCTCAGGCAGGCCACACACTGAATCCGTCAAGGTGTTCAACCTGTTTGAAATGCTCGTTCCTCGGTGCTGTAAAGAAATAGAACTTGAACTTTAATTTAATTTATTTAGTAAGGCCATTTTTACTTCCTGCAGAAAGGGCACACTCGCCAGCAGTTTTGCCAGGAAAGTACACTGAACAAAGGAGACACGGTCATTTATAACGTGGCACGTCCACCCTACTGCTGTGTCCGGTTTCCATTGGCTGGAACGGGACCTCACATTCTGTATTTGTCCCGATTGACTAGCAACATAGAACTTTTTAAAAGAGGCAAAGGCAGAGAACAAAGGAAGAAGGAAGTAACTTGTGGAATGCTGAGAAAGGTAAAAACACTTTTAAATAAGGAAGAGGAACAGGCTATGACCTAATGCTTGATTGGACCAGTATAAGCATGCCACGGCAAATATTTAGGCTAAATTGTGGGAGCTAAGAACATAAAGTACATTGATTTCTTTATTATGTCTAGCAGATATTTAAGAATGTTAGCACAGGTCTTTGAATAAATTTTGCTCTAAGAGAAGTTACTATTTATTCCTAATTAGAAGGGGAAGGAAGTCTTTGAAGAGGAACCTCTACTTTACTTTTTACAAACCCATTTTCTACTGATCTTTATTTTTTTTTGAGACGGAGTTTTGTTGCCTAGGCTAGAGTGCAGTGGTGCGATCTCGGCTTACCACAACCTCTGCCTCCCGGGTTCAAGTCATTCTCCTGCCTCAGCCTCCCAAGTAGCTGGGATTACAGGCATGCACCACCACACCCAGCTAATTTTGTATTTTTAGTAGAGATGGGGTTTCTCTGTGTTGGTCAGACTGTTCTCCAACTCCCGACCTCAGGTGATCCACCCGCCTCAACCTCCCAAAGTGCTGGGGTTACAGGTGTGAGCCACCGTGCCTGGCCTAGTGATCCTTTTAATTCACAATATGAATTATTGTGTCCTCCCTGATTCCTGGACGCGCTGTGCATATTTCTGATTACTAGAAAGATGTAATATATTAGCAAATAGCATGAGTTTCAGAATTGGACAGTCTTGGGTTCACATACCAAAGCTATGTTCTTTGGCAAATTAAGAATCAGTTTTCTCATCCATAAAATATAGGTAGGAAAAGTTTCTAGCTACTACACTTGTTGAGGATTAAAGGAGGCCATCATCTTAGTTTAGTACCTGCTATGTAGTAAGCAGTCAATAAATGATATTTATTATTCCCAAATCCTGGCACTTCCCTCTCTTAGCAAACACAGAAAACTACAGGAGGTGTCTGCCTAGTTAAAACTCTACCTGCTAATACCAAGTAGTTTGTTTTACTTGCACTTAAGACCTCAGTAAGCTCTTTTTTTCTTATTTTATTTTATTTATTTATTTTTTTGAGACAGGGTCTCACTCTGTTGCCCATGCTGGAGTGCAGTGGCATGATCTCGGCTCACTGCAGTCTCCACCTCCCGGGCTCAAGCAATCCTCCCACCTTAGCCTCCTGAGTAGTTGGGACTACAGGTATGCACCATCACGCCCCAGCTAGGTTTTATAATTTTTGTAGAGACGGGGTTTCACCATGTTGCTCAGGCTGGTCTCGAACTCCGGAGCTCAAGCAATCCACCTGTCTTGGACTCCCAAAGTGCTGGGATTACAGGCATGAGCCACTTTACCTGGCCCTATCTTTTGTTTCTTTACCCAGATTTTTAAGCTGGAAGACTGAACCATGTCCTACATTGTCTTGTCTTCTTAAAACTGCACTGTACACATAGCAAGAGCTTAAAAAATGCAGGGGGAAAAATAAGATTTTCAGTGCATTTTTACCTCTACAATCAAATGATTGTAGGAACTCAAATGAGTTACTCAGTATTACTGTAAAACAAGGGTAACATAAAATTAATGTAAATTGGCTGGACACAGTGGCTCAGGCCTGTAATCCCAGCACTTTGAGGGGCTGAGGTGAGAGGATTGCTGGAGCTCAGGAGTTCGAAAAGAGCCTGGGTAACATAGTGAGGCCCTGCCTTCAAAAAAAAAAAAAAAAAAAAAATTAAAACTAATGGGCCGTGGTGGCACGCATCTGTAGTCTTAGTCAGGAGACTGTGGTGGGAGGATTGCTTGAGCCCAGGAGACTGAGGCTGCAGTGAGTGGTGATCATACCACTACACTGCAACCTACGTGACAGAGCAAGACCCTGTCTCAAAAACAAAACCAACAAATTAGCCTAATTTGCAAATATGTACTTTCGAGGCCTGTGCAGGTAAAGCCAAAGTCCAGTTCGATTTCCCCTCAGTCACAATAAATAATGAGATTGTTGCCCAGTACCATTAGTTTGGTAGCTTATTCAAACAGGAGTGTGAACGAGTTCATTGATCATATTTGGATTGCTTCACATTTTTAGGCAGCTTGGATTAATTAGGAGAAAGTCAATTGCGCCAGCAAATGGAAATCTAGGAAGAAGCAAATCCAGTGAGTAGTATGCTTAGTTTCTTTGCATTTTGTAGCCTTGCATTTTCAGCACTGGTAAAGCATAAGAAGAACTTGATCTTTTGCAGAGCAGTTGTTTGACTACTTAATTGTCATTGATTTTGAATCGACATGCTGGAATGATGGGAAGCACCACCATAGCCAGGAAATAAGTAAGTCTGGGCTACGAATGGCCAAAGCTGGCACTAGATGAGTCACTTTAAAGTTTATAGATCTGAATCAGCCAAAAGTTTAAGAAAACAGGATGGTCTATGCATTGGTAGTTTAATGCAAAACTTATGTTGAATAAAAAAGAGCAAAATCTCAAATACCTAAATGTGTTATTATATAAAATAGTTGTTTTATATTACATACAACACCTCAATGGCATAGAAACTGAAAAAAATACCTTTGCAAAAAAAGTAAATTTTATATTCCATATGGTTTTTATATTTATTTAATTATATTGTTTTCTTTTAAGACGACATGCTCATAACTTCAATATTTTGACTTATTCTTTAGCATAACTTTATTATAACCTTTATGTCACACTGCTTTGGTCATTTTAGTATGCTTTTACTGAAAACTGGTTGTTTAATTAAAATGGTAACATGTTTAATTTAGGATGATTACAGGATTAATTTAAAAATTATTTATTCAACTGTCAATTGATTATTCTTTCATTTAGTTGAATTTCCAGCAGTGTTGCTGAACACATCAACTGGACAGATTGAATCTGAGTTCCAGGCTTATGTTCAACCTCAGGAACATCCAATTCTTTCAGAATTTTGCATGGAATTGACAGGCATAAAGCAGGTATGATGCAAATCTTAAAATTCAGAAGTCAGTTTCAAAAAGAAAATAAAAGCTATTATACCATTTGGAATTAGATTTATTTAGTGTTAGGCATGATGGCTTATGCCTGTAATCCCAGCACTTTGCAGGCTGATGTTCGAGAATTGCTTGAGGCCAGGAGTTTGAGACCAACCTAGACAACATAGTGAGAACCCCATCTCTACAAAAAAAAAAAAAAAATTTAAATTAGCCTGACTTGGTGGCATGTGTCTGTAGTCCCAGCTTCTTGGGAGGCTGAGGCTGAGGTGGGAGGACCACTTGAGCCCAGGAGTTTGAGGCTGCAGGGAGGTATAATCTCAGTCTATCCTGGGCGACAGACCTTGTCTCTGAAAATAAATGAATAAATAAGTAAATAAATAAATAAATACGATTAGTGTTATTCTAGATTCAGGACTCGATTTATGTATTTATTTATTTATTTTTCAGACAAAGGCATGCTCTGTTGGCCAGGCTGGAGTAAGGTGGCGGGGCTCACTGCAACCTCTGCTTCCTGGGTTCAAGCGATTCTCATGCCTCAGCTTCCTGAGTAACTGGGACTATAGGTACACACCACCACATCTGGCTAATTTTTATATTTTTAGTAGAGACAGGGTTTCACTGTGTTGGCCAGGCTGGTCTCGAACTCCTGACCTCAAGTGATCTGCCCACCTTGGCCTCCTGAGGTGCTGGGATTACAGGCGTGAGCCACCTCAGGACTCGATTTAAAAAGCAAAGGAACATACCTGTAATCCCAGCACTTTGGGAGGCCAAGGTGGGTGGATCATCTGAGGTCAGGAGTTCGAGACCAGCCTGGCCAACTTGGCAAAACCCCGTCTCTACTAAAAATACAAAAATTAGCCAGGCATGGTGTTACACACCTGTGATTCCAACTACTTGGGAGGCTGAGGCAGGAGACTCACTTGAACCCAGGAGGTGGAGGTTGCAGTGAGCTGAGATCGTGCCACTGCACTCCACCCTGGGCAACAAAGCAAGACCTCGTCTCAAAAAAAAATAAATTTTAAAAATTAAATAAATACACAGCAAAGGAAGAATAATGTTATAAAAATGAGGATCAAATTGATTTTATGGAAATTAAGTGACTCAAATTTGTGTTTCATTTCTGTCAGTCTGGACTTAATGATCATATTTCTGTGTGATTTTAGTTTTTATCAACCTAATCTTTCTTACCTTGGTGGGTTCTAAATATTCTTTCTTTCCCACGTGTTTTTACCTCTTTCCACTAAATAAACTCTTTGCCAGTTAGAACCACTTTGTTATGTCTTCCCACAGTACACTGTGTTTTCATGACTTGGCATTTCTGATTCTTTTAAAACCATTAATTTTTCTCCACAGTTACAAAACATGCTAAATAATAATGGAATTTGATTGTTGAATTCAGCTTTTGTGACTCTCTACTCAGGCTCAAGTTGATGAAGGAGTCCCTCTGAAGATTTGCTTATCTCAGTTCTGTAAATGGATTCATAAGATTCAGCAACAGAAGAACATTATTTTTGCTACTGGGGTTTCAGAGCCTTCTGCTTCTGAAGTAAAATTATGTGCATTTGTTACTTGGTCAGGTAAAGAATAAGTTATACCTATTAATCACAGATGGGTAGCATTACCACTATGTAATTCTTTATTTCTAGTTTTATACTTGCTAACCTAGAATTATATTTGTTAATCTTCTAGGCTAGGAAAAAAAATTTAAATGCCTAGCAGATATTAGCCAAGAAAAGTAAATTAATACATATTTTTTAAATTAACCTTTTGGGATACCTTAAAATATTAAGCCTGAACTTAAAAAAAATGTTTTTAGAGTTCCACTGTTAAGAATTAAGCAAAGATGATTTAGTGAACACTCTTATGCTATTTTCTAGTCTTCATCAGCTCAACATCCTTTGCTTTTATGCTTTGACACTTTAAAAGAAAAAAAAATGAGCCATTTAAAGTAGGTTTTTTGTGTAACTGTGTTAGAGCATTGCTGTTAATAGTCATTAATAGCAATACTGTGTCATTGATAAGATAGCATTGATAGTCATATTTGGTTTCCAGTTACTACAAAATGTTTGGTTTCTCAATAACATTAATATTTTCCTAGAATATAGAAAATATAGTCCTTGTAATTTAACATGTTACTCTTCTTTCTGAAATAAGGTTTTACTGGGTGTTTTAAGAAATCATTTTAAAATTTAGTCATCAACCTAACTTGTTAATAGTAAGTTATATAAAGTGAATAATTTTTAGATATTAGCAGAGCAATGAAATCATACTGTTCTATTTTATATGATCTTCCAGCATTCTATTTGTAAATGGTGGCAGCATAAGTAAAAAATGCTGGCATCATTGACTTTGTTCTATTTTAATGTACCTAATGCAGACTGGGACTTGGGGGTTTGCCTGGAGTATGAGTGTAAAAGAAAACAGCTGTTAAAACCTGTGTTTTTAAATTCTTGGATTGATCTCAGAGCAACTTACAAGGTAATGGTAAAAAATGGGGGCATGTTTACTTTTTTCTATTGAAAAATGATTAACTTTTATCCTACACATGGGCATGGGTTTCTGCAAATAAGATACTTTCTTTTGTACTGGTCACATAAATGCGTTTCTTAAAGTATTTAAAAACAACACACAAAAAATAAGCACATTCTAAATCTAATAGAACTAAAAATTATGAAAAGTGTTTAATACATAGTCTTTAAAATAGTAATCTTCTTTTAGATATATCTTTTTTTATTTGATTAGCTTTTCTATAGGAGAAAACCAAAAGGACTAAGTGGTGCCTTACAGGAAGTAGGAATAGAATTCTCAGGACGAGAACATTCTGGTTAGTATACATTAAAAATTATGTAAGCCATTTGACTTTTAAAAAATACTTCATATGAATTTCATTTTTTGGTAATGTCATTAGTAAGGGATATCTTCAGCCTAAAAAAAAAAGCTCCTAATCTAAACAATTCACATTGTTTCTAAGACTTTCAAATTACCACTTTCATAAACTATTGTAAGATACACTGCCATCTAGTGGCTTTCTAGTTGCTAAGAAGAATGAAAAGAATGAGCCAAATCAAATGAAGATTAAACAAGTGCTCAAATAATAGAATGGACTAGTGAAAAAACTGAACAAGACTATTAGATTATTCACAAATCCTGGTTCCTGCAGAACGCTGGCCACATTTTGGGGAACTGTCTAATACATTTTCATATCCTCCTCTATAAATGTGGACGAGCTTGTCTTTCAGTGGTAATGCTGCCATAGCCTTCCACTTCCAAGACCAGTTTATCATGATTAAAATTAGTAGATGGTCATAAAACTAAAACTGTGTTCCAATTTCTACACAAGTGGTGTTTTTCATTTTATGTTATTTCTTTAGTACTAAGGAAGTAGTACTAGTACCACTAAATTCAGTGTTTGATATCTGTATCCTCAGGGTTGGACGATTCTCGGAATACTGCCCTTCTTGCTTGGAAAATGATCAGAGATGGTTGTGTAATGAAAATTACAAGGTCGTTGAACAAGGTTAGTAGTGTCTTGCCTCTTTATTCTGTCATCTCAAACTTCATAAACAGTCATACGTTCTTTGAAACGTAGATTTAATGTGTGCAGTCATTTATAAATCAATGACATTTCTCTTTTTTGTCATAAAACTGTATACTGAAGAAATTACGAATGCACAGTTTCTAAAGCTGTTGCATTTGTCTGTGGAATCATAGGTTCCCACTAAGAAGAATTCCAGCATTCTGGCCAGAAATTTGAATACAAATCAAGTTGAAGAAGTGTCTGCCTGTAACATTAGCATCCAGGGTCCCAGCATATATAATAAGGAGCCTAAAAATACAATAAATCCTCATGAAAAAGTTCAAATGAAGTCAATTTGTGCAAATTCTCCTATAAAGGCACAACAGGATCAATTACAAGTAAAAAACAATATAAAAGCAAGTCTTCACAATGTCAAAAGTTCCTTACCTCTTTTTAATACTAAGTCCTCTACTTCTGTGGGGCAGTTGCAGTCTCCTACCTTGAATTCACCTATCTATATGCAAAAGCAAGGAAAAAATGAACATCTTGCATTTAATACCAAATCTAAGGCTTCAACAGTTGGTTCAGAATTGGTACTTGTTTCTACCACCGTTCCAACTGTTCATCGTGTTTCTGATTTGGAAATGAGCTCTACTCTGGACTGTTTACCTGTGTTGGCTGATTGGGAGGATGTGGTTTTACTGCCAGCATCTCAGCCTGAGGAAAACGTAGACTGTACAGTTCCCATTAGTGACTCAGACTTAGAGAGTTCATTTAAGTCTGGAGAAAGATTAATGGTTTTGAAAGAATTGGAAATGTCAAGGCACGAAAACTTTGGAGACATAGAGGAAACTCCTCAAAAATCTGAGACTTCTAAGTCTATTGTGTACAAGAGTCCTCACACTACTATTTATAATGTAAAAGAAGCCAAAGATCCAGGTTCAGATATTTCTGCCTTTAAGTTACCTGAACACAAATCAAGTACCTTCAACAGAGTTAATGCCAATATGTCTCATCCTTTAGTTTTGGGGAAACATCCTCTTCTTTCAGGTGGTAGCAAAAGGAATCCATGCAGTCCCCAAGCTTTCCCACCAGCAAAAAAACAACCCTTCACTATTCATGAAGAAAAGCCTACATCATCTGATTGCTCCCCAGTAAGAAGTTCTTCCTGGAAGCGTCTCCCATCTATATTAACTTCTACAGTTAACCTACAAGAGCCTTGGAAGAGTGGGAAAATGACACCTCCATTATGCAAGTGTGGTCGGAGATCTAAGAGACTTGTTGTTTCTAATAATGGACCGAACCACGGAAAAGTCTTCTATTGTTGCCCTGTCGGGAAATACCAAGAAAACAGAAAATGTTGTGGTTATTTCAAATGGGAACAAACACTTCAAAAGGAAAGAGCCAACAGCATGGTTCCATCTCATTCCACAGGGGGACTCACTTTTAATTCTCCAGAAACAAGCCATATTTGTGACAGAAATTTAAGTATTTCCACCAAAAATTCTTTGAGACTCAGGCCTTCAATGAGGAATTGATAACCTTTCATGTATGAATCCTAATTGTTCCTTGAATTTCCAAACATGAGTATTCTGATAACATCTTACACTATTTTATTTTTATTTTATATATTAATGTTTACTGAATTTACCATACTTTCTTCAGGAACCACAAGTGTAATCTTTTGTAAACAGTATTTATTAGATTACATATAATAAGCAACAATAGTATATGATCCTTCTTTTATAGTTAGACCTTGAAACAAGTCTAAACTATTTTTAAATTATTTGCAAAAAATGTGACTAATAAAAATCCCTAGTCTGTTTTCAGGTAGATTCTTGTACTTTGAGATTATCATAATCTTCTAACTGATATTTTATATTTTTCTAAAAACTTTTATAAGTTCTTTAGTTTTATTTCATGGCTTGAACATTGGTTCTGATTTGTATATCAACATATCAGAAGAATTAGTCAACTAAAGTTTGAAAACCTATGTAGCAGAGATCTGGTTCAGAAACTGCTTCTATACTATACATTTAAAAATTAATCAGCAATTGATGGTATTATTTTTATATTAAGAAATGATAGGAACATTGACACTAATGTGGAGGAATTTGCCAAATATTTTATTTCAAAATTTAGCCTCTGATATCATAACCACAAGATATTTTAAATCAACAGTTTCTAAGCATACTACCACAGTTTTTATGACCTCTCCATCATCTTGTGGTTTCTAGAGATTGACAGATACTATGTTTGTTTTATAGATATGGTAATTAATGAAACAACTTTAAATTGTCTTCCATTCTTTCTTCCTCAGTTCATTTCTTTTTGTCTTCCCACTGATAGTCTTTGGCAGCTCTTGAATAAATTCTACCTGTTGGCATCAAGGGGAAAAAATTAGCCTGGAAATTTTTATCTTTACATAAAGCCAATTATATAGCAGTTTGATTATGAATTCTAGGTGGAAGAATTAGAATAGTCTTTGGAATGGGTTTTGGGTAACAACCAAAATAGGGAAAAGGGTATTGTTAGGAAACTTGTCTTGATAGTAAGTATTTACTGTGAGTCCAGTAAGCCAAAGGACCAAACAAAATAGGTTCAGGGTTTCATTTTAATCTCAAAGATTCTGAATCTTACCCATATGTCATCAGTTCAGTTTGGGACATGTGGTGTAGCATGTGTGAAGAAAATATTCATTAAAATGTAAAAATAAACAGTTGAAATTGTCCACAACACTGAGCAAATATTCGTTATAATTAGGATGCCTACCTTTCTGGGATATTTGTAAGGTGCTGTAGTTTTTTTAACATGCTCCTGAATCTCCTTTATTAGTTGTTCTTGATCATGTGACTTGTAATCAGGATTTAGAACGACAAAAGCCTTTACTACCTAAAATAAATATTTGAAACACCAGGAAAATGAGTTATGCATTTGTATGTTTTAGTATGTCTTGTTTGTTTGCTCTGAGAATCTACATGCCTGGTGGGGTGGGCCAGTGTGTTTTAATAAAGTTTGATCCCAGCTCTGTGCTCTTAAGCCAGCCACTTCCTGGTCTGTACCTAATACGGGAGAGCTTCTGGGACCCCTGTAACAACCCAGCCTCGTCCAGCCTAGCCCTCAGCATGGGGGATTACTTATAAACAGTAGTCACGCTGAGTTTGCCATGTCTTTGTTGAAGGGAACAGTTCACAGAGAACATGCAGTCTTTATACAAGGCTGTGAAGATTCCAGCAGCTATTTTTTTGTTGCTCTGATCCATTTCCATGGCCCTGATGAACAAGAGTAGAAATCATGGTGGCCTTTAACTGGCAGAAGCCAAGAAAGACGTTATTACTTTATGCTTGCAAATCCTGTTCTCCAAATTTTATCCTTCCTAGAAATGTTTTTGAAAACTCTGCCTAGTTTTTGGACCTGTAATGGAGAAGACAGAAAGATAGGCCATCCCTCATAGCCCCCTTTAAAAGTAAATTTGGAGTCCTGTCATTTTCTCTCCTAGGGCACTACCAGGACTGCCATTTACTGTCTTCTCTAGAGGCATGAGTCTAGGTGCATCAACTAGTATGTACCTCCAAAGCCAGATTACCAGCCCGGAGCTGGCTATGGAATGATGCTTCCCTGTAGGCACAGTTCCAGGAGAGTCCCCTGAAGCTTTTTTATGATTAAGTATCCTGCACTTAAGTGCCTGAAATCTTATTAAATTCAAGGATTCGTTTGTCCAGCTTAAAGATAAGCTGGCAACATTTCCTATCCACTTTGATCTGGGAGTAAAGATTTCATTGAAAAGGAATTATTTGAAACAACAAATTACCAGGACAGCCATTTGGTGAGAAACAAAGACTAGAAGTTATAATTTTTTCACATATTGAAAACTGTTCACCAGTGGGCAGTTTTACATTGTATGAACAATTACCCATTTTTGTCTTTACCCGAAACCCTTGTGGCCAGGCACAGTGGGTCACGCCTGTACTGCCAACGTTTGGGAGGCCGAGGTGGGAGGATTGCTTGAGCCCAGGAGTTCGAGAGCAGCCTGGGCAACATAGTGAGACTTTGTCTCTAAGAAAAAAAACAACAACAACACTTGAACATTTTTAATTTACATGTGCCATGGGGCAGTTGTGAACCCTTGTGTGTGTGTGTGTCTATGGATATAATTTTGTTCCATTCACTTTTTGACATTTTATAAAATGCATTTGTAGTTATGCTAGCTCTGCTGCATTAACATTTTTACAAATTAAAAAATTATGCTTGTTGTAAGTGAGTCATTCAAAGGTAAATTATTTTAAAAACTGCAATACTGGTTCACATATTGACGATTTCTACAACTTGGATAGTCTCTTTTATCTTTTTAAACTACTGCAGAAAATGTTAAATTAACAAGGAACAACCTAACATGGGTAAGAGTATGAACTCTGAAGTCAGAACAGCTGGGTTCAAGTCACAGTTTGTTGTGTAATGTTGGACAAGTTAGGTAATCTCTTTGTGCCTCAGTTTCCTTCTCTGTAAAAGAGATTATGATGATTAAATGAATTAGCATAGATGTATAATGCCTGGCACATAGTAAGTCATCAAAAACATTAGCTCTTAGTTGTAGTCTTAGAATTACAAGAAGTTTGGGTCTTATTTTTTAACCCAGAATCCGTAAGTGGGCTTCAAATCTCTATGAAATTTTATGCAAAATCTTGTATTTTTCTGAGAAAAGTCTATGGCTGTGCCATTCAATATGATAGCTGCTAGCCACGTGTGTCTATTTCAGTTTAAATCAATTAAAATTAAATAAGATTAAATACTCTCAGTCACACTAGCCGCATTTCAAGTGATTGATAGCCATGCATGGCTATCGCATTGGATGGTGCAAATACAGAACATTTCCATCACTGCATAAGTCTTAACAGTGGCCTACGGTTTTCTTCACATTCTCAAAGAGATATGTGATCCCAAAAATTTAAGAACCTAGTGATCTAGACACATATTCCACAAGTCTTTCACATTCCAATGTTAAAATGGTATTTTAGATCCAAATATTCTTTTTAATCAATTCTGGAACTTGCTACCCAATTACCCTGCCTGGCAGGACCCAGCCTAGAGAAGGACCTAACCCAGGTAGAATAGGCCTGGCAGCAGAAAGGGAGGCATGGAGCACATGGCCGTTTTGTTCATGGATACCTCGTTTCAGATACCCACTCACATCTTCTGCTAGGAAATGCTGCAGCCTACCACTGTTGGAAAACTGGCCACAGTTTCCCCCTCGCTCTGACTAATCCAAGCCCCCGGAGCTGTGAGGGGACCACAACCCACTTATAGACCTTTCCTATATTGTACGCTAGGATATCAGGTGGCTGCCAAGCCAACCCTGTTCCGAAAGGCTCAGCTACCATCCTGTCCCTAGTAAGCACCTGTCTAGGTGGGTAAAACTGATGATGACTAATGGTAGGGGAGAAGTACAGGAAGAGCTAAGACTCGTGAAACCTTGCCGGTGATGTTCAGAGCAAAGAGACAAGCCAATAATCACTGACTGTTTTCCCTGCCCTCAGCTGCCTGGAATATACCCTTTCACAGTAAATAGCGATTGTCATCCTAGCAACTTGACAAACTACCAATTCCCAGCCACTGGGCTATATCTGGAACAACTTTGGGCCATCCAGGAGGACTTAACAGGGTATCTTCTGGCATCAAAGATCAGTTAGGGGAATCAGTCCTGGGGGGAGATCCACCCTCCACTGTAACATGCACATCTCCCATTTTTACCTTAAACTTTTTTATTTTTATTTTTATTTTTTTGAGACAGAGTCTTGTTCTGTTACCCAGGCTGGAGCACAGTGGCACGATCTTGGCTTACTGTAACCTCCCCGTCCCGGGTCCAAGTGATTCTCCTGCCTCAGCCTCCCAAGTAGCAGGGATTACAGGCATGTGCCACCATGCCTGGCTAATTTTTGTATTTTTAGTGGAGACAGGGTTTCACCATGTTGACCAGGCTTGTCTCAAACTCCTGACCTCAGGTGATCCACCCACCTCAGCCTCCCAAAGTGCTAGGATTACAGGTGTGAGCCACTGTGCCCGGCCTGCCTTAAACTTCACGACATTTCATCCCCTGAGACTGGATACCTTCTAACTCTGCCCTGTGCCCTGTGCTTGAAGCCCTATACCTAGGATTTGAGATAAGGAGCTTGAATACATGGTACAGAAAGTTCTGGATTTGTATTGACATCAGTGTCATCTTCAAAACTTGGATTCAGTGTTAGAAGGGATATGGCTTGAAGAAATACTTGTGGGAACTTGTAACTCAGCTAGAGAAACCCTAGGGGCATGTCGTAGACACACAGGCAAAACGCAGGAGGCCGCCTGGCATGGTACTTTTAAGCCAAAATACTGTGTGGTCAGCCCCAGTAGGAATGGGCTTTCAGGACACCTGTGTTATTCGGAGTTTATTTCCTGAAACCTCTACTTATTTACCTACCCAGACTGCTTATGGTTACCTCAGTTCCAGCCTCTGGTTCCCACTTCTGACATCTGATGCCAGCCCATTCTCCTTCACTACACCAGGGACCTCGTTGGTTTCCAGACCTTCTGGGTAACAATTTGATCCCATCCAGCTGACTTCTGTCACCCCATCCTGATGTGAGCCTGGGTTATTGGCATTCACACCATCTTTGCCCTAGTCCACCATGGAAGGAATTCAAATTCTTTCTAGTACATATTTTCAGCCTTATTTTGTTTGTCTGTTAGGATCAGAGCTGCAACTCATAATTCAATCTTATTTTGTAGCAGTTCTTTCTGACTAGCATATTTCTATCTGACTTGCATATTTAGTAAATGAATCATTTGGTTAATTCTGTTTCACTGAGCTACTGTTTGTAAGTATGTGTTAAATTGCCAACAAATTATAAAGTTGACATGAATCAGTTCTTTTACCTCTCCTCTGATGGGGTCTGGGCTGCTGACAACAGCTGACTCTGCAACTGAAGGGTGTTCATTCAGGGCATTTTCTACCTCAAATGGTCCAATTCGATAACTAGAAACACATATGGCAGGAATACATACAGGTGAGTGGCAGGTTCACTCTAGAACACTGATGATCAGTTAACACAGACATATGCACATATGGAAAAGAAAGTTACCCAGAGGATAATATGACATCATCTGCTCTTGCAACAAACCAGAAATACCCATCTTTATCCATATATCCTCTGTCCCCAGTGATATAGAAATTGCCTCGTAGAGTTGAAGCTGTTTTTGAAGGATTATCCTGCAAAACAAATAGCATTTTGTTATTATGGTGAATCCAACTCTTCTGGTCAATTGGAATTTTTTTTTTTTTCCGAGACAGTCTCACTCTGTTACCCAGGCTGGAGTGCAGTAGTACGATCTTGGCTTACTGCAACCTCTGCCTCCCAGGTTCAAGCGATTCTCCTGCCTCAGCCTTCCAAATAGCTGGGACTACAGACGTGCACCACCACACCCGGCTAATTTTTGTATTTTTTGGTTGAGATGGAGTTTCCCCATGTTGGCCAGGCTGGTGTCGAGCTCCTTATCTCAAGTGATCCGCCCACCTTGGCCTCCCAAAGTGCTGAGATTACAGGCATAAGCCACCGCTCCTGGCCCTCAATTGGATTTTTAAATGTTCAAGGAAGCAGAAAAGTTTGGCTCCTTTGAGAAGCATTAGAGTTACGAAGAGATAGATTGTGAAAATAAAGATGAAATTCCAGCATGGAGCTAGCCCGACAGAAGAAAGGTAAACTACAGTTACAAAGATTAGTCATGTTTCCATCTTGAGATTTTTCTTAGATAGATTACAAAATAAATATTGCAGTAGCTCAGAGGAGTAAACTAAATTAAGTCTTTTGCTAATTGATTAATAGATAATGCTGGTAGGAAAAGAGAGAAGTAAATACTCAAGAGTCGAAAGAAAGCACTGACACCTAATAAAGAGCAGACAGGTTTGTTTTGTTTTGTTTTACACAATAATAGAATTGGTTCTGCCAGTCTGACATAAGAAAAAACAAGATACTGTTACATTATATCAAATACACTGGCAAGTAGCATCTGGATCTTTTATTATATGATAGAGACTTTGCTCTAATTTGTATACTGTGATTAGAGATGAAAATATTCTTGCAAACAGTAAGGAGCTTAGAAAGCCTCTTGTGAAAGACATTTGCTTAATCCCACCACCCCCGCATCCCCTGTCCCTCTCACTCTTCCCGAAAAGAAAGAGCACTAACTGGATTTCAGGAAAATGAGTGGGTTTTGTGTGATAATTGAGAGGATCAGGGGATGTTAAGAGGCTGTCCTCTTTCTAGGGTCCCTTCCTCTTGCCTTCATGGACCTGGAACAGTGATCTGGCCTCAGGGGACCAGCATGGTTTTCTTCAGCAAGAATTTGGGTATTTCTTCAATTTCTTGTCTTGGATTACTATTCAGGACAACCAATCTCTCAAGAAAGGGTCAAGTACCTATCCTAGGTATGTTTTGTGGCAAACAGGGATTGTTACCAAGCACTTGAGAAATAAATAGAAAATGAGATTATTTAGTAAGTCACTTACTACGTAATGAGTAAAAAGGCCAAATGGTCGGTTAGGTAGAACTTGAATGCCAATATCTCCTTCTTGTCCAGGAGGTAGAACATTGCCATTTACATCTACAATCTAGGATAAAATAGAACAATTTATTTAAGGAAATTTTTGTTTAATGTCGCAGCTTAAATATTAACTTTGCAAGTTTTATTTTGGCTTTTGCCATTTAAAAATGAAGACTTAAAAAAAATTTTGTGTGTGTGAGACAAGGTCTCACTTTGTCACCCAGGCTGGAGTGCAGTGGTGCAATCATAGCTCATAGCTCACTGCAGCGTCAAACTCCTGGTCTCAAACAGTCCTCACACCTCAGCTTCCCAAGTAGCTGGGGCTACAAGCACATGCCATTATGCTCAGCTAATGTTTATTTTTATTTTTTGTAGGGATGAGGGACTCGTTATGTTGCCCAGGCTGGTTCCTGGCTTCCAGTGATATTCCAGCCTTGGCCTCCCAAAGTGCTGGGATTATAGGCATGAGCCACTGCACCTGACCCAAAAATATTTTAAATATACTTTAAATTCCTAAGAGAAATATATTTACTTAAATTCTTATTGCATAAAATATTAAATACAGGTTACCAACATGTGAAAGCAGGATAAAATTTTTTTAAAATTTTACCATCCAGCAATAATCACATTTTGGTAATATCCTTTGAGACAATATAGATAAATAGAAAAATAGGATTGCTGGCTGGGCGCGGTGGCTCATGCCTGTAATCCTAGCACTTTGGGAGGCCGAGGCGGGTGGATCGCCTGAGGTCAGGAGTTCAAGACCAGCCTGAGCAACATGGTGAAACCCCATCTCTACTAAAAATAGAAAAATTAGCCAGGCGTGGTGGTGGGCACCTGTAATCCCAGCCACTTGGGAGGTTGAGCAAGAGAATTGCTTGAACCCGGGATGGGGAGGTTGCAGTGAGCCGAGATCACTCCAGCCTGGGCAATGAGTGAAACTCCATCTCAAAAAAAAAAAAAAAAAGAAAAATAGGGTTGCTTTATAATATACAGTTTTGCCAACCTGCTTTTATCATTTAGCAATAGGTCTTGATTATCTTTTCCTCTTGATAAATAAATGTCTTCATTACTGGTTTTCAAACTTTGTTTAGCTGTGGAACCAACAGAACCTTACTTCAGAAGCCCAATATAAGTAAACAGGAAAAGGGGAATATTCTCTGGTTGACAATGGTAAGCCACAGCCTTGCTCTCTTACCCTCTCTCCAATCCTCATCATTCCCTGAAGTGTCTACCAGTAGCTAGCATTTATTAAGTACTTACTACATGCTAAGTAATTAATGCTAAACCTTTAAGTACTTGACATGTACCTATTCCTCACTGTAGCCCTATGTGGTTAGAATTTTTATGCCCATTTGACACATGAGGAAACTGAGGTGTAGAGAGTTTAACACTGTGCATGATTGAGCTGGAATCCAAATCTCACCACTTACACTCCAGATCATATGCTTTTAATCATTACACTCCTCTGTGCAATGCCTCTAGAGAGTTTAATCCAATTAAAGAAAATCAGATTAGCATTTCTCAAGATGATTGCTGATTTTATACATCAGATTTTGCTCTAAATGACTTTTAGCTGTTTCTAAGTATCAAAATTCTGCTTTTATATATGTTCTCCAGATACCTTCAAACCTGAGGTGTGGCCTGCATGGAGAATAAGTATAATACTTATCTAGCACTTTCCAAAAGGAAAGGGGCTTATGTGCTGAATGAGAAACTTAAATGGCAAAGGAATTCTAAGCGTAAAAACTTCTCTTTAAGCTCTTGCAAATAAAAAAATATAAATTCCCACCCAGTTATCTAAAGAAATATGTGGTTCCAGGTATGAAGGAATTATTGATGGAAACGAAGTATTTTAAAAGTTCCAGTTACTTACAGATTTTAATAGATGGGAATATAGATAAAATCTTCTGTGTCTGGGGAGAATCATGTTCCTCATTGTTCATAGGGTCTTAAAATGTTTAAACATGAAAATTATGAGTATTTAAAAGCAAACAAAGAAGATTATAAAGGTTGGGCTTTGAAGTTGTAGGAATCTGATATTCACCTGGTTGGAACACATCCCCAGATGCCAGAATGTTACTGCAGATGCCCTTAGCTAAGGAACAAGAAGCCCCATAATAACGGCCCGTGGAAAAGAGTTAAAAATGACTGGGGATGCAGGCAAAGTACTGTTTTCCTCTCAGCCTCATCATATTTGCATTCAAAGATAGCTGCTCTAGAAAACCACCGGGCTCAAATTAATGGGGAGCAGGTGGGGGTACCTTGCAGTTGGGATCACTGTGAATACAGCTGTGCCTGTGAGACCCTGATAGCCATGCATGTTGGGAATTGCTATTAAGGAAGGAAGAAAAAGAACATAGCTGTGTTGCATATCAACTTCCCTGTAATGCAGACATGAGTGTGCTTAATTATCAATATTTCTTTCTTCAACCTAAGGTAGCCTGTTAACCAACAAACTATTGTAAAGCCTGTTTGGGCTCTCCTACCATTTTTTCTTAGATAAGCTTTTCAAAGAGGAATGTGAAAAAATAAAAAAAATAAAAAATAAATAAAAAGAGGAATGTGAGGGAGAAGTAAATAACAGTACCCATCTTTTGGACCTTTATTATGTACTAAGCATTCTGATATGCTCTTTAAACATATTGTCTCCTTTAATCACCACAAGAAACCTATGAAATCAGTTCTGTTATTATTTGGGTTACCAACCACCTGAGACTGAAGTGGTGAGGGGTTGTCGGGGGGTGGTTCTTCATGATGTATTGCCTTAAGTGCTAAAACCAGATAAGTCCCCGGCAAACAGACAGGTTGGTCACTCTGGTCCCAACTTTACAAATTAGGAAACTGGAACTTACAGAGCTTTAACAGTGTACCCACAGACACTCAGATAGTGAATAGCAGAGATACAGTTGAACCACTAGGCTATCCTATCTTGAGACCAGGTTTCCATAGCAAGGTTAAAGTGAGAGAAAGGACCCAGGATCTGGTTTATTCTATAAAGAGTTACAGCAGCAATCAAGCTCATCTAAACTCTCTCAAACTTACTTGATCCTAAAAACTACTTGGGGGTGCTTGTTAAAATCACAAGATTTCAAATTTCAGAGTCCCACTCCAAATCTATTGAATTGGTCTCTCCAGGGGCCTGAGAATTAGTATTTTTAACAGATATCCATATGATGTTTATGATCAAACAAGCCTGGGAAACATTTATCTAAGAGCTGTACTCTGTTAATTCATCCATATTTTTGCTGCTTTTGCTGTCTCTTAACGTGCAGATGGGTCTCTGAATTAAAATGGTTTGAACTTACTATTTCCCAACTTTACAGTGGGTGAAAAAGATAACCATTCAGTTGAAACCATCTTTCTCTCTAGATGCTGGGCAGCAACAGTAAGTCACAGCTCCCAGTCAGCCATGCATTTGTGACTTAGGATGTTTTCAACTTATGATGACTTATTATTTTGGGACATAACCCTATCATAAGTTGAAGAGTGTCCAAATTAGTGTTAAGTTCCTTTGGCTACACCCAGCTTTGAAGCTCAGTTGATCTGAGAACAATTTTAACCCTATATAAAGCTTGCTGATGGGGAACTGGAATTCCCCCTAGGCATCAGGTGGTAGTAGTGGCAGTGGATACAGAGAGGCTGGAAATGGCCAGGCAGGCTTGGGAGCAGAGAGGGAAAGTGCTGCAGCCACTGTAAACTGAAGCCTCTTCGGGCCTAGTTGACCTGCTCAGAAGGTCTTGACCTCCCTTGCCTGAGAGGACAAGTGTTGTGTTGTGGTTAAGAGTGCAGATATTGGAGCCAGACTGCTTGGGATTGAATCCCAACTCTAGCAGCTATTAGCTGTGTGACCTCTGGTGAGTTCTTTTACCTCTTTGTGCCTTATTTGTAAAATGGTTCTAATATTAGTATGCTTCTCATAGGGTTTCTTCTGGAAATTCAATGGGTTAATATTTATTTATTTAGAGACAGGATCTTCTTGCTCTGTGGCCCAGGTTAGAGTGCAGTGGTGTGATCATGGCTTACTGCAGCCCCAAGCTCCCAGGCTCAAGCAATCCTCCCATCTCAGCCTTCTGAGTAGCTGGGACCACAGGCACGTACCACCATGCCTGGCTAGTTTTTTATATTTTTTTGTAGAGACAAAGTCTCACGTTGTTGCCCAGGCTGGTCTTGAACTCCTGGGCTCAAGTGATGCTCCTGCCTTGGCCTCCCAAAGTGTTGGGATTACAGGCATGAGCCACTGCATCCAGCCTAATGGGTTAACGTTTATTAAATGCTTAGAACTGTATGGTACAATATAGGTATTTGCAAAATAATGGAGACCAAGAAGCTAACATTTCTAAGTCATTTTCACATATTTATAAAAATTAAAGTATCATGGAAGTAAAATGGAATCACCACCATAACAAAGAAAGTTTATATGGGGGTAAGCGGTAGGTAGGTAGTGCACAGATTGGGTTGTTAAACATTCTCCTGGAAGGGGATGTGCAAACCTTAACATCGAAAGCAGGAGAAGGTTTTCCCATTGAGCCAGGTTTAATTTTCATTCCCTTAAAATTTCCACAGATTAGCACCTAGTTAAGAAGAAGAAAAAGTAAGATAACATTACAAGTCACTTAAAATTTATTCATCTATCATGCATTCATTAAACAAATTATTTATTGAAAACTTACTATGAACTAGGCTCAAAATGAATGCTATACTCTCATGGAATGTAGTGATAACATATAAATACATGCATATGTATAAAATATAGTTATAACAATAATTACTCATATATCCATATTTATCAAAACATGAGTATATTAACATTTGCATTTATATTAGCATACTTGTTATGCTATTTCTAGTTAATGAATTTTTCAATTTTTGATTTTTATTTTTGATATTTTCATTTTTTACCAGGTGATACATTCTCATGGTTCATAAATTGAAGCATTATAAAGACACATTGTGAAAAGTTTTTTCAACTTTTCCCTTATCTATTTCATCTTACTCCTCCCTCTTCTACAAAATAACCACTGTTGTTCTTTTTTCTTATTTCATTTTTTGTTCTTATTTCATTCATTTCCTCTAGAATTTCTTATTCCTTATCTCTATGAGCTCTTTAAAAAATCCCTTTTAGAGTATGGTTGCTAAGGAGTTGTCCAGCAAACTCTTAATATTTCAGGCAGCAAGGATCTCAGCATTTTCCATTTCGAGGCAGCCCTAAATAAGATACTTCCCTATCACACTGGGAGGAATTCTTTCTTTCAGCAGATCCAGTATTATTTCATTTAAAAAAATATTGTAATGCCCTCACTCTGATCCATTAACAGTGGTGTTTGTCAATGAATGGCTATTTAAACAACTATCTGTTAACAGAGCTTTTTTGCAATTAGGTTCTTGCAAGCATTGTTTTTTAAAACATTTTCTAACCACTCAACTCCTATCCCTCAAATAATCATAAGGAGACTGTGGACACTTTGGTTTTTATTCATCTGACTAAATGGAGTCCAGCTATGTCTTTTCAGTGAGGTCAGGTACCGTTTCAGTCTGTCCATATCCTTCGTAGATATCCAGGCCTGTCTTGTTTCTCCATTTTTCAGTCACGTCAGGGGTGATTGGTTCCCCAGCACTCACACAGTGCTTTAAGCTTTTAAACTTATAGCTTCTCAGAAAACCAGATAAGTTAGATTTAGGAGGAAAAATGGAGAGAAGTGAAGATTAAGGATTATTTCTTATGAACTTCAATATAAAATGTTTTAGTCGCTTTTTAATTCCTCTCCCTAGCACAAAACAAACCATTTTACCCCGTAAACATATACAACTACTAAGTACCTACACAAATTAAAAATAAAAATATTAAAAAGATAAATCATTCTAATATCATAGAATATTAGAATACCCCAAATACTAGTTTTTCTTTACCCCCCTTTTTGTGGTGGAAGTATAATTTATTACAAAGAAAGTCATTCTGTTCTTAGGGAAGGTACCCCATAATAACATTTTATTTTATTTTGTTTTTATTTTTGTGTTTTCATGGAATGCTTCAAAAATTTGCATGTCATCCTTGTGCAGGGGCCATGCTAATCTGCTCTGTATCATTCCAATTTTAGTGTATGTACTGCTGAAGTGAGCACCATAATAACACTTTAAATCAGCAATGAAAAGTACCAATTGTTTGGTTAAACTGATGGTGGGATATTTATACAATGGAATACTATACAGCTATAAAAAATGAGGAAGCTCTTGGACAGTGCTGCCCAGTAGAACTTTCTGTCATATGGAAGTACTCTGTAATCTGCTGTACCCACTACAGTATATGCTAGCCCTATATGGATATTGAACACTAGAAACAGGACTAGTATAACTGAGGAATTGAATTTTTAATTTTACTAAATTAATATTTATATTGAAATAACTAGCTGTGGTTAGTGGCTACCATATTGCACAACACAGTGCCAGAATGTATTGTTAGAGGAAAAAAGCAAGGTGCAGAACTGTGTGAATCTTGTGATACCATTTATGTTTATAATAGAGAAGGAAAGGCCAGGTGTGGTGGCTTACGCCTGTAATCCCAGCACTTTGGGAGGCAGAGGTGGGCGGATCACCTGACATCAGGAGTTCGAGACCTGCCTGGCCAACGTGGCAGAACCCCATCTCCACTAAAAATACAAAAAGTGGCAGAACCCCATCTCCACTAAAAATACAAAAAGTAGCCAGGCATGGTGGTGCACACCTGTAATCCTACATGCTCAGGAGGCTGAGACAGGAGAATTGCTTGAACAGGAGGCGGAGGTTGCAGTGAGCCGAGATTGTGCCACTGCACTCCAGCCTGGGCAACAGAGCAAGACTCCGTCTCAAAAAAAAAAAAATTGAGACGGGGAGAACACATGTGTATTAGTTTGTGTATTTTCAGGGAGAATAGACAAGAAACTGGAAACTCAGTTTGCCTCCATGGAAGAGGACTGGGTCACTGGGGACAAGGTTTGAAGCAAGACTTTTCACTATGTATTTTTATATACCTTTTGAATTTTATGGCAAGTGAATTATTTCCTATTCGATAATTAAATAACATCAGTTTAAATATATTTACCTGTGATATGAGCTATAACAAGAAATACATAGATGTTGAGTATCCTTAATCTGAAAATTCAAAATCCAAAGTGCTCCAAAATCTGAAACTTTTTTAGCACCAACATGATGCTCAAAGGAAATGCTCATTGGAGGATTTCAGGTTTCATGTTTTTGGATTAGGGCAGCCCAACCAGTATAATGCAAATATTCCAAAATCCAAAACAATCTGAAATCCAAAAGACTTCTGGTCTCAAGCATTTTGGATAAGGGATACTCAACCTGTACTGGGTCTTCATCCTGGGTTCCTGGCCCAGAGCTTCTAAAACCTTTGTAATTTCCCAAGTGATGGGTGTGCTAGGAGTATCTTTTGTTCTAATATTTTGCCTTTGACTCTAGTTCCTGATACAGAGCTTCTAAATTCCATGGAATTTCCTGGGTAATAGAATTGTCTTTTGTTCTCATGAGGCGACTCTCAATGGGGCTCCCGTATAGGGGCTGGTCACAAGAAAGACTAAGCCAGGAACAGAAGCTTGGCACTTTCAGCCTCACCTCCATCCTTCAGGGAAAGGAGAGGAGCTGGAGATTGACTTAATAATCAATCATGCCTACATAATGGAGCCTCCAAAAAAATCCCTGAAGTATGAGGTTTGGAGAGCACCACGTGCTGGAAAGGTAGTGCACCCCCACTCCACAGGGATAGAAGCTGCTGCACTTGGGACCTTGTGGACCTCACCCTATGTACCTCTTCATCTGGCTAGCTATTCATCTGTAACTTTTATCATATCTTTTATAATAAGCTGGGAAATGTAAGTAAGTGTTTTCTTGCACTCTGTGAGCCATCATAGCAAATTACTAAACCCAAGGAAAGGTCATGGGAACCTCTGATTTGTAGCCATTTGGTCATATGCGCAGGTGACAGCCTGGACTTGTGATTAGCATTTGAGATGGGAAAGAGTCTTGTGGGACTGAGTCATTAACCTGTGGGATATGATGCTGCCTCCACGGAGATAATGTCAGATTGAATTAAATCATAGGATACTCAACTGATGTTGGAGAATTGGTCAATGTGAGGGAAAAGATCCCTTACATCTGGAGACCCAGAGTATTGACTGTTGTGAATATAGTAAAATAGTGGTTGCTGGGAGCTGAGTTATGAGGATGCAAAAGCGTAGGAATGATATAATGGACTTTGGGGACTCTGGGGAAAGGGTGGGAGGTGGGTGAGGGATAAAAGACTACACATTGAGTACAGTGTATACTGCTTGGGTGATGGGAGCACCAAAATCTCAGAAGTCACCACTAAAGAACTTATTCATGTAACCAAACACCACCTGTTTCCCAAAACCCTATTGAAACAAAACAAAACAAAAACAAAAACAAAACAAAGAGAAACGGGGATTGTTTTTCTTTTTGGATTACCAATGAACCCTTTCAAATGGAATCAGCAATAGAATAAAAGATATGCATCCTCTTTTCTATCTGCTGGGATAAGGTTCCAAATAGAAACAAGTTCTCTACTTTCGCAGCTCAGAGAAAGCCATCATCCAAAAGATTTACCATCTTCTTACCCATAACCACTGGGCTTAGAGCTATAAACATAGCTGAACCCTCACTTTCTTCTTGTTTGGGGGAGCTTGCCCTGGTCACAGTAATTATCATTTACAGAATGCAGGCAAGAAGGAGAAAGAGGAAGAGGAGAGATTGCTAAATCCTGTGTCTACTGGCTTGGAGCTATGTTTCAGGCAGAAAGATCTTTTATTTTATAGCTTCCTCTTCTCCCCTCCCCCCACTAGATGCCTATTTACTAACATTTCTTACCTGGCCATATCATTCTGTACAAGCATTCGGTATACAGTTGGTGCTGAACAGAAGACTGTGATGGGGTACTTGGAGAGTGTCTGCAATTTAGAAAAAGCAAACTCTTGGTCTTACTACAACTTAAATAAGTGCTTAAATGTCTTTTGTTGACGCAGCACAATTTAAACATTGTTTATGTTAATGTAAATACATTCTTACCTTTTCTTGTAGAATCATCCCTCAGTGTCTGCAGGATTGGTTCCAGGAATGCTTTAAGTCCCTTATATAAAATTGTATAGTATTTGCATATAACCTATGCATATCCTCCCGTATACTTTAAATCATCTCTAGATTATTTATGCTGCCTAAAACAATGTAAATGCTATGTATATATTTGTTACATGGTATTTTTTATTTGCATTTTTTTAATTGTTGTATTTTGTTCTTGGTTTTTCTCCCCAAATATTTTCAATATGTGCCTGGCAGAATCAGAGGCTGCAGAACCTGTGGATACAGAGGGGGCCGAGTGTATCTTTTCAGGCTTATTGACTTTCTGGATGTGACATATCTTAAATCATATTGTCTACTCTGATCTCTGCAAGTTGCTTTATTCACCAGTTCTGTCAGCCATACTGCTTAATGCATTTCTAAATATTGACCTCTTTGTGCTTTGGCTTACTTGCAAGATAGAAGTCGGCTCAAAACGGGGTAAATGGTGTGTGAATACACATGCTCCCTGGATCCACGGAGAAAAAACACTACTCCATGCAGACTTTGCCCAGCCCGTATCTGAGGTATTCCACATCACATCTGAGGGTGTCAAATCTAGCCAGAACCTGGGAAAACAAAGAGTAGCCCTGATGTACATAGGAAAATAAATATAAAAGACCAGTACATAAGTCATCATCTTTGCAGTTTTGACACTTCAAGCTGCACTTTTGTGGAAGTATACCTTCCATTTACAGATAATCCTAAACCAAAACTGCTGTGGGTGTGTGCAGTCATTTTCGGATATCCACTTGTTCCACTGGTAAAGAATATGGCCATGATCTCATTGTGTTTTGTCTTCACACAGGTGTGGCTGTCGCTGGCATGTCTGCAAAGGAAAAACTACAATGACTGCATGTTAAACACAGCATCACAGACTGTTACCACTGAAAAATTTTGAGAAGCTCTCCACTTGAACCTCTTCATGTCATGAATCAGGTGCCAGTGGCTTAGCTTGAATTACAGGGTAAAAGCCATCACTTTCTCTATCCTTTTAGGTACTTTCTAGAATCAAAACTAAACTTTGTCATCAAAAGCCCATTTATAATAGCTGCTTTCCTAGCTTTTTATTCTATGATAAAGAAGGATTGAAGCATTTTTAAAACTTGAGATTTTTATCATACCTCCAGCAGAGTAAGGAGTCTGTGTGATCTTGCAATCATGGATAGGGAAGAATTTTCCCCTTCCCTCCCCTATGGATGCTTTAAAATGTGATTTTTAAAAAATGAGTATGTTAATACAATACATGTTAGTAAAAGCCATGGGTACTGATGGGCCAACACACTACAGCCTACTGGCAAAATCTGACTTGCCTCTTGTTTCTGTAAATAAAATGTTATTGCCCATTCATTGAGGTATTACCTGTGGTTGCTTTCACACTACAGTGGCAGAGTTGAGTAGTTGTGATGAGACTGACTATACAGCCTGCAAGCCTTAAGTATTTATTCTCTGTCCCTTTTACAGAAAATGTTTGCTGAGGCTGGGCATGGTGGCTCACGCCTGTAATCCCAGCACTTTGGGAAGCTGAAGCGGGTGAATCACCTGAGGTCAGGAGTTTGAGACCAGCCTGGCCAACATGGCGAAACCCTGTCTCTACTGAAAATACAAAAATTAGCCAGGCACAGTGGCACGTACCTGTAATCCCAGCTACTCAGGAGGCTGAGAATCGCTTGAACCAGGGAGGTGGAGGTTGCAGTGAGCCAAGATCGAGCCACCGTACTCCAGCCTGGGCGACAGAGAAAGACTCTGTCTCAAAAAAAAAAAAAAAAAAAGTTTGCTGACCATGAAAGGATGGTTTTTCTGTTTCCCACAAGAGAGTCTACATAGTTCTGGATATAGCAGACAATAAGATTGAACAGGATCTAAGCATCCATCCAGGGAAGAAAGAGTTCCAGTTAAAGAGAAAGAAAACCTTTTAGTTCCAAGGGATAATCAGACTTCTATACAAGTCACACATTAGGGCAGCTGCACACATACATATCAAGTGTCTAAGATGCACACAGACTTCCAGGCATGTGGGGTTGAGAATGAGTAGAAACAACCAGGCCATTCATGAGAAATATAGAAAAGCTATTTTCTTTTCTTTCTTTCTTTTCTTTTCTTTTTTTTTTTTTTTGAGACAGGTTCTCTCTCTCTCTCACCCAGGCTGGAGTGCAGTGGCTCAATCATGGCTCATTGCAGCCATGACCTCCTGGGTTCAAGCGATCTTCCTACCTCAGCCTCCGAGTAGGCTGGGACTACAGGTATGCATCACCATGTCTGGCTAATTATTTTTATTTATGTAGAGAAGAGGTTTCACTATGTTTCCCAAGCTGGTCTTGAACTCCTGGACTCAAACCATCATCCCACCTCAGCCTCCTAAAGTGATGATTTACAGGCATCAGCCACTGCGCCTGGCTAAAAAGCTGTTTTCAAAACCTGACAAAGCTACACCAAGTGTTCAGTCTATGATTTCATAATTATCTTAATTAATTAAAAATACTATCTATAGGCCGGGCGCAGTGGCTCACGCCTGTAATCCCAGCACTTTGGGAGGCTGAGACGGGCGGATCATGAAGTCAGGAGATTGAGACCATCCTGGCTAACACGACGAAACCCCATATCTGCTAAAAATACAAAAAGATTAGGTGGGCACAGTGGCACGTGCCTGTAATCCCAACTACTTGGAAGGCAGAGGCAGGAGAATCGCTTGAACTCGGGAGGCGGAGGTTGCAGTGAGCCGAGATTGCGCCACTACACTCCAGCCTGGGCGACAGAGTGAGACTCCGTCTAAAAAAAAAAAAAAGTATCTACAGCTGTGTTCCTATCACTTCCATCACCAATACGGTTGCCCTCAAAACCTGAGGAAGGGTTGTCGTACTGATCTCTTACTAGAGGCAGTACATACAGAAGTGAGGAGTGTAGGCTCAGCACCCATACTGCCTGGGTTTGAAACTTAGCTCTGCCAGATACTAGCATTTGACCTTATTCAGCTGTGTAATTATAGTACCTAGGTTGCTGTGAGGTTTAAATGAGGTAATATATCTGAAGTCCTTAGAATAGTTTCTGGCACATAACCATATCAATATAAGCTATGATTGCAATTATAACATTATTTTTATTAGAACCGTACTTGGCCTTTGGCAAGAACTCAATATTAGCAATTTTAAATGTGGTAGGAAAAGTCCATAGTTGCAAGCATGCTCCCAAATCCTTGAGTAAAGGTAGGAAGCTCATTCTAGAGAAGGACTTTGCTGCCAGCCCAATTCTAAGGCATAACCAGTACCTGGCAAGAGTTCCAAGTAACCCATGGAAGCACCCCATGCTAGGCTTCAACATCAGTGAAATTCACTTTTATAATTGCATCCATTAACATTAAGCATTTTTTCTTTTAACCTGATACCAATGTTGCTGTCAGCAAGGGAATGGGATAGCCAACACTGAAGGACTGACTGTGATCCTTCAGTGACAGGTGCTGGGAGCCCTCTCTAGAGATTGCCTTGACTGAAGACAGTGGCTTTGTTAAAGGTCTTGACTCCTAGGGACAACCCCATCCAATTACTGATCAATGTGGGTGTATAAAGGCCAGGACCTCTTGGTTTAGCTGGGAACAGCTTTGAAGAGGTCCTTCAGAGGTCCCAGTGGGTTGACTGAAAGCTTTGTAGGGAATACATCGCAAATAAATTTCTTTCTCTGCCCAGTCCGACATTCTTACTCATTCCTCACAGGTGTTAATCCCAAAAGAACTCCTTAATAAACTTCCTATACACCAATCTCCAATCTCAGGGGATCCCAACTTACAAAAAGCACTCCAAGCTCCTTCCTACTTCAGAGTTTAGCACTATTAGTGCAGCAATAACTACCAACTGTTCCCTTTGCCTGTTGTTTTAATTTGCATTTTTCTAATCACTGCTGGGTTTAATATCTTTTTATTGTTGCCTTTCCTTTTGGGAAGCTGTTCTACAACAAGCATGGCTACTCACTTCATCATCTCCTTGAGGTTCCCCCACCCCTCTCTGGAGTTCTCTGATACAATCAGCTTGGAGTGCAGATTTTCACATTTGGATGCAACAGCGTCTACTGCTGGGGCTAAAACATCATTGGTGATAATGCAGTTTGCTTTTGAAGATTGTAGTCTGTAGAGAATGTCTTTCTGGGTCAGCTGAGTGGTTCCTGGAATTAAAACTGTCCCTAAAGGGGCAGAAAAGAAACAGTGTTTAGAAGAAAGGTTATTTTTCATTATGTTAGAGTAGTGTAGATACCATCTATACATTCTGTATTTCTCAGAGTGAGTTAGTCAGTTTACCAGGAAGATATCTATTTATCTTACTTTCACTTATCTGCTTTTGCCTTTCAAGGGATTTCAGAGTCTATGACCCTTTTGGCCTAACATGAAAGCATGTTAAATACTGGATAATTATTCTTTATTTGAAGACCATCCCTAACATTGAGCTTGAAGAAAGTTTTGATTGAAAAGTAATATTAACCAATATTTATTGAGTATTTGATTATATGTTTTAACTCATTCAGTCCCCACCAAAAAAACCCCAAAACATAAAAGCTATGAATAACTTGCCCAAGGTATCACTGAAGTAGTAAGTGACAGTGCAGGGATTGAACCCTGTAGCCTGACTCCAGAACTGTACACTTCACCACATCAGCTGAGTGCCTCTTAAAATGTACATGATTGCTTTATGATTTCTTTCCAAAAGGAAGTGTGGAGGCATTCATCTTTTCTGTGGTTCTATTCCTGCTGGTTTTATATTACACTGTAAGATGAAGTATAATGATTAAGAGTGTCCTGGAGGCAGACACTCTTATAGCTGGGACTTGGGACAAGCCACTTCACCTCTGTGAGCTTCAGGTTCTGCATCTGTAAAGTGATATTGTAATAATACTACTTCTTTTATAGGATAATTAGGGGATTAAATGAGTTAAAACATGTAAAGAACTTAGAAGTGCTCAGTAAGCTTTGGGTATTATTTTCTCAAAGGATAAATGGACTCTCAAAAATATATAGATCTTCCTCCTGGGCCCCACCACCCTTAAGTCCCAGACCCTTAAGAGAGGGATGGAAAGCATTCACTTCACAATAGGTTTTACTCTTCCCAGGCGACACAGTAGGCAAGAAGATTGGGGAACACATGTCTGGCATTCCTGGACTCTTGACACTGGCTCATCCTTTCACTTTGGGAAGGACCAGGCCTCTCCATCAGGGTTCTTCAAGAAACCAACAACCAGGACCAGAACACAGGTTCTTTAGAATATCTTTTCTTTCTAATCAGGGCAACACAACAATTTTTGTGAGGCTGTAACTCTAAGATTATCTTTTAAAGATGTTCCACCTAGGGATAAGGAATTAGCCTACCATGGCCTAACTTTTATATAATTTAAAGGCACTCTTTGACAATAAGCCCACACCAAAATAAATGTATCATGATTACTTAGGTGTTCTGGAAAATCTCCCATCCAGCTTAGTAATAAATATGATCAGAAAGCAAACATTACTAACCTGTTCGCAGACAGGCCACATTTGCAAGCCACCACTCTGGGACCCTGGGCAGAATCAGAATTACCCGATCTCCTCTTTGTAGGGAACAGGCTTCTGAAAGTATATTGGCAAATTTTCTGGACAGAGATCCCAGTTCCTCAAAACTCCATCGCATCTCTTCTCCATTTCTGTTGATCCACCAGAAGGCTGGATTTGAAGGTTTCTTTCCAGCCTGAGGAAAGAAAAACCAGTCATTGATTTAAAGGTTGTTATACAGCTAAATTCTGGGCCAACTGACTCAATGGAATAGATTAGCTGAAGAGAGTTCGCAAGCCATCAGTTAGAACATGGATGGAGAATTTGGAAATAACTCTGGGGGAGACATCATCAAGATGGATGACTAGAGATGCCCAGTGCTCACCTCCTACCAGAAGTACCAAGACAGTGAGCAGATAACCACATGACAAATAGAGTGTCAAAGGGAGAACACTGGAATTTAGCAAGGAAGTGACAAAACTCTGAGACCTGAAAACTAGAGATGAAAGCATAGAGAGGGAAGAACAGCAGCTGGCCAGGATCAGCACAGAGCCCAGAGGGACTCCCTATTTTGAGGAAAATGTAAGTGGAAGATCCTCAGCAGTCCACATTCCCATCACAGATGCCTGAAATCCCACCTACAGGAGAGCCCCTCAGCCCTCACATGCCCTGAGCCTAGTAAACGCTGTATAGTATAGTATACTAGTATAGTATAACATTGTTCCAGAGAGGAAGTTCATACTAGGTCCCCCTGCAACAAACCCCAGGACCCGAGCTGCTACAGCATGGCATCATTTTAGGAACAGAGCTACTACCATACTACATCTTGCCCTGGGGCCAATTGCCCCTGCATCTCCACATCCCTGGGGCCTTGCTGACATCCCCACACGTTCCTGTAGAGGGCTGCAGCATTCCAACACCAGGTGGATCCAGTGATAGAGCCAGGCCACTGGCACCCGAGCCTACACACAGCACTCTACACCCCAGGGAACAGGGAGTCCCGCACATCAGGGAGGCTGCCCCAGGACATAAGGCACTAAAGCACACTCCCCAGAGCCTGAGAGCTGCCTTCCTGAGCCTGCTGCCATGAACATGATCTTGCCCCCTCTAGTGGCAGAGCCACTTTGTGCCTGCATTGCCATCTGCGGACCCAAGGACTGGCCCATTCAGGCTGCCACTACTACAAGTACCCATGTGCACTGCCAAAGGACCTGAGGTCTGACTCACTTGAGGCTTACCACTGCTACTGCCAGTGCCCATGCACACTTCCTGGGAGCCTGAGGATCAGCCTGCCTGGGACCCGCTGGAGCCACTGCTGGCACCCTCATGATGAACAAAATAACACCTATCAATAACAATCTTGAATGTAAACAGTTTAAATTCCCCAGTTAAAAGATATGGACTGTATGGACTGACTGAATGGATAAAAAACAAGACCCAACTATAGGCTGCCTACAAGAAACTCACTTCACCTGTAAAGATACACATAGATAGGGCCAGGCGCAGTGGCTCATGCCTGTAATCCCAGCACTTTGGGAGGCCGAGGCGGGCGGATCACGAAGTCAAGAAATCGAGACCATCCTGGCCAACATGGTGAAACCCCGTCTTTACTAAAAATACAAAAATTAGCTGGGCATGATGGCGTGCACCTGTAGTCCCAGCTACTTGGGAGGCTGAGGCAGAAGAATCGCTTGAACCCAGGAGGCAGAGGTTGCAGTGAGCTGAGATCGTGCCACTGCACTCCAGCCTGGCAACAGAGTGAGACTCTGTCGCAGAAAAAAAAAAAAAAAGATACACGTAGAAAATGAAGAGATGGAAAATAATATTTCAAACAAATAGAAACCAAAAGTGTGCAGGAATAGCTATGCTTATATCACATGAAATAGACTTTAAGTCAGAAAACATAAAAAGAGGCAAAGAAGGTCATTATATAATGATAAATAGATCAATTCAGCAAGAGGATATAACAATTGTAAATATATACGCACCCAACATCAGTGCACCTGGATATATAAAGCAAATATCATTAGATGTAAACAGATAGACTCCAATACAACAATGTTCAGGACTTTAACACTCTACCCTCAGCATTAGACGGATCATGTAGACAGAAAATTAACAAAGAAACATTGGATTTATACTGCACTTTGGACCAAATGGACCTAGCAGATATTTACACAACATTTTATCCAACAGCTACAGAATACACATTCTTCTCATCAGCACATGGCACATTCTCCAGAATAGACCATATGTTAGGGCACAAAACAAATTTCAACAAATTCTTAAAAACTGAAATCATACCAAGTATGTTCTTAGACCACAATGGAATAAAACTAGAAATCAGTAACAAGAGGAACTTTGGAAAAGTGTACAAATACATGGAAATTAAACAACATGCTCCTGAATGACCAGTGAGTCAATGATGAAATTGAGAAGGAAAGCAAAAAATTTCTTGAAAATAATGAAAATGGAAGCATAATATATCAAAATCAATGAAATAAAGCAAACACAGTGTTAAGAAGGGAAGTTTATAGCCATAAACACCTATATCAAACAAGCAGAAAGATTTCAAATAAATAATCTAAGAATGCACCTCAAGGAACCAGAAAAGCAAGAACAAACTAAATCCAAAATTAGTAGAAAGAAAGAAATAATAAAGATCAGAGCAGAAATAAATGAAATTGAGGCAAAATTATAAAAGATCAACAAAACAAAATTTTTTGAGGAAAAACAAAATAGACAAATCTTTAGCTAGATTAAGAAAAAAAGAAAAGACCCAAATAAATAAAATCAGAAATGAAAAAGGAGACATTACAACTGTACCACAGAAATACAAAAGATCATTAAAGACTCTTATGAACAACTATATGCCAACAAATTGGAAAACGTAGAGGAAATGGATAAATTCCTGGACACACATAACCTACCAAGATAGAAAACCTGAATAGACCAATAATATGTAATGAGATTGAATCAGTAATTTAAAAAAGCCCAGAATTGGATGGTTTTACTGCTGAATTCTACCATAAGAACTAACACTAAATCTTTTTTTTTTTTTTGAGAGGGAGTCTCACTCTTGTCACCTAGGCTGGAGTGCAATGGTGTGATCTCAGTTCACTGCAACCTCTGCCTCCCAGATTAAAGTGATTCTCCTCCCCTAGCCTCCCTAGTAGCTGGGATTACAGGCATGCACCACCATGCCTGACTAATTTTTGTATTTTTAGTAGAGACACCACACTTCCTAACTTCAAATCATGCTACAGAGCTATAGTAACCAAAACAGCACGGTACTGGCATAAAAACAGATGCATAGACCAATGAAACAGAATAGAGAACCCAGAAATAAACCCACACATTTACATTCAACAGATTTTCAACAAAGGTGCCAAGAACATACACTGAGGAAAGGATATCCTCTTCAGTACATGGTCCGAGGAAAAGTGGTAATCATATGCAGTAGACTAAGACTAGAGCCCTCTCTCTCACCATATACAAAAATCAACTCGAACTGGATTATAGACTTAAATGTAAGACTCAAAACTATAAAACAACCGAAGAAAACATAGTGTAAATGCTTCAAGTCATTGATCAAGGCAAATGTTTTATTTTTTATTTTAATTTTAATTTTTAAAATTTTTTGAATTTTATAATAAATTTAATAAAATTGGGCAGATCCTGAGCCAGAGTAGGCTCTGAGACTCCCCTAGGCAAATATTTTAGGGATAAGGATATGAAAACACAGGCAACAAAACCAAAAACAGACAAATGGGACTACACAAAGCTAAACAGCTTCTGGACAGTAAAGGAAGCAATCAACAGAGAGAAGAGACAAGATGTAGAATGGGAGAAAATATCTGTGAACTATTCACCTGACAAGGAATTAATATCCAGAATATGCAGGGAATGCAAATAACCCAACAGCAAAACAAAACAAAACAAACAAATAATTCAATTAAAAAATGGACATAGAATCTGAATAGACATTTCTCAAAAGATATACTATGCAGCAAGTATATGAAAAAATGCTCAACATCATTAATCATCAGGATAATTCAAATCAAAACCACAATGAGATATGATCTTACCCCAGTTAGAATGGCTATTGTCAAAAAGACAAAAGATAACAAATGCTTGAGAGGATGTGGAGAAAAGGGAACTCTGAGACACTATTGGTGAGAATATAAATTAGTACAGCCATTGCAGAAAACAATATAAGGGCCTCTCAAAAAACTAAAAATAAAACTACCATATGATTTAGCAATCTCACCACTGGGTATTTTTTCAAAGGAAAGGAAATCAGTCTATCGAAGAGATATCTGCACTGCCATGTTTATTGCAGCACTGTACATAATAGCCAAGATATGGAATCAACCTAAATGTCTATCAAGAGATGAATGGATAAAGAAAATGTGGTATATATACACAGTGCAATACTATTCAGCCATAAAAAAGGATGAAATTCTGTTATTTGTGGCAACATGTATGAACTTGGAGGCCATTATGTTAAGTGAAATAAGTCAGACACGGAAAGATAAATGCCACATGTTCTTACTCATATGTGGGAGCTTAAAAAAATGAGCTTCACTGAACTTCAGCCTGTGCAACAAAGTTAAGACCCTGTCTCTTAAAAAAAAGAAAAAGGAGCTCGGCCTGGCGTGGTGGGTGGCTCATGCCTGTAATCCCAGTGCTTTGGGAGGCCAAGGTGGGTGGATCACTTGAGACCAGGAGTTCAAGGTCAGCCTGGCCAACATGGCAAAACCCTGTCTCTACTAAAAATACAAAAATTAGCCGGCATGGTGGCAGGTGCCTGTAGCCCCGGCTACTCAGGAGGCTGAGGCACAAGAATTGCTTGAACTCATGAGGCGGAGGTTGCAGTGGGCTGAGATCACACCACCGCACTCCAGCCTGAAAAGAGCTCATAGAAATAGGGAGTGGAATTGTGGCTATTAGAGGCTAGGAAGGGTAGTGGGGAGAGGAGGATAGAAAGAGGTTGGTTAATGGATGCAAAATTATAGCTAGATGGGTGGAATAAGTTCTAGTGTTCTATAGCACTGTAGAGTGAAAACAGTTAAGAATAATTTATTGTGTATGTTCAAAAAGCTAGGAGAGAGGATTTTGAATGCTCCCAGCACAAAGAAATGATGCATGTTTGAGATGATGGGTAGCCTAATTACCCTCATTTGATCACTACACATTTTATACATGTATCAAAAATATCTCTGTACCCCATAACTATGTATAGTTATTACATAACTAAACATAACAGGAAAAATAATAACTTTGGGGTCCTTATTTCTAGACGTTGGAAGCCATGTCATTTCTTTTGGCCCAAATCATTTCCCATTTAGCCTGATCATTTTTCTTTCCAATAAGTGAGAATTCTTGCATCCTTTATATTTTCCCCAAAGATTCATCTGTGCCTCCTTTTCTACCATTTCTGACTCTTGGAATTACTTTTCACTCTTCTCCTTTTTTTTTTTTTTAAGTCAACCTAGAATTCTACATTTATGTAATCCAGGGTCTCTCAACTAACCATGGAACTATTGACATTTCGGGTCAAATAATTCTTTGTTCTGTGCATTATGGGATATTTAGCAGAATCCCTGGCTTTTACCTGTTAGATGCCAGTAGCAACTGCCTCTGCCCCTATCATGGCAACAAAAATATTTCTAGACATTAGAGATGTTACCTAGAGGTAAAATCACTCCCAGTTGAGAAATTGTGGTCTGACTGGCCCTCCCCCCATACCTTTTCCTTATCAGTCCATTGGTCCAGGACATCTTTAGCAAAGTTGAAATACTCTGGAATCCCCAGTTTGAAGTCCTTTTTCATGGATTCATAGTTGGAGAAATTCTGAGGGGTTGCTGTTCTATTATCTTTATGCAATGCCCTCACAGAACCAAAAATTGCTAGGCGCTGAAAACACTTGGCATGACGTAGCATCTTCATGGTGACACGAGCTAGCATCAGTCTTGTTGGAAGCTTTAGCACTCAGGATTTGCACAGAGACCAGTTCATCTAAAAGACAAGCAAAAAGGATATATATTTGTTTCTGTCCTGAAGGTAGCCATACCCCAAAGTGGCTAAGTTTTGTTATTACTATTGATAATCATCATGATAGTACCATTTTCTGCATACACTCTGTGTTCCAAACACTGTGCTCAGTGTTTTATATACACTTTCTTATTAAATCCTCAGAGAAACCCTGTGAAGTGGGTACTATTATTATCTCTGTTTACAGATTGAGAAAATGACTAGTAAGAGGCATTGGCTGGATTTGAACCCAGAACTATCAGGTCCTAGCCCATTCTCCAGAATACTGTGCACTATTGACACCCATATGCATTTCTAAAGAAGTAAAGATCTGGGTCACCCACTTAATCTCACTGAAAGCAAAGGGCTAAGCCTTCTTGTCTAATATCTTTCACCTGCAGATTTCAAAGTAGGGCAGAAATGTTAAGGAGCATTTTTCACAGTGGATAATATGTAGATGAAGAAATCGAGAGTAGCCCAATAACAGTTAGACATGAAAGCACTGTCACAGTTTATAAACTGTCTAGTTGATAGGTTGCAGTTCCCATGCTCTCAATAGGGGCCCATGCTACTTTTAAGTCCAGGCTTGGAGCTGCATTTAATAGAGATGATTATAATAATGGGGCTTTAACATTTAGGACTTTTGTGGGGGAGGCCCCTCTGGGCCTTCGCCTGCTTCTGTGGGAAATCATTTGATCACAATGTCATTTACTTGGTTGAGACTGTTAAAAATACAGTTCTAGGGATTACGAGTGTTTGAGGTTCTCCTCATTATACTTCCTGTAATTTTCCAAATTTCCTACAATGCAATATGTATTACTCTCATAATCATTAAATCATCATTCTAACTACAATTCTAGCTGTGTGCCATGTAAGGCAGTCTGGCTATGTGGAAGCATTTCTGTATTGATACATTGCCAAAACAATACATAATTGCAGATGTCAGCTAAATGGACAGTTTAGCTGACATCTACAGTTATTGCAGTTTTACCCTAAGCAGACCTGGTGTTTGGGCATCATGTTGATATAACCAATGCATCAGGAAACCTGGGTACTTCTGTCCTTCCCATTTATTTGTGTGAAGACCTGACAAGTCAGTGATCTTGAGCCCTCTGACACCATCTGGTTTCAGCTTTTTCCTTTTTCACCTGCAAAGAAAACTGGAGACCCAGAGAGGGGAAACAGCCTGCTTCATTCTGTCATACCAGAGTTAGAACTAGAACTCTGGTCTTTGGATTAAATGTTTTTACTATTATTCGACAGGATTTCAATAGAGCAGTGGTTTGCAGTCCAGCTGTACATTTGAATAACCAAGAAAGCATTAAAAAAAAAAACTCTGATGCCTAGGTCTTGGATCAATTAAATCAGAATATTTCAGAGTGGGCTCTGGGCCCATTTATATTTTTAAAAATGTCCTCAGATTTTAATGTGCAGCAGCCATGGTTGAGAATCACTGATTTAGAGGCTGTGATTTGTGAACCACCATCATCATCTTTATCACCTAGAAGCTTGTTAGAAATGCACATTCTCAGGCCCCACTCTAGATCTACTGAATTGGTAGATGTTGACATTTTAACAAGATCCCAGGTGACTGGTATGTACATTCAAGTGTGAAAAGCACCAGTCTATGGCATGATGGTTAAATACACTGGCTACTGAGTCATATGGTCATGTGATATGGTCTCCCAGTTTTGCCACTTATGAACTGCATGACCTTATTTGAATTATTAATCACTCTGAACCTCAGTTTCACATTTTACCAATGGAGCGACTAATAGAACCTCCATCAGAGATTTGTCCTGAAGACTGAATGGGATACTGTATGCAAAATGCTTATCATGGTGCCAAGCATATTACTCTCTACTAGAATAGGGGTCAGCAAACTTTTTCTGTGAAGGGCCAGACACTAAATATTTGAGGCTTTGTGGGCCATATGGTCTCTGCTGCAGGTATTTAACTCTGCCATTGAGAGAGCAGCCATTGACAATACATAAATAAATTTTGGCATGGCTGTGTTCTAATAAAACCTTATTTATGATACTGACACTAGAATTTCATTTAATTTTCATGTGCCATGAATTAGTGTTCCTCTTTTAGTTATTTTTTCAACCATTAAAAAATTTAAAAACCATTCTTAGTTCAAAGGCTATACAAAAACAGGCAGAGGGCTGGATTTGACCCATGGGCTACAGTTTGCTGATCTTTGCACTGTGATGTAAGTTCTACTAGAGCAGGGGCCTTGTCTGCTATGTTCCTGGGAAGAATTAACAAAAATTTCTTGGCAGGCTTTAGGAGAAAAGGCTGCTCTTAAGAACAGGACTAAAATCACTCTGAATCCCAGTTGCCCTGCAGGTTAAGACCTTAAGTCTAACAATGTCATTCTCTTTGGCATTGGGGATTGGGTACAGAGGGAACTACCGGTCCCTGTTTTTTGCTGGCAAGTCACAACCTATGCTTTTGGCTGCTCTCCTCTTAACAGAATTAGCATCAGGTTTCCTTCAACTGAAAGAAGTTAAGTAATCAACACTACTTGTCTCTCTCTGTTTTTAATTTTTTTTCGCATAATATCTTCAAATGGCTCAAAAAAACTGTAAAAGGTACAGAGGGAAAAAAAAATATCTGCCTCCCACCTCTAGTCTCAAAGCTGCCCACTTTGCTCTCACTCCCAGGAAACCACTATTATTATTTCTACTTATCTTTTCAGGGTTTCTTTATGTGCATTCAAGCAAATTATGAGTATAGATTCTTATTTCTCCACCAATTTTACACAACAGATAGCCCAGAATACACACTATTCTGCCCACTAAAAACATTTTTAACAATGTACCTTTTGAGGGCTTTCCATACCAGTGCACAGAGATCTTCATTCTATTTTTTTAAATGAAGTATTTATTCATTTATTCTTTCCTTTTTTTCCCTGCCTAAAGACAGGATGGATCTCACTCTGTCACCCAGACTGGAGTGTAGTGGCACGACCACCCCTCACTGCAGCTTGAACTTCTGGGATGTAGCGATCCTCCTGCCTCAGCCTCCAGAGTACCTGGAATTACAGGTGTGTGCCACCACACCCAGCTAAGTGTTTTAAAAAATTTTTTAGAGACGGGGGTCTCACTATGTTGCCCAGGCTGGTCTCAAACTCCTGACCTCAAGCAATCCTCCTGTGCTAAGCACTTTGCAGTTATTTATTATTATTTCCATTTTACAGACAAGGAAATATACACAAACACGCACACGGCCTCCCAAAGCACTAGGATTACAGGTGGGAGCCACCACACTCAGCCCTGTTCTGATTTTTTTCTTTTAACAGTTGCATGACATTCTAGTGAAGAACTGCACTGTCATTTCTTAAACTGGTCCCCTATCAATGGTCACTTGAGTTTTTGTATAATTTTGCAATTTAGATAAAATGTTGAAACTATGTCTTCCAAAAGGAATGTCCTGATTCTTTCATTACTTGGATGTAAAAGTGAATAGTATTTTTAAGTGGTTGTGAAGTATTAGAAAAAATTTCTGATTCTATTAAATAAGAGGCAGGAATTTGGACAAATATCTTAAGGTCTTGAGCTTCATTCTTGGTAGGTTGGCATGATTCATTTATTTATTCAACAATTATTAATCACTTGCCATGAATTATTTCAGACATAGAGGATACAGGAGGGAATGCAAGAGACAAGGTCCTCCTTGCTCTCATAGAAAGACACATATAGTAAACAAGGGAATAAATAAATGTGATGTTACACAAGAAAACAAAGAGAGTAATGGGAGAAAAGGGACCTTTTAGGAGGTCTCTCTAGGGACGTAACATTTTTGCTGAGATCTGGCGAGTGGTTGTACTGTTAAGCACTTTGCAGTTATTTATTAGTATTTTCATTTTACAGACAAGGAAGTATACACAAACAGACACACATATTTAAATTGGACAACGCATTTATTCATTACCCGTGTATTTATTGAACACTTGGTATACGCCAGACCTGTACTAAATGCTGAAAATATAGCTGTGAACAAGACACGGCTGGTCTTGCCCCCATGAAGCTTATAGACTATTAAGGAAGACATTAAATAATTATGTAAATATTAATATGATTGGAGATAAATATATCATACTTAGCTTGCTGATTCTGAATAGAATCAGAGTTTAGTATGATTTGTTCCCTAGCTCCCATACTCTGCACCACATTCAGAATCCTTCAAACGTATGTTGAAAAGAAAATTGATCAGTCATTTGGAGCTTCAAATGAACCTAACCATTCTGTTCTACCAAAAAGCAAATATCGACATCCTCTTCATCAAAACCGTAAGATTGCCTTCTCCTCAACAAAGTTGTTTTCCTCCCTTTTCATCGATCTTAGCATTTTACAACTTCTATTTCCCAGGTTTATAAAATTATTTGTAGGTAAAATTGCTGAGATAACTTTCCCAGGGTGACTCCAGATTTTTATACTGAGCCACAGAAACATTGGTAAGGAAAACTCTTCTAAGAAAGACAGTACCGCGCCTGGTCAGATGGGCTTCTGAAAGTATTTAAGGTCTCATCTGAAATGCAAGCTCTTTGTCCCTACAGCCAAGGGGGCTTTAGCCTCCCCACAGCTCCATAAACATCCCTCCCTCTAAGTATCCAAGTAATAACAGTAGTTTAACATATACAGCCTCAACGCAAGGTAAAGTCACTGCTGTTGTCTCCAAACCCAACCAGACCCTGCCTGAAGCCCCTCCTATACAGAACTTTTGCAGCTGCCCTTGACCACCTAAAGGAGAAAACTGGCTGCTCTTAGGTTTGCATCTGTGTTTCCCAAAGTTTCCTGGAAGTAATTTACATACTTTCTGGATGATGCAGAAGATGGATTCCCATCTGTCACTGAGCAAGGTGGGGAGCTAAGCAGACAGTACAATGAAAATCTCAGCCACTACCTGGTCTTTTTTTTGAGATGGAGTCTTGCTCTGTCACCCAGGCTGGAGTGCAGTGATGCAATCTCAGCTTACTGCAACCTCCACCTCCCAGGTTCAAGTGACTCTACTGCCTCAGGCTCCCAAGTAGCTGGGGTTACAGGCACCTGCCACCACACCTGGCTAATTTTTTATTTTCAGTAGAGATAGGGTTTCACCATGTTGGCCAAGCTGGTCTCGAACTCCTGGCCTCAAGTGATCTGCATCTGCCCACCATAGCCTCCTAAAGTGCTGGGATTACAGGCTTGAGCCACCGCATCTGGTTCAATTAAAATTAAAAAAAAATTTATCAACTTAATACATGTACATAGTTTTTCAAAAAATCAAATAGCACCAAAAGGCTCAACATGAAAACTCAGCTGCTACATTTATAGCCTTTTGTGTGTGCATACTCCTCATCACTTAATAGATAGTATCACACAACTGAGAAATTCTGAGAAACTTGGGCTGCCCAAGACTTTAATGACAGCATTTTTGATTGTTGGTTTTGTTCATCTGTTTGTTATCTTTGCTCAAAAAACAGATGTGCCAGGTCAGGAAATCTTACACAGGAGGGGAGATGAGGTACTCACTAGTTAACAGATTCCAACACAGCTGGAGATTATGGCAGACTTGTTTCTTAGAAGAGCAGCCCTGAACCTTGAGTTCTCACATCTGCTTTTTCCTCGTGGCAGTCTAAGGAAGAGGGAGGAGCAGTTTGACAATCCGGAGGAGCAAGACTGGCCCAAAACACTTTCCTTGATTGGTGGAGACATTCTGGAGGAGGAGCCAAGCTCTGGGCTAAAGTTTACGGGACTCCCAGCGGTTCCTCTTACAGGTAATGATTTACAGACACAGCAAGCTTTTGAGGGGCGGAGAAAGCAAATTATTCACAAGAAGGAAAGTGTCCAAGGAGTTGCCGAAGTGGTTAGTTCTGTAAACGGGCAGAGAGAGCACTTCTCAGAAGGAAGAACAGATGGAGGAAGCCATAGAGGAGTTTTGAAATTGAAAGGAAAGAAGTTGAGGGGCGGTTATGGGTTGGCCTAAATCTCAGCAAGCCCATTGGTGCGTTTATCTGTCGAAGTGGCAGGACTAAACATAAACGCTATCAGGTTACTCCCCTGCTCAAATCTTTCAGTGCTTCTTTTTCCACTCCAGGTAAAATCCGAGTCCTTACATGAACTGCAAGGAGTTGTATGATCTGGCACAGTGTCCTCTGATCCACAGCCCATTCTCCTTCCTCTGCCTCACTCTGCACAGCCACTAGCCTCCTTGCGTTTTTTCAAACACACTTGCCTGTTTCAGCCTCAGGCTTTCTGAATTCACAGTTTCCACTGACTGGAACTCTTTCCTCAGATATCCCCCTGGCCAAATTCCTCATTTTATGAGGTGTCTTATTAAATAACTCTTCCCTTACCTCATTTTCTAAAGTAGCACTCTTCATTTTTTCTCTTTTACCTTTTTTTTTTAACTTTTTACATCTCTTACTATCACCCTTGAGGGTAAGAACTCTTTTTGTTTGATGGTGTATCTATTGCCTGGAATAGCTACTGGCAAATTTTAGGCATTCAATAAATAGTTGATGGATATGTGAATAAATAAAGGACTCTTTCAATTACATGTGAGAGACCCAACTTAAATTTACTTAAAGAGGAATTTGTTGGTCACTTTTGAGTTCTAGGAGTCTTTTGTTGTTGATTCCTTGGGATTTTCTGTGTAATCACATTACCTGTAAATAAGTAAACAGATCTTACTTCTTTCTTTCAGATCTATATGCGTTTTATTTCCTTTTCTTGCCTTATTGCGCAGGCTAGAATGTCTAGCTCTACGTTGAATAAGAGTGATGAGAGCAGACATCCTTGCCTTGCTTTTGATCTTAGAGGGAAAACATTCAGTCTTTCATGGTTAGGTACAATATTGGTTGTAGGTTTTGTGTAGATGCCCTTTATCAAGTTGAGGAAATTCTCCTCTATTTCTATTTTTTTCTGAGTGTTTTTATCATGAATAGGTATTGAATTTTGGCAAGTGTTTTTTCTGCATCAGTTACTATAAGCATGTGGTGTTTTTCTTCTTTAGCCTGTTAATAAGATGGATTACACTGATCTTCTAATATTGAACCAGCCTTGCCTCCCTGGAATAAACCTCGCTTGGTCCTGGTGTATATTTCTTTTTCTGTATTGCTGAATTCTATAGTTATGTCTCTTGACAAATTTGAGAACTTTTCAGCTATTATTTCTTGGAGTAAATTTTTAGCCCCCATGTTAGATCTTTTATGATAGTTTCACAGGTCCCTGAGGCTCTGTTCTTTTTTTTCTTTTTTTTTCCCATTCTAGTTTCTTTCTTTTGTTCAGGTTGAGTAAATTCTGGCTTCCAGTTCTTTGATTTTTTTCTTCTATTATTTCTATTCTGATGTTAAGCTCATTATTAGAGACAGGGAAAAAACAGTGTTTTTTTTTCTACTCTCACATACCATTCAACATAATGTTAGCAGTGGTGAATCCATACGGATCTACAATAACTTGATTCTTGCCTCTTCAAAGGAAAGAATTCATCCAAGAGGCGTAAGGCAGAGTGAGAGACTGAGGCAAGTTTTTGAGCAGGAGTGAGAGTTTATTAGAAAGTTTTAGAGCAGGAACCAAAGGAAGAGGGGCAAGCAGGCAACTTGAGAGATCCAGGTGCCCTGTTTGACTTTTGACTTTGCGTTTTATACATTGGCATGCTTCCGAGGTTTTGTATCTCCTTTGATTTTTTCCTTGGCATGGGCTGTCTGCACGTGCAGTGGCCTGTCAGCACTTGGGAGGGTCCACATGTGCAATGTCTTTACTGAAGTTGTGCACATTCTCATTTGAGGCGTTTTTCCCTTACCAGTCAAGTGTTCCTAGAGGAAGGTTGTATACCAGTTAAAATCTGCCATTTTGCCTCTTAGTACACATGCTTGAGCACACTTGCCCAGTTCCTGAGATCTTATTGGAAAGCTGCTGATCACCAGCTTTAGGTGTTCTCTATCTCTTAGGAGACTGCCTTTCCCTGGCACCTACTGCAACCAATTACTTTAGAGTGACAGTTTAATAACCGCCTGACCATCACCTGATTGTCGCCTGACATTCCTGCCTTTCCTGCCTTGCCCATATCTGCCTGACTACCTACTCTAACAATAACACTTCTGACACTAGACGTGTGGGGGGTTTTCACTATACCAAGCAATTCTCCAGTGGACACCAGCTTGGGTGTCATGTCCTATTTAGTTCAACACTGTCTACCTGGAAATAGTGTCAGATCCTATAGGTTAAGGTCTCAATCTGTAAACTAAAAAGTATCTGAGACAGGTCTCAATTAATTTAGAGGTTTATTTTGCCATGGTTAAGGATCATGACCCATGACACAGCTTTAGGAGGTCCTGAGAACATGTGCCCAAGGTGACTGGGTTACAGTTTGATTTGATACATTTTAGGGACAAAGAAGTTATAGGCAAAGACATAAATCAATACATGCTGAGGAGGCTGAGGCAGATAAATTGCTCAAACCTGGGAGGTGGAGGTTGCAGTGAGCTGAGATCATGCCACTGCACTTCAGCCTGGGCACTCCAGCCTGGGCAACAGAGTGAGACTCCGTCTCAAAAAAAAAATGTGTATACATTGGTTCAGCCTGGAAAGTTGGGATATCTCAAAGGAGGAAGAGGCTGGGCTTTCAGGTAATAGGTGGATTTAAAGATCTCCTGATTGGCAATTGGTTGAAAGGGCTAAACTCTGGCTGAAGAATTGAAATCAGCTTGAGTTAAGGTAAAGGGTGGGGGGTTGCAGAAGCCAAGGTTCTTTTCAAGTAGATGAAGCCTCCAGGTAGCAGGCCTCAAAGAGAACACTTGTGAATGTCTCTTATTAGACGTTAAAAGGTATCACACTCTCTGGAAATACATAGTAAAGATGAAGAAGGAATTAATGAAATCAACTATAACCTAATAGTAGTGGTAACAGAAATTTTTAAATCCCCTTAAAGTTGCTGCAACTTTAACTTGAGTTATACTCAAGTTAAAAGAGAATATTAACAGCCTGTCTTCTCTCTGTGGTCAGTGGACCTTATCTATATTCCCCAACTCCACATTCATCAAAGTTTATTACAGGCTCAGTGAGTTCCTGCTTACCTCCCTAGCATGGCTTCAGGGTCACAAGACCGATAAGTTTAGGTTGCAAGACATGTTTTTCTCAAGATGTAAGAAATGTTGTAATGCTTGATTAACTGCCTTTGTTTCTCTCTTCTGTAACTTACTTCCTGCCTCACATGGTTCCCGCCTTAAGATGTTTAAAAGTAGGGAAAGCCTTTAGTTTGGGGCTCAGACTTTCTGGATGTATGTCTGGCTGAGCCGGTGATCACCTTAATAAACTCTCCTGAACCTTTTTCAGTCTCTCCAGTCTTTGATTGTCCCGCAACAAAGGAAGGAGATTTTCCTACAGAATGCAGCTTTTCCCCACAAGAGACAGCTTTGCAGGGCCATTTCAAAATGTGTCAAAGAAATATATTTTGGGGTAAAAGACTTTGATTTTCTTCAGGGCCTGCTATCTGTTATGTGATGCTGTACTAGAGTCATTTTAGAATTTGGATCTTATTGCTACAAAGAGTCTGTTTTGTCAGTTTTAAGATCACTGTTTCAATGTTAATGTTGGTCAGTTGTGCTTGAACTCCAAAAGGGAAGAGTATAATGAGGCATGTCTGTCCCCCCCACCCCCTGTAGCTGCCCCTGCTGGCTTTCCATCATGGCCTAATTTTTCAGATTTCCTTGGGTCCTCTTGGTCAAAAGGAGGGTCAATTCAGTCAGTTTGGGGGCTTAGAATTTTATTTTTGATTTACAAGTCCCACAAGACTGCCCCCCACTTCAAGTGCCATAAGATTCAAGGTTGTAATCTGTACTTCTAACCCCTCTCCTTGAGTTCAATTAATTTGCTAGAACTATTCACAGAACAAAGGGCAACACTTACATCAACCCATTTATTATAAACGATATTACAAAGGATACAGATGAACAGCCAGATTAAAGAGATGCATAGGGCGAGGTGTGGGAGAAGGGTACAGGGCTTCCATGTCCTCACCAGATGTTCTACCTTCCTAGAACTTCCTCATGCTCATCTACCCAGAAGCTCCCTGAACCCAGCCCTTTTTTTTTTTTTTTTTTTTTTTGAGATGGAGTCTTGCTGTGTCACCCAGGCTGGAGTGCAGTGGCGTGATCTCGGCTCACTGCAAGCTCCACCTCCCAGGTTTACACCATTCTCCTGCCTCAGCCTCCTGAGTAGCTGGGACTACAGGTGCCCACCACCACACCTGGCTAATATTTTTGTATTTTTAGTAGAGACGGGGTTTCACCGTGTGTTAGCCAAGATGGTCTCGATCTCCTGACCTCATGATCCGCCCGCCTCAGCCTCCCAAAGTGCTGGGATTACAGGCGTGAGCCACCATACCCAGCCCCTTTTGGGTTTCTTAGAGGCTTCATTACACAGGCCTGACTGATTAAATCATTGGTCATTGGTAATTAACTCAACCTTCAGCCCTTCTTTCCTCCCATGAGGTAGGGGGATGGGAAATGGCGTGGTGGTGGGGTGGGAGAGAAAGTTCTAACCCTCTAATCACAAGGTTGGTTCTCCTGGCAACCAGCCCCCATCCTGAACCCCTAACCCCTAGTCATCTCACTAGCATACAAAAAAGCTCTCCTCAGCAAATGTAAAAGAACAGAAATTATAACAAACTGTCTCTCAGACCACAGTGCAATCAAACTAGAACTCAGGATTAAGAAACTCACTCAAAACCGCTCAACTACATGGAAACTGAACAACCTGCTCCTGAATGACTACTGGGTACATAATGAAATGAAGGCAGAAATAAAGATGTTCTTTAAAACCAACGAGAACAAAAACACAACATACCAGAATCTCTGGGACACATTCAAAGCAGTGTGTAGAGGGAAATTTATAGCACTAAATGGCCACAAGAGAAATCAGGAAAGATCCAAAATTGACACCCTAACATCACAATTAAAATAACTAGAAAAGCAAGAGCAAACACATTCAAAAGCTAGCAGAAGGCAAGAAATAACTAAAATCAGAGCAGAACTGAAGGAAATAGAGACACAAAAGACCCTTCAAAAAATTAATGAATCCAGGAGCTGGTTTTTTGAAAGGATCAACAAAATTGATAGACTGCTAGCAAGACTAATAAAGAAAAAAGAGAGAAGAATCAAATAGACGCAATAAAAAATGATAAAGGGGATATCACCACCGATCCCACAGAAATACAAACTACCATCAGAGAATACTACAAACACCTTTACGCAAATAAACTAGAAAATCTAGAAGAAATGGATAAATTCCTCGACACATACACTCTCCGAAGGCTAAACCAGGAAGAAGTTGAATCTCTGAATAGACTAATAACAGGATCTGAAATTGTGGCAATAATCAATAGCTTACCAACCAAAAAGAGTCCAGGACCAGATGGATTCACAGCCGAATTCTACCAGAGGTACAAGGAGGAACTGGTACCATTCCTTCTGAAACTATGCCAATCAATAGAAAACGAGGGAATCCTCCCTAACTCATTTTATGAGGCCAACATCATCCTGATACCAAAGCCGGGCAGAGACACAACAAAAAAAGAGAATTTTAGACCAATATCCCTGATGAACATTGATGCAAAAATCCTCAATAAAATACTGGCAAACCGAATCCAGCAGCACATCAAAAAGCTTATCCACCATGATCAAGTGGGCTTCATCCCTGGGATGCAAGGATGGTTCAGTATATGCAAATCAATAAATGTAATCCAGCACATAAACAGAACCAGAGACAAAAACCACATGATTATCTCAATAGATGCAGAAAAGGCCTTTGGCAAAATTCAACAACCTTCATGTTAAAAACTCTCAATAAATTAGGTATTGATGGGACGTATCTCAAAATAATAAGAGCTATCTATGACAAACCCACAGCCAATATCATACTGAATGGGCAAAAACTGGAAGCATTCCCTTTGAAAACTGGCACAAGACAGGGATGCCCTCTCTCACCACTCCTATTCAACATAGTGTTGGAAGTTCTGGCCAGGGCAATCAGGCAGGAGAAGGAAATAAAGGGTATTCAATTAGGAAAAGAGGAAGTCAAATTGTCCCTGTTTGCAGACGACATGATTGTATATCTAGAAAACCCCATTGTCTCAGCCCAAAATCTCCTTAAGCTGATAAGCAATTTCAGCAGTCTCAGGATACAAAATCAATGTGCAAAAATCACAAGCATTCTTATACACCAATAATAGACAAACAGAGAGCCAAATCATGAGTGAACTCCCATTCACAATTGCTTCAAAGAGAATAAAATACCTAGGAATCCAATTTACAAGGGACGTGAAGGACCTCTTCAAGGAGAACTACAAACCACTGCTCAAGGAAATAAAAGAGGATTCAAACAAATGGAAGAACATTCCATGCTCATGGGTAGGAAGAATCAATATTGTGAAAATGGCCATACTGCCCAAGGTAATGTGTAGATTCAATGCCATCCCCATCAAGCTACCAATGACTTTCTTCACAGAATTGGAAAAAACTACTTTAAAGTTCGTATGGAACCAAAAAAGAGCCCGCATCGCCAAGTCAATCCTAAGCCAAAAGAACAAAGCTTGAGGCATCACGCTACCTGACTTCAAACTATACTACAAGGCTACAGTAACTAAAACAGCATGGTACTGGTACCAAAACAGAGATATAGATCAATGGAACAGAACAGAGCCCTCAGAAATAATGCCGCATATGTACAACTATCTGCTCTTTGACAAACCTGAGAAAAACAAGCAATGGGGAAAGGATTCCCTATTTAATAAATGGTGCTGGGAAAACTGGCTAGCCATATGTAGAAAGCTGAAACTGGATCCCTTCCTTACACATTATTCAAAAATTAATTCAAGATGGATTAAAGACTTAAACGTTAGACCTAAACCCATAAAAACCCTAGAAGAAAACCTAGGCATTACCATTCAGGACATAGGCATGGGCAAGGATTTCATGTCTAAAACACCAAAAGCAATGGCAACAAAAGCCAGCATTGACAAATGGGATCTAATTAAACTAAAGAGCTTCTGTACAGCAAAAGAAACTACCATCAGAGTGAAAAGGCAACCTACAAAATGGGAGAAAATTTTCGCAACCTACTCATCTGACAAAGGGCTAATATCCAGAATCTACAATGAACTCAAACAAATTTACAAGAAAAAAACAAACAACCCCATCAAAAAGTGGGCAAAGGATATGAACAGACACTTCTCAAAAGAAGACATTTATGCAGCCAAAAGACACATGAAAAAATGCTCACCATCACTGGCCATCAGAGAAATGCAAATCAAAACCACAATGAGATACCATCTCACACCAGTTAGAATGGCAATCATTAAAAAGTCAGGAAATAACAGGTGCTGGAGAGGATGTGGAGAAATAGGAACACTTTTACACTGTTGGTGGGACCGTAAACTAGTTCAACCATTGTGGAAGTCAGTGTGGTGATTCCTCAGGGATCTAGAACTAGAAATACCATTTGACCCAGCCATCCCATTACTGGGTATATACCCAAAGGACCATAAATCATGCTGCTATAAAGACACATGCACACGTATGTTTATTGCGGCACTATTCACAATAGCAAAGACTTGGAACCAACCCAAATGTCCAACAATGATAGACTGGATTAAGAAAATGTGGTACATATACACCATGGAATACTATGCAGCCATAAAAAATGATGAATTCATGTCCTTTGTAGGGATGTGGATGAAGCTGGAAACCATCATTCTCAGCAAACTATCACAAGGACAAAAAACCAAACACCGCATGTTCCCACTCATAGGTGGGAATTGAACAGTGAGAACACATGGACATAGGAAGGGGAACATCACACTCTGGGGACTGTTGTGGGGTGGGGGGAGGGGGGAGGGATAGCATTAGGAGACATACCTAATGCTAAATGACGAGTTAATGGGTGCAGCACACCAGCATGGCACATGTATACATATGTAACAAACCTGCACATTGTGCACATGTACCCTAAAACTTAAAGTATAATAATAATAATAATAAAAAGCACTTACCACTTCAGAAATTCCAAGGGTTTTAGCAGCTATGTACCAGGAAACTGGAATGAAGATGAAATATATATTTTATAGTATCATACCATCCACCAAGCTTTTGATTTCTCATTGAATTTTTTAGTTCTAATATTTATTTTCATTTAGTTGTTCTTGATATCTTCTATTTTTTGCTGATATATATTTTTTTCATTTATTTCAAGCATACCTAATTGTTCACTGAAGCCTTTTTATCAAGGCTACTTTAAAATCTTTGTCAGATGATTCTAACATTTCTGTCATCTCAGTGTTAGCATCTATCCATCATCTTTCTTCATTCATTTGAACTTTTCCTGGTTTTGGTATGAGGAGTGATTTTCAATTCAAACACGGACATTCTTGTAATAAGACTCTGCACCTTATTTAAACTTTATATTTTAGCTGGCTTTGACACTGCCCAGGTAGGGGACAGGGAAGGGGCACCACCTCATTATTGCCAGGTGAATATAGACATCTAGGTTCTTTACCCAGCTTTGGATGACACCTGAGTTGCAAGGAGCTTCTTCTTATTGTTGGGTGGGGACTAGAGTTCCAGCTCCCCACATGGTCTCTACGGACACTGGCCTGTTCCCTGCTTGGCCTTCTCTCACACCATCCCCAGCCTCTTAGGACCTTCGTCACAGTAATTCCTCTGCCCCTCTAAAATCTTAAGTCCATTGACTTAAGCACACCTCCTTCATGCCTTCACTTATCTTCTGCCCAGCTTGGATTCTCTGTGCCATTCAGATTCTTTGTACTGCTCTCCCTCCACCATACTCGTGGGAAAACCCAGCTCTATGCAAAACTCCAGATAATTCTACTTATTTGTGACACTTGAGAAGCTTAATATGGCTCTGGAGAATTGCACATGGTATTTGTTGGTGGTCCTAAACTCAATGGTTACACTTGTTACAAGATAGACTAAGGCACATTAACATTTTAAAGCATACATGTGAGCAAACTGATCCATGAATCAGGCAGCTCCAAATGGGAAGTAATTCAGGGCTCTATTGCAGGGCACAAAGGGAGGGTGTTTATAGGGTGAATGTGGAAGCTGAGCAAAGAAATTACTTGATTGGTAAAAGTTTGAACAATTGCCTTATTTGCACTGTTCTGGTAGGAAGTTCAAGACAATATACTAAAGCCCAGTTGGCTGCCTGTGACTGGCTGAGCTTATATTTCATTTTATTTTAAATTCTGAGTTAGGCTTCAGTTTGCTTATGTGGGAACCCTGAGTGTTAGAGCCACCTCAGTCTAATGGCCTCCTATTTAATTATGTTAGCACACTTTAACTTCCTGACTGCAAAATATTCATGTGGGCCGTTCTCACTCTCTGACAACCCCACTACATTTCCACACTTGGAGAGAACTGTTTCATTCCTTCCCCTGTTTCTTTAAACTAGTACCTCTCCTTCTCCCCTCTTATTTCACTGAGATTTATAAGTGAGAAAAGCCAGAAGAGAATGTCCTTATTCCCCCTAACCAGTTAACCAACCAGTACTCTTACAACTCTGCCCATACTTTCTGCATTCCTTCCAATGACCATGGAAAAATTGTCCAAGGTCCTAGCGTGGGTCACCTTTTCCACTGTGGACTTGACACCATTCCCTCTCCCTTACTCCAGGATATTACTCCCTCAGTTATTCTTCCTCTCTCTTGCATCATCAATTTCTTTTTTTCTTTTTTTCTTTCTTTTCTTTCTTTCTTTCTCTCTCTTTTCTTTCTCTCTCTTCTTTTCATTTCTTTCTTAAGAGTTTTAATGGGGAAACGAAGTCAGCCACAAATACATGGTAATATTTCCCATGTGAAAATAAAATTTCTTGGGCCATTTGTCTCCCTCCACCTCTTCATTCCTTGTCTCCTTTTTACAGCAAAATTTCTCAAAAATAGTTGTCTGTATCTGCAGCTTTTACTTCTTTATTCTCTGTCTGTATATCTGTACCTCTTCTCTTGGTCTCTCTTTTTCTTCCTTATTGTGGAAAATCCTTATGTATCTCTAAAAGATAAGGACTCTTTTAAAACCTAATCACAATACCATTTAATACCTGAAAAAGCCATAATAATCCTCTATTAATATAATTTTTTAAATTTCATGTTTCCAGATTCACTCTTTTTTTTTTTTTTTTGAGACAGTCTCGTTCTGTCACCCAGGCTGGAGTGCAGTGGTGCAATCTCAGCTCATTGCAACCTCTGCCTCCCAGGTTCAAGCAATTTCTGTGCCTTAGCCTCCCAAGTAGCTGGGATTACAGGCATGTGCCACCATGCCTGGCTAATTTTTGTATTTTTAGTAGAGACGGGGTTTCACCATGTTGGCCGGGCTGGTCTCAAACTCCTGATCTCAGGTGATCTGCCCACCTCGGCTCCCAAAGTGCTGGGATTACAGGTATGAGCCACCCCACCCAGCCATCCTTTTCGAGATTCAATTTTGTTTTACACTTGTTTTTTTTTTTTCAACTCAGTGTCCAAACAAGGGCAACACATTGCATTTTATTGATATATATCTTAAGTTTTTAATCTATAAATTCCATCTCTCTCTTCTTTTTCTTTGTAATTCATTGTAGAACATATGGCATTGTCCTCTAAAGTTTCCCAAATTCAGTGTTGATTTTGCTAATTCAATGTGGTTGAGTTTAACATATTTTTCTGTCCCGTGTAGTTTCTATAAACTAATAGTTAAATCTAGAGGATAGATCCATTTATAGCAAAAAGATTGCATAAATATCTTTGCAGAATTCTATTGCATCACATCTGGAGAATCATAATGTTGTGTTGGCTCTCCTTTTGTGATGTTAAGGCATCACCTGATCCATTCATTATGTTTCCAGCAGCTTTTCACCTAATGCAGCTATTGATAATTGTTATCTATATCTATTATTTCATAGGGATCTCCATTTTCTCTAAAAATAGATCAGGTTTTCTTCTCTAGCACTCAACTGAAATCTAATCTCCCTCGACCCCTACCCAGTTTTAATCCTAGGGAGTAACCTAGTGCCACTGAGGCTTTATCTAAGAAGGATTCTGACATAAGTGATTGGAATAATTCTTATATTCAACTGTCTTAAGAAAAACTCTAATAAATAAATGTAGTTCCCAGCCAAGACCAGGCTTTTGAGAGAGTCTTCTAACATATCATTTTCCATCAACTGTTTTCTTTTATCATGAGACAACCACAAGAAAAACAATGGCAAGGAACAGCAACTAGGGTTGGGACCATTCCTTATACGGAGCAGAAGTGAAATTTTTTTTTTGAGAGACAGAGTCTCACTATGTTGCCCAGGTTGGTCTTGAAACCCTGGGCTCAAGTGATCCTCTGGCCTTGGCGTCCCAAAATGCTGAGATTACAGGTGTGAGCTACCATGCCTGGCTGAGTAGAAGAGAATGACCCCTTTTTTTTTTTTTTTTTTTTTTTTTTTGTGAGACAGCCTGCTCTGTCGCCCAGGCTGGAGAGTAGTGGTGCAGTCTCGGCTAACTGTAAGCTCTGCCTCCCGGGTTCACACCATTCTCCTGCCTCAGCCTCACTTGTTGAATGTTTTCTGTATGCCAAGTGTTTTAGATAGCTCATATCATTTATTTCTCATAGCAGCTCTGTAAGCTAAGTAGTACTATATATCCATTTTTTTTAATGTGAGGAAACGAAGTCTAGTAGAGAGCAAACAACCTTGAAATAAGTCACAGCTTGAAAGTGATTCTGACAGAAGGTTAATGTCCTTTTGTTTTAATGCCAAGTTGTTTGACTATACCTAGAATCAGTTTGGCTGGAGCAAAGATTTTGACAATGAACATGTCAATATATCCCTTAAATATGATTTTTGCCTTCTCATAAAACCCCCAAGGGAAGAAGAATGGAGAAGCCAAGGTGACATAACCGATGTGTAATGAAACCCCATCTTTCCATTCCTTTTCTTCCCAAGAGACCCTGGCTCCCACATAGACCAGCTCTGGTACAGCTAAGCAGAGGAAGAATGGCAGGGCTTCTCAGAGCCCCACTGAGCTCTACTATCACTTGGCAGGGGGATGATGAGCAGTGTTTTATAGAATTGGCATAAGTCAGTCAAAATGGGGAAAAAAGGCACCTGGAATATTTTCCCAGTTTCTCCTGGGTTTCTATCTCTCATCAGCCAAGTTTGACTACATCTTTTCTTAAATGTAAAATAGCTTGAAGTTATGAATTTTTTTTCAAATACTTTAAACAACAATAAAAAATCCTTTAAAAAGAAAAACATTTTTATAAATAGTTCTACAGGGAAACAAGAAACAGGAAAAAGGACAAAGCTTTATAGAACTGTCAACTATTTTGTAAGTTACATACAGATAGAAGACCTTGAATTCTGTTTCATGTACATTTTGTAAGGAAGGGGGAAGAGGTTTTCCATGGTGTTCTAGCAGAAATACAGAAGGCTGGCCACTGGTTCAGGATTTTCCACTGATTCTACCAAGAAAATAACAGATCTAGGCTTTCTACCAAAATCTGACACCAACTGGGCACAGTGGCTCACGCCTGTAATCCCAGCACTTTGGGAGACTTAGGCAGATGAATTTTGAGACCAACCTGGCCACCATAGTGAAACCCTGATTCTAAAAATACAAAAATTAGCCAGGCATGGTGGTGTGAGCCTGTAATCCCAACTACTTGGGTGGCTAATGTAGGAGAACTGCTTGAACCTGTGAGGCAGAGGTTGCAGTGAGCCAAGATTGCACCACTGCACTCCAGCCTGGGCAACAGAGTAAGACTCTGTTTCAAAAAAAAAAAAAAAAAAAACCTGACTCCAAAACTCATATTCTCTCTACTACATTATGAGGCCTCTTGCTCTCTTAATTTGTCTGAAGCACAGTGTTTATAATCTCTATGGACAATAAAGTTGTAACAAGAATAGTGAAGACACTCTGAACAAACTCTGGATTCCCAGTGTATTAGTCAAGGTGTGCTAGGCTAGGCTGCAGAAATAAACAAATCTAAAGCTCAGAGGCTTAAGTCTGATGCAGAATTTTTTGCTTAATGGACTTTCCTAGGTGGCTGTCACTTTAAGTAGTAGACTCAGGATCCTTATATTCAGAGGCCCCGCTCTCCCCTAAGCCTGAGTCCTGGTTGGATCCTCTGAAATCAGATAGCTGACAAGAAACGAGAGAGAGGGGGGTGTTTGGGGGAAGAGAAATGCATTTATGAAGGATCTCATGAATTTAGGCCTAGAAGTAGCATGTATCACCTCTGCCCACATTTCAATAGCCTCACCCTCACTTCCAGGGACCTGAGAAATTAGCCAATCTGAGGACCCAGAAGAAAAGAGAAATACTTTGGTAAGCATCTACATCAAGAAATAACACTATTTTAACGTATAAAAATAATACACACATATGGTTATAATAAAAGATACAGATTGATATAAAATAAAGAGTAGTCTCAAGGGAGTAAGTGGGATAGATATATGTAACTAGTTTTCTAAGCAAGTCTTAACACTTTTTCCCCCAATTTTTGTTTTCCCCCTTTATTATCCCTTAATGTAATGACCTTTTGGAATGATTCCACAATTTCACAATCACTTTCAGTTTTTAAAAGTTGGTCCACTCAGAAATTTAAATCTCAAACCCAGTGTATGTTGTACCTGTTTGCCTCTCCCCAGCATAGGCTTGACCTGTACTTCTAGGGACCTGTGGTGGGCAGTTGGGTTGTCCACTCTTCTCCTCTGGCTCTGACACCTGAAATAGAGACACGTGGCCTTATTTGTCACTGACACCTTTCCCTTCTCCTTCTTTTACACTCTGGAGCCTCCATTGTTGAGGGCGAGGAAACAAGATTGGAGTTAGAGGGCTTACTATGCTGGGTGTGACTTTCATCCTCTGTCTGTTGGGTCTACCTGGTCAAGCCCAGGCACCTTCTGAAGATCCATTTGATGTACCAGATATGCACATATACTTGCAACACCCTATCTTATGCTTTAGGCCTCTCCTCTGCTGTCCTCCACCCCTGCTCTACTGTCTCTGCCTTGCCATCTGTCTCTACTTCTCTTTCTGGCTCAGTTTCTCACTCAGCCAGGCAGAGGGGAATATCAACCAAGGAATGTGATGCCAGTCTCTTCTTAGAACCACCTCTCACCTTCACAGGGGATTCCCTTGGTATCCCTGACAGCAAAGGGGGTGAAAATACTCTTCTCCCCTTTCCCAGGCTTCTAACATAAGCTGAGAAGCAGGATGGTGAGGCTGGGAAATTGGTCAGAGGTAGCAGAGCCAGTAGAGTTACCTTTTCACAAACCTGGAGAGAGATGCTTCACTTAGTCCTTGTTGACAATTCTCTTTAGAATGCAAAAATCAGAGGTTTAGTGTCTCTTCATTCTTATCTTTGGGCTTTAGTTGGGAAATGTGGAAAAATAGTAGGTCTTATTAACCATCATTTTCATATATATATAGGATTAAAATATAACACACATAGATATACATAGGTGTATATATATGTGCACATAGATATATAGATATTCCCCTTTAAAACATAAGTTAGTTCATATTACACATATCTCACTTTGAAAATCTTTTCTTTTTTCTTTTTTTTTGGAGACGGAGTTTCGCTCTTGTCACCCAGGCTAGAGTGCAATGGCTCATACAGTGCGATTACGGCTCATTGAACCTCCACCTCCTGGGTTCAAATGATTCTTCTACTTCAGCCTCCCGAGTAGCTGGGGTTACAAGTGCCCACAACCACACCTGGCTGATTTTTGTATTTTTAGTAGAGATGGGGTTTCACCATGTTGGCCAGGCTAGTCTCGAACTCCTGACCTCAAGTGATCTGTCTGCCTCGGCCTCCCAAAGTGCTGGGATTACAAGTGTGAGCCACTGCCTCCGGCCAGAGCTTTTCATATTAACATGTTTAGATATAATAGGTTATCTCTGGGGTACTGAGAACCAGCAAGAAGTGGCTAGAAACACATCAAAGCAAACTGACCAACACAAAAAGCCTGAGTCTCAACCTCAACTTTTTTGGTAAAAATTATCTCTACCAAACCTTCCAGTTAGCAACAGCTACAACAAAACAGCAGCAGTGAACACTTATTGAATATTTGCACGTGCAACTGACATGAATATTTTATTCAATACTGACAATGACCTTTAAGATAGATGCTGTGGCTATTCTCATTTTACTGATGAGGAACATGAGGATTAGCACAATTAACTTCCCCAAGGTCACAGAACTAGCAATGTGGTGGACTCAGTATTTAAACTCAGGATGGTGTGACCCCTAAAATATATTCTTAATCAATTTGTCTTTGTTCATCTATACATTGAATGCTGTACTCTCACTGAGGATGTGGCTTCCCTTCAATTTTTCATTTAAATATACATTATTCAACCTGAGTATTCCTGTAGATAATTCTTATTTAGGCCTTATTTGTACTGAAAGAACCTCTAAACTCCAGTTACCCTAGACTCTTTGTTTATTTATTTATTTATCTATTTATTTATTTATTTATTTTTTGAGACATGGTCTCATTTTGTCCCCCCAGGCTGGAATACAGTGGTCAGATCATGGCTCACTGCAGCCTTGACCTCCTGGGCTCAAACGATCCTCCCACCTCAGCCCCCCAAGTAGCTGGGACCACAGGTGTGCACCACCACACCTAAGTTTTGTAGTTTTTGTAAAGATGGGGCTTCACCATGTTGCCCAGGTGGTCTGGAACTCCTGAGCTCAAGCGATCCACCTGCCTTGGCTGCCCAAAATGCTAGGATTACAGGCGTGAGCCATCATGCCCAGCTAGACTCTTACATGTACACTATACCTACCCTGAAATTTATATTTCTTATATCAGTGTTTTACTCAAGACTAGTGTTCTGCATTGGTGGAATATGCAGTCCATAGCATGATTTGAGTGGCAAATGGAATTATCTTTCTGTAACTTATTAAACTGAGATGCCACCATTGGTGATTCATTCTTTGGAGCATTGACTGAAGTGAAAGTAAGAAGCAGGCGGATGATCTAGAAGTGCTCAAAGAAGTAAAACTAAATAATAAAACTGTTGCAGGAATTAAGGGACAGGAGAGACCAATGGGTGGGACAGGAGGATTTTATTAGGTGAGCACCAGCCCAGCGGATTAACATCCAAAGGCTGAGCCCTGAACAAAGACAGGGCTTGACTTTTATACATGCATTTGAAAGGGGGTTGGCCAGTTTGATGGTGTGAAACCTGCAGGGTGGGTAAGCAAGCTTACAGAAGCAGAACAAAGGCAGTTTGTTAAACAGTGACAGGTTTTGCAACTGAAGCATATCTTGTGACCTTGCCATGCTGTACAGAAGGGAAAAACAAGAACTTATAAAACTTTGCAAAATAATTATGAGAATGATAAGGGGGAAAGCGGAAGCTGAAAGAGAAGAAAAACTTGTTTTTCTCATCCCTGCTCTGGGATGGCAGGGAGAGGCTCTGAAACCCATCCCTTGAGGGCCCTGGCTCTGCAGATAGTGTTATCAAAGTCCTTCCAGAGCCCTGTCTATCGCTGGGCCTTGCAGTGAGTCAGCCTCCAAGAAAACTTGTTTTTTTTTATATCTCCTGCTTCAAAACAATTACTTTGGAACATAGATTATTCAACCAAATCTCAAAGGAGTGGGAAGGAAGTACCCACAAAACACCAGGAAAAGTTTAAGAAGAAAGACTTAGAATATAAAATTGAAAGAAAATTGGAGGGAAAGAGATTTAGTGGCTTTTGCCCTTAAGAACATAGGCCCTCAAAGTGCCAAGTTTGCCATAGAGAAACATATCTTTGTCAAAACTGGGACCCAGGCACTGGTGGAATGAAATTAATTAGAGGTGATGGGGATCAGTATAGGACACTCAGCAGGGCTGAGTAGGTACAAAGGCCAGGCCAAATTTGACTCCTCTAGGGGCAGACTCAAGTTCACATTGGTTTAAAATTGGGTTCCAGCCTGGGAGATCAGGCTGTTGGGTGAGTTTCTCACACAGCGTCTGGGTGTAATGAAAGCACAAATGTGACAAGTGCTGCCAGTGAGGCTACAAAGCTAGTGAAAGGTGGGATGTCATTCAATCAAATGTGAGGCAGAAACCAGCTGGCAGAGGTAAGGCATGCCAGTCTTACACATTTTATGTTATTTTACTTTATGCTATATATACTTTTAAATTCCCCTTTTCCACAGAGGAGGTCTATAGAACAATAAAATAAAATCCCTTTTAGTCTCCTAAGTAAAAGGATTCAACAGCTTTTAGTAAACCAAAAATATAAAAGAACCATTAAATTAGAGAATAATAGACAAATAATGAGGTTAGGTGATCAGACTGAGGGATGGATACTTACATCAAAAAGAAAAAAACAGGCTTCCGTGATTCACGACTGAGTCTGAAAGCAGCTGTTTTTAAGCACATGTTGACTGAACAGTGGCTGAGAGCTAAGCACTTGTCATGCCTGATCTTACTGGATTTTCCTAATGTGAGTATTATTATTTCCATTATTATTATTATTTTTAAATCTAACAGGGAATCTAAACCTTGGCTTGGGTAACTTACTCAGAGTTTCACAGCCAGGTCATGGCCAAAGCAGAATTTGAATTTGGTTTGGCTTTAGAACCTGGGCTTTTAATCATACTTGATACCTACTCTGAAGGCAGCAGATATTGGGAATCAAGTCAGAAGGAGACTGGGATTCACAGCCAGGATATCCATTCCCTAAAGATGCTCGGTAACAAGAGACTAAGGCAGGAAGTGTGGATGGGGAGCAAGGTCAGAACACGAGGAGTGTCTAAGAGCATCTCCTACCTGGGTTCTGTACTGAACATATAAGTAGAACTTCAGGGACAGTAACTTTGAAGGTTAGGAAGAGAAACAGAAAGGGAATCTAGAATGTGTCACACCATTCCCCCCTTGCTTGGCTGTGAGGCCTTCTGAATATCTGAAGCAAATAGGTTAATTAAAACAAAAGGTAACTTCCTCAGATCACCTTCATCTACTCTAGATGGTGCCACAAGGTGCCAAGTGGTCTCTATTTATTTATTTATTTATTTATTTATTTATTTATTTATTTTGAGACAGAGTCGATTTTGCCCAGGCTGGAGTGCAGTGGCACGATTTCAGCTCACTGCAACCTCTGCCTCCCAGGTTCAAGCACCTCTCATGTCTAGCCTCCCAAATAGCTGGGATTACAGGCATGCACCACAATGCCCAACTAATTTTTTTATTTTTAGTAGAGATGGGGTTTTGCCATGTTATCCAGTCTGGTCTTGAACTGGCCTCAAGTGATCTACCCTCCTTGGCCTCGCAAAGTGCTGGAATTACAAGCGTGAGCCACCGTGCCTGGCCCCAAGTGGTCCCCTCTAAGAGAGGTTTTCAAGCGACAGAGTCCCTGGTGTCTAAGGATAGACACCGGGCCATTGTCCATGTCTGGGAGGTAACCTAAGGAGGTGAAAGTTCACACAGCCATGAAATAATAGATGTAGTCTAAAGAATAAGCAAAAAAGAACAAAGAAGAATAATAAGGAATAAATGAAGGCTGAGTTATTTAGAGCTGGACAAGGGCCTGTTTCAGAAGAGGAAGTAAGTGGACGCAGCCCCGGCAGCTGCCACAGGATGAGGGTGTGATTTAGATAACTAACGTCTAGACTGAGAGCTACAGGGTTGCATATTTTTCTCACTTCATTGGATATTCTCTGCACAGTCAGCAACCATGAAATACAATAAACTGTTAAAAAACTTTAGACAAATTAAATTTAACAGAATTAAATTGCACAAGGAAGGATTCTCAAATCAGGCAGGCCCCTGACCCACTAACCGGAATAGGTTTAGAGACATCCTGGTGCTGCCACATGGTCAGAGATGATTTATGGACATAAAAAGAAAAGTGAGGTGCAGGAAATGGAAGTAAGGTACAGAAACAGCCCAATAGGTTACAACTCAGTATTTGCCTTATTTAAACGTGGTTTGGCTGGGCGCAGTGGCTCATGCCTGTAATCCTAGCACTTTGGGAGGCGAAGTGGGCAGATCTCTTGAGGTCAGGAGTTCAAGATCAGCCTGGCCAACGTGGTGAAACCCCATATCTACTAAAAATACAAAAATCAGTTGGCCGTGGTGGCATGCACAGGTAATCCCAGCTACTTGGGAGGCTGAGGCTGGAGAATCGCTTGAACCCAGTAAGTGGACGTTGCAGTGAGCCGAGACTGCACCAGTGCACTCCATCCTGTGCAACAGCAAGACTCCGTCTCAAAAAACATAAAAATAAAAAACATGGTTTGAACAATCAGCCACCTGTGAGTGGTTGAGCATGGCTTCTGTGCTTGGCTGAGATTTGGCTACTTGTTACAAGAGCAGTTACAGTCTGTTTACACATCCAATTAGGTTAGAGTTCACTATGTATGGAGAAACCTGTAGGCCAGGGATGTCCAATCATTTGGCTTCCTTGGAAGAAGAATCCTCTTGGGCCACCCATAAAATATACTAATGCTAACAATAGCAGATGAATTTTTTAAATTGCAGAAAAATCTCAGAGTGTTTTAAGAAAGTTTATTAATTTGTGTTGGGCCGGTTGAATTTCAAAGTTGTCCTGGGCCACATGTGGACTGTGGGCCAACAGGTTGGACAAGCTTGATTTAGGCCAAACTTAAATTTAGCCTAAAGCTGCCTCCTCACATATTTTAACAAAACTGAGTTTTGGTTTTTCAAGTTTGCCTCCATATAGTACTCAAATATGCTTGGGACTTGAAATATATATTTTTTAACTTGTTATCTGTATGCTAATATTTGATATCCTAAGGACAGGTGGCAGAGTGTGGGCAACTGAAATCCAGCCAGCAGAAGAGAGAGAGATTTGGGGGAAGGCCAATGCCAGTGTCATGACACTGCTCTTCACAAACAACTGAGGACTTCTAGAAATCTCTGCTGTGCAGTGTCCACCAAAGAAATTCTGAAAATCAAATGCTGTATTGAATACACAGGTAAAAGCAAACAATAAGATGATAAAATTTTTGGACATAGTGGTAGATCTGGGGTTAGAACCTAGGGTTATTGACTGTGAATTCGGTGTCCCTTTCAAAATATCAGATTACATCTTTTAGGGCTTTGTAGGAATTCAAATCTGCTAAGAGGTTTGTACCTGAAGAGTAGTATGAGAAGCACTTGTTTTTTAAACACATTCTTCAAAAGTGGCATCTTCAATGATTTTTAAAAAGACAGTAACATGATAAGTTGCCAAGACTGGATAAAAGGCCGCAACGAAAACAGCATGAAACAACACCAGCCAACATCCTTGGTTTTAAGTGAAATAGAAACATAGCCTGGAAAATTGAGGCTGAAATGGAATTTACTGGAAGCCTTTTGAGTAATTGTTCTATGTGGGAAATGCGCGAGGGGAAAAGACAAGACAAAATACGGCCAGGCGCGGTGGCTCACGCCTGTAATCTCAGCACTTTGGGAGGCCGAGGTGGGTGGATCACGAGGTCAGGAGATTGAGAGCATCCTGACTGACACGGTAAAACCCCATCTCTACTGAAAATACAAAATATTAGCCGGGCGTGGTGGCGGGCGCCTGTAGTCCCAGCTACTCGGGAGGGAGGCAGGAGAATGGCGTGAACCTGGGAGGTCGAGCTTGCAGTGAGCCCAGATCGCACCACTGCACTCCAGCCTGGGCGACAGAGCGAGACTCCATCTCAAAAAAAAAAAAAATAGACAAACATACAATACCTTTGGGGGTAAACAACCTTTATCCCACGTAAATGGCAATGCAGATATAATAAGCAAATGATATAGTAAGCAAATTGCAATGGGAAGGGGAGAAGGGGAAAAAAAAATATATATATATATAATTTACACGCACCAGACTATGTTGGATTCATCACCAGACCGGGAAGCAACAGCCTGGGCTCCAGAGTCAGCCACTTGTCCGTGCGCAGAGGAGGAGGGGTCTCAAGAAGCTTCCGTGTGGCCTGGGACCCTGGCTCATTTTTTTTTTTTTTTTTTGAGACAGAGCCTCGCTTTGTTGCCAGGCTGGAGTGCAATGGCACGATCTCGGCCCACTGCAACCGCCGCTTCCCGAGTTCGAGTGATTCCCCTGCCTCAGCCTCCCGAGTAGTTGGGACTACAGGTGCACGCCACCACGCCTGGCTAATTTTTTGCATTTTAGTAGAGATGTTGGTCAGGATGGTCTCCATCTCCTGACCTCGTGATCTGCCTGCCTTGGCCTCCCAAAGTGCTGGGATTACAGGCGTGAGCCACCGTGCCCGGCCGACCCTGGCTCTTTTTGTAATGCGTTGATTGGCATGAGGCCCAGTCACGAGGGCCCTTCGCGACTGGGCTCAAGGAACACATAAAGGTCAACTTGTTTTTGTGATTGTGTGTTTTTCAATAACTCAAGTACAGGTACAGAGTTATCTGTAACAGTGCTGGATGAATGAATGCCTCAAGGGGCTCATGCAACCTGTTACGGGACTTGACCATTGTGTCCACGTTCAATTAAGTTCAAATTTAATATTTAACTTTTCCTCCACAGTAGCTGGCAGAATTATAGGGAAGGCTGGAGGAACAGGTACCAAGGTTGGGTGGAGGAAGCTATATGGCTGGAGCCAGCTTCAAGTGCTTGGGGAGCCACCGACACCACTTACAGAATGGCTGCTACGCTGCCTCTACTGGATTCAGGTTGCAGTCGGGAGGCGGGGCAGGAGGCGGGGCTTGGGCGGGTGTCACTCCACCCCTTTGACGATTGCAGACCGGCCTTAGGACCTGGCGCAGCACGGAATGAGGCTTCGAGGCAGGCTAGGGGAGGCCGTCGCTCATATCTGACGTCACCAGCTCACGCCGGCGGTAGAGGAGGACGCCAACAGCAGCGGAGAAACGTTTCTCTTTCCTCTCAGCTTGCGCACACCATGGCGGCCCCTGCCCAGCAGGCTACTCAGCCTGGCGGCGGGAAGCGCAAAGGCAAGGCTCAGTATGTGCTGGCCAAGCGCGCTCGGCGCTGCGACGCTGGCGGGCCCCGTCAGCTAGAGCCCGGGCTACAGGGCATCCTTATCACCTGCAATATGAACGAGCGCAAGTGCGTGGAGGAGGCCTACAGCCTCCTCAACGAATACGGCGACGACATGTATGGGCCAGAAAAGGTACCGGTCCCGGAGTGGGCGGGCGGGCCGGCTGCCAGGCCTTGCGGGAGGAGGGAAGGGTGGAGGGATGGCTGCCGGTATGGGCATGCGCGCCTCGGGTCGTCGGCGTGGCGGCTGTAGGGGCGTGGCCTCGCCGGCGTTTCCGTCCCTAGTCCTGAGACGCTCGCAGACTTCGGTGCTATCGGTTTTGTGCTTGAAGTGCTTGCACCTTTTCTTGCCATCAGTAACCACGGTAGCTCCCATTACTTTTATTTTTATTTTTGTGAGACAGGGTCTCGCTCTGTTGCCGAGGCTGGAGTGCAGTGGCGTGATGATAGCTCAGGGAAGCCTCGACTTCTCCTGCCTCAGCCTCCAGAGTAGCTGGGACTACGGGTGCCCGCCACCACTCTCGGCTAAGTTTTGTAAATTGTAGACAAGGGGTCTCGCTGTTTGGCCCATGGTAGTCCTAAACCCTACACTCAAGCGATCCTCCCGTCTCTGCCTCTCAAGGTGCTGAGATTACAGGCGCGAGCCACTGAGCCCGGCCTACCTCCCACTTAAGGATTGCTCATTGAGGGCCAGACGGTGTGCTGAAGCTCTTTCAGAAACACATTTCTCATGACAGCCTCGTGAAGTTGGAGTAATAATGTGTTTACCTGAAGCAATAATATCTCTGAAATAATAGGTTTACTACTAATGCTAGTTATTGCACTTAAAATACATTTTAGAACGTAAAAACTTCTACCAATATAACCTAAAGTCTTACTGTTTGGAAATCATATTATTGGCTTAGAATCTGGACCAATACACACGTGCACACTGAGGAATTAAATGAAGAAGGGTAATACAGAGGGAATTTAAATTCACGGCTCATCCTCTACTAGCTTGGGGACTCGGACATGGGCACATTATTTGATGCGGCTGAGCTAGATAAAAAAGAGAATACTTTAAGACTGGCTAGTGAGTTGCTTATGTACATAAAGTACATACTGGTATGTAATAAAGTTTCTGTAAATGTATACAATTATTATTGTGCCTGACTGGCAATTTCATTGGGCACTAGGGGGCAGAGAGCTGGGCAACAAGTACATATCCTGTCTACTCCTGTACTTTGAGCAAATTCTTTTTTTGGAAGCGGTCTTGCTCTGTCACCCAAGGTGGAGGTTGGAGTACAGTGGCATGATCTTGCTCACTGCAGCCTCCACCTCCGGGGCTGAAGCAGTCCTCCTGCCTCAGCCCCCGAGTAGCAGGGACTGCAGGCATGTGCCACCATGCCCGACTAATTTTTTGTATTTTTTGTAGAGACAGGTTCTCAGGCCATGTTGTCGAGGCTGGTGTCAAATTCCTAGGCTCAAGGGATCCGCCCACCTCTGCCCCCTAAAGTACTGGGATTACAGGCATGAGCCACCATGCTTGGCCAAAATTATTGAACAATGTATTTCTGTGCCTTGTTCCTTAATAGAACAAGAGTAAGGGTTTTTAATTCCACAGGTATTTGGTCTAATCTCACCAAAAGGACAGTGTCGTGTGAGGCACACAGATACCTGGTCAAGGTGTTAAGGTCCACCCTAAAATGATTGATCTGGTCAGCACGTTTCTCTCTGCCTCAAACTGTCAGGATGCTTTTGAAAACATTTTCAAATTTTACATTGTATAGTCTGCGGGAATTCCCTCTTCCTCCACATTTTTTTTTTTTTTTAATTTTTTTGAGACAGAGTCTTGCTCTGTCACCCAGGCTGGAGTGCAGTGGTGCAATCTCAGCTCACTGCAATATCTGCCTTCTGGGTTCAAGCGATTCTCCTGCCTCACCCTCCTGAGTAGCTGGGATTACAGGCGTCTGCCACCACATCGGGCTAATTTTTGTATTTTTAGTAGAGACAAGGTTTCACCATGTTGGCTAGGCTGGACTCAAACTCCTGACCTCAGGTGATCTGCTTGCCTCTGCCTCCCAGAGTGCTGGGATTACGGGCATGAGCCACCACTTCCGGCCTTGCTCCACGTTTTGAAGGGTGTGGTGTCCCAGCTTCATAAAAAAAGCTTTATTATCAATACTGAGTCAGCTGGGCATGGTAGCTCACACCTGTAATCCCAGCACTTTGGGAGGCTGAGGCGAGTGCATCACCTGATGAGTTTAAGACCAGCCTGACCAACATGGCGAAACCCCATCTCTACTAAAAATACAAAAATTAGCTGGGTGTAGTGGCATGCGCCTGTAATCACAGCTACTCGGGAGGCTGAGGCAGGAAAATTGGTTGAACCCAGGAGGCGGAGGTTGCAGCAAGTCAAGATCGCACCACTGCACTCCAGCCTGGGAGGCAAAGCGAGACTCCATCTTTAGAAAAAAAAAAAAATCAATACTGAGCCACCTGCCGCCAGGGACTTCACATAAATAATTACTTATAGTGTTTAAATGTGAGCTGTTGTGTCATTTCTGCTCATTAGTTTTATGCAAACAGTTTACAGACAAGGATCAGCAGCCCTCTGGAAGTGAGGGAGAGGAGGATGATGCGGAGGCTGCCTTGAAGAAAGAAGTTGGTGACATTAAGGCATCTACAGAGATGAGGTTAAGAAGATTCCAGTCAGTGGAAAGTGGAGCAAATAACGTTGTCTTCATCAGGACACTTGGGATAGGTGTGACAAATACTTGCTAAGATTATCGATCTCATAACATCTGGGTATCTTCCTGTCTCAGGGAATACTGCTTACAAAATGGCTTCTTGGGCATGACTCAGTTAATCATTTGATGGCAGCTTCTGTACACTGTATTAGCAGTTGGCCTGTGGAGAGGTAGAATGGGGTGGTGGACGTAGCATTGGCTTATGAGTGGAAACCTGGCTTTGCTGCTTCCTTCGTATATAACTTAAGGCAGAACTAGAGTGCCAGTTCTGTGTAAATAAGGGGCAGCTGCTACTCAGCTCCAGCCAAGCAGGGCCAGGTATTTGAATTTCTCAAAAGAAGTTTGAAATCTGGAGTTTTTTTGTTTTTCAGTGTGGTCAACTAATTTACAGATTTTCAGAGCAGCCCCAAATATACTTGTATGTAGGCTAGTTGCAGCCTGAGGACCTCCCTTTCATGATCTTGTGCCCAACATGGTTCTGGGATTCCTCTTGGGTCTGAGATTTAGACTTGTGTGCTAACTTAGCTAATGGATTAATTACATCTTTTAAAGTGACTCACAGAATTTTTTTTTTTTTTTTTGTAAAAAAGTGTGTAGTGTTTAATGTACTCTGTTACAGGAAAACAACAGCATGGTGTTACGGTTGGATAATTCAGGACATCACAAAAATGTTAACAACGGTGTCTACCTAAACAGTCATTTCTAGTGCAAGCAGTAATAATGATGAAAAGTTAAAATATATTAGATACATTATAGTACGTATTAGGCACTGAAGAAATATTGGTTGGAAAGAATGACTAGGTAGATTCATTTAAAATTCATTATGAGAATTTCTTCTGTCAACTTATGTCATTGCCAGTGAAAATTCATTTTAGAGTTCGATCTTTAAGATGCCTGAGAAATTATCTTCTTAACTTTTTTTTTTTTTCTTAAGAGCCTGAGAAATTGGTGCATCATATTCTCCAGGATATGTACAAAACCAAGAAAAAGAAGACTCGAGTTATTTTGCGAATGTTACCCATCTCAGGCACATGCAAGGCTTTTTTAGAAGATATGAAAAAATATGCAGAAACATTTTTGGAACCCTGGTTTAAAGCTCCAAACAAAGGGACATTTCAGATTGTGTACAAATCTCGAAATAACAGTCATGTGAATAGAGAAGAAGTTATCAGAGAATTGGCAGGTATGTTTCTCTTAGTGATTTTCCATAGGCATTCAATGGTAAATACTTGTTTTTTAAGGATTTTTTTCTTTTTAAAGATTTAAGGCTTACATTTTTGAGTGTAGAACAAATATATTAAAATGTTCTTAAAATAGTATTAAATCAACTGATTTCAGTATGTCGGATATGAGATTTTCTGGTAGTTCGATAAAAGTCTTTTTTAACTCGAAATTGAATTTTGTTTGGAAAAAAATTCTTATTAAATGTTGTAGGGTTTCATTTGTGTTTATTTATCGTAAGGGTTCAGATTATTTGAAGTCCACATAGAAGAGTGGATTACTGTATGTCTTGTTTTAACAAGAAACAGAGACAAAAAGATTTTTTGTATCTATCAGATGTAATGGTATCCTCCTCAGCTATGTGTTTTTCTGTTTTTGTTACAGGAATAGTGTGCACCCTCAATTCAGAAAATAAAGTGGATCTCACCAATCCACAGTACACAGTGGTAGTAGAAATCATCAAAGCTGTCTGTTGCCTGAGTGTTGTGAAAGATTACATGTTGTTTAGAAAATACAATCTCCAGGAGGTGGTGAAGAGCCCTAAGGATCTGTCACAGCTTAACTCAAAGCAGGGAAATGGGAAAGAAGCTAAACTGGAATCTGCAGACAAATCTGACCAAAACAACACAGCAGAAGGAAAAAATAACCAGCAGGTACCAGCGAATACTGAGGAGCTGGGGCAGACAAAACCAACGTCTAATCCACAGGTGGTAAATGAGGGAGGAGCCAAACCTGAACTTGCAAGTCAAGCCACAGAAGGATCCAAGTCAAATGAAAATGACCTCTCATAGGAAGTCATTTGGTGTTGGAGGTGGGTTTCTCACCTGGGGCTCTACGAGATGTTGCTGGGGCTCCACCTTAAATTGTGACTAAAAACAGTTTTTTATTTGTGTGCTGCATTATGCTGTTCTCACAGTAGTGAGCAATGATTGCGCAGCCCTGTTAACAGTTTTGTTAGGGATCTTTCAGCCTTTATGGTATTATGTAGAGGCAGACCCATGTGCTGCTGTTGCAAAGAGGGGAGGATAGGAGGGGGATGTTGGCCTCTCCCAGGCTCCTCTTCTGCAATGCCAGCTGACTTAAGGGAGTGAACTACCTGTGAAGCAGAAAATCAGAGGGAAGTTTTCATTCTAAGGAAGGAGTTTTTACATGCCACAGCTCAGCTGTCCGCCTGCCACTTTGTTGTAAACATTGCAAAAATGTGGATCATGTAGGTTAGAAGTGAATTGTTTAGTGAAGTTTTTGTACTTTTGTGATTTTCTTGTTTATGTCTGTTTTACTTTGTTTTTAATATTTGTATGTAATAAAGCTGACAGTCCAGTGTCGCAATTTTGGAAGGCAAGATGTGAGAGAGACGAGAACCATTTTAGGCATAGAACTACAGACATTTCTGAAAAGGTTGGTGATGAAGAACTTCAGTCTTCTGAGTATACTTCAGTATACTAGTGCAACAAGGGATACAAAGAAATTCTGTCTTTATAAAGAAAGCTACTTCTCAAGGGTATTATGTGGACTCAGTCCAAGCTGTCCTGTCCCATTGTGCATTGTCTGTGGCATGCAACTTACAAAACTAGCAATTGTAACAATAAATCACAGCCACTTGACAAGAAAGGATATTCATTATTTTCAAATGGCTTTTGGACTATCAAAACAGTAAGGCTTTTGTTCAGAAATCACCTTTAGTCAAAAAGTTTAAGAAGCAAATTATTTAGTAGCAGAACTTATCTCAGGAAAGGAAAATATGCATGGTTGGTGAGAATCTAATAACATTAAAATGCTGGGGCAAGATGCAGTACAAAATTAAAAAGACTTTATTCTCAATAAGTTGCTTTACTGATGATATCTCATATGATGCAAAAAAGGTTTTGTGTCATTAACTGAAAAGCAGCAGCTTCTCTATCCAGGATGATGAGTCAACAGGTTTCACTAATAATTGTCATGCTGTAGCATTTGTAAGATTTGTAAATGATGAAATTCAAAGAAAACTTTTTCTATTGCTAGGAGCCTGCCAGAACAAAGGCCAATATATAATGTTGTGACATCATATCTGATAACCAGAGGTCTGGTATCTACACTCCTGGTGCCCCATCAGTGGTTGTCTCCATAAGTCATTTTGTGTTATTAAAAAAAAAAAAGTCCTGACGTTGACATTATAGCACACTGCTTTCTCCACAGAGATGCTGATATCAAAAACTTGAAGATACAGTGATGTTCTGAATAATGTTACAAAACTGGTTACCTGTATCAAAGACCCATTTATGCAAAAATGTTAAAAAAAAAAAACAAAAAACACCCAAAATGAAAACCCGGACAGACAGCACATAAACCTCCTGCACCATACAGACATCCAGTGGCTTCTCAGAGGAAGCGTTCTCTACAGGATATTTGAATTGAAAGGTGAATTGCCAGAGTACTTACAATAAAACAGCCAGCTTTTGCTGAGTGCTTTGGAAATGAAAAATGACTATAGAAAGTAGCCTATTTTGCAGACGTTTTTCATCACATGAACAAATGGACAAGTCTCTGAAAGGTTCTGGGGAAAAAAATTTTTCTTAAAGCGACAAGAGTCTTAGATCTAAAAGGAAACTGACTTGCCACCTTGCCAGAGGAATTCTTGAAATGTTTCTGCAGCCACTTGGCCTTGAAAATAAAGGGTGCAACTCTCAAATCTTGTTCTAACCCAGCTGGAGGAACCACAAGACTCAATGAAATAGCATTTTCTCTCCTTTTCCCAGCACTAGTATATAACCTATGAGGAACCCTTGTGTCTGAATCTGCTCAGCTTGAAATTTTGTCTCTGAAGGAAGAGAATGAACTCAGCCCTAGTCTGACAGTCCTAGATTTCTGTGAAATAAGAGTATTCTTCAACTTAGTGCTCACACTCACATACCATGAGGGTTCTCTGCAGGGGTTTAGGGGTTTCCTGAATTTGAAAGTTTTTTCAAGGCCTATTTTTGGGTAAAACAATTGAAAAGGCAGACACCAACAAAGTCTGCAAAGTAAATTGTCCAGATTAAGAATATTAAGGAGCTGTATAGTTAGCTTGTAGAAATGGACTTATCCTTAAGTATTAAAAAGTTAGGAAGTCCTAAAAATGTTAGGCTTCCTGCACAAGTGGCTATGTTCATTTAATGGCTAGTGAACATGGGAATGTATTTTTATCCTCCTAGCTGGTGGTTCTGTTTGGTAAACCAGACTAGAATGATTTGAGAGGGGCAAAGAGAATAGGCAGGACCTTCCTTCTATAGCTTTACATATTTAGAATGTTAATACTTAATGACATTGAAGTTACCTTGCAATGATAAGAGGATTATTAATATCAGGGGAATAGGGAGGATAGGATTTTGGTGCCTTTTTCAGCAGACTTGCTCCAAGACAAAGATTCTATTTTGATAGTGCAAGACAAAAGGACTCGGAAAAAAATTGGCCATATGCCTACAGAGCATACAACTCTGTGGAACTAAATTGTTTTTACTTTGTGAAAGCTGCTACTTTACGGAAAGATTTTGATTATACAGTTTGTTTTTAAATTGCCTTTTATATTTATTTGTATTTGGTAAGAATCGGTTGTTATACAAGCTGTTCTTCCCCAGTTACAAAATCCTGTGTTTGGTTGTAACCTGAACTCATTAAAAGACTTGTCTTCAGGTTTATCAACTGTTTATTTTCACTGACATTTGAGCATGTTATTTTATAAATGACGAGATTCCAGGGTAGGAAGTGCTTTTTATTCCCCTTTTGTTTTTTCTTTTAAAAAATTACGTCAGTTAAAAAAATAAAAAATAAAACTGCAGTCTTGTGGTTTAGAAAACTTGTTTAGCTCCATAGAGGAAAGAATGTTAAACTTTGTATTTTAAAAGATGATTCTCTGAGGTTAAGCCTGGTTTTCAAATGTTATTTTTACTTGTATTTTGCTTTTGGTATGGCCAGAAATCGAGCTTGTTTTTTCATAGTTCCTGATATTTTCAGAAAAATCAAAATAAATTTGTTCCCTAAAAATTGGTGTTCTATATTTTTTCTTTCTTTCTGACTCTTAGTAAATCTCTTGCTTTATAGTATATATATATCATAAAATATGTTTATATGTCAAATTATAAAATGTCATGGACATGATCCTAAAAAATATTAAAAAATTATTAATTACCCTTGAATAATTAATACTCCTAAATCCAAGTTTCAGATATTTTACAGTTAATTTGCTTCAAAATGAGCCACAGTAATACAGTACTTACTTTCATTAAATTCACTTACTGATTTTTGAATTATTTATACTCCTCATTTTAACAGTATTTTAATATATTGAAGTTTGGTCTCATAAATTTGTTAAGTAGAAGAAATTGTCTTGAACATTTAGGATATATATTTTGAATTAGGCACAAGATAGATGAAATACAGATTCATTGTGCACTTTCTTTTTCTAAGTAATCATTTGACTCCTGCAATTTTAAACACTAGAAACCATCATTACCTTTGTCAGTTTGGTTATTGAAACAATTTTCATCCATATATTTTTAGGCTTTTATTTACTTTTTAATTTTTTAGCTAAGTAGAAAACAAAAACTTAAACCAGGAAGGATCTTAAACATTTTAAGAGAGTAGTCACTGAATTATCAGGAACAAATCGAGAAAGCAATCATATTACTAGTTAACCCTTCAGCTTTTTTATCAAGCTATGTTCGTCCCTATTCTTGGTCTCTTAAAACGTGTTTGATTCTCCCAATGATTGTCTTTGGGAGTTCTTGAACAAATTCCACCTAATTGACGGAAAAACGTTATGAGACATTTGATTCCATTTTTCCAATTGTCTTTGCAATAGGAGAGAGCTTGCATGAAACTCTGAGACTGAATTTTAAAGTCTAGATTATCTTAGCCTAAGCTTATTGAATCTCATAGACACCAGAAACTGTTCTGTTTGTATAGGAAGGGTGACAGTGTAGCTCCATCTTAGGGGTTTTTAGTGCAAATTCACTTAAATGCTTTGCCACAAGGAAGTAATAATCCCTTTACCCCATTGCTTTCCCCTAGTTCAAACTAGTCCTAGGTCTCTACTGTTCTAGAAAGTGGAGACTTCACCTAAATGCAAAAAGAACACTTAGTTCTTGTCTTTGCAGAGCTGGACCCTGGAGATTGGAGAAGATTTTTTAGGCATAATTTGGAATATGTACAGTTTTCTGCCCTGACTTGACCATAAAAATCCTCTTTTTATTCTCTTCTGTCAAAATAAGACTACTACTGTATTTTAAAATATCCTTAAATAGCCTTTCTGAAAGTCAAAAGTTCATTAATTTAGTGAATGTAATGGAGAAATTGTTGAATAGTTCTTAGGTTGAAATTTACTACCTTTTGACTGAAATGATGCTAACTAAAATAGAAATTTCATGCAGAGGATCAGTCGGTATCAACCAATTCCATGGTTAGAAGGAAACTACAGGGCCATCTTCATGTCTTTATATAGTATTTTTCTTAAATCCTTATTTGATGAAAGTTTCAGGAAAGATTTCATGGTTTCTTTGGATATTCTTTCTGAATATTAATGGGGTCCTTTGATACATACAGGTATGTTCTTTGAATTTATATGGGTATTAGGGCCAAGAGTCCTAGGATAGATGAGTCAAGTGCTGTCCCTAAAAACAAGGCAGTTGGCCATTCTTGGCCACTGTGCTTTTCTTATACAGAATGGGACAAATTATTTCTAGAAAGAATCTTAGTAGTGATTCAGTATTGCAGAGTTGATTAAAGGCTCTAGTTTATAATGCATTTATACTGTTCTAACAAAACATTTTCAAGTTCTTAGGGCTAAACAAAAAAAGGTGCCCTCTACCTATATAATGAGCTACTATAAAGTCAAAATCCAGTAAAATCTACATTTTAGCTTAGGTCTTAGTTTGGTAACATCCAAACTTAACTTTTGGACAAAATACTTACTTTCTTGGATATTTGTAAGGTGCAGTTGATTTTTTTCACATGATCCTGAAGCTCAAGAGTTAATTTCTCTGGGCTGTAGGACTTATAGGATGGAGCTAAGACAACAAAAGCTTTCACCACCTGCAACAGATAATTTATCTTGCTCTGTTTTTCAGACACATCAAGGATCTGCAACCAATGCTGAACATAGGTACTTACTGTTTGTTAATAGCAGTTTGAGTGATGACTGCAAATGCCAGAGATTGCTTCTGAACAAAGCTTGGATACAATTACAAAGTGAGGTTTTGAGAATAATTCCAGGTAAATGGTTTGTGAGTATGAGGAGTGCAGCAGTTCAAGAAAGCTAAGTTCTATTTACAGGTCACACATGTATTTAACATTTCAGAGTGATCCCATTTATTTCACAGGCAGTCTTTGCTTTATAGATGACCACTTACTCCTTCGAATCTATACCACTAGAAGCATGTAGCAGGGGGACAAATGGAGCTCCCAGAGAATATGTGGTTTCAAGGGAGTTTGAAGAGTCTCAATGGAGGAAGGACTGTGTATCCTGGGAGATCAAATCTCAGGAAGGGGCCGAGTGTAGTGGCTTACACCTATAATCCCACAACATTGGGAGGCCAAGGTAGAAGGATAGTTTAGGCTCAGGAGTTTGAAACCAGCCTGGTCAACATAGTGAGACCCCATCTCTATAAAGACTAAAAAGAAAAAATTAGCCAGGGCACGATAATGCACATGTGTAGTCCTAGCGACTCAGGAGGCTGAGGCGGGAGGATCGCTTGAACCCAGCAGTTTGAGGCTGCAGTGAGCTATAACTGCACCACCGCACTCCTGCTTTTTGCCTGGGTGACACGGCAAGTCTCCGTCTCAAAACAAAACAAAATGAAACAAAAAACTCTCAGGAAAGATTGATCTATCTCTATAAGGTCGTTTTTTGCCTCATATTGTTTGCTTCTCTTTGTAATACTGTTTAAAAACCTACCAATTAGATAATTACTGAGGTTAATAAGCATAATTTATATTATTCATTGTTCATACATTGATTCTAATTGGTGGTTACTTCTGCTCTTCAGCTGAAATCATTTATATTGAGAGGATGAGAACATGGCAGCAGGAGGAAACTATTTCTGAGAATGGAATAAATGGGAGTGGAGGGGGTATAAGAGGTAAGAGTAGGGGACCCATAGTGTCACTGCAGAGGCTCACTGGTGTGTGAGAGGGAGGTACAGATATGGGAGGATGCTGAGAGACAAACTTTTGAAATTTTGTCACTTGCTGTGTCTGTAGGAAACTTCCATGAGGAAAGGAAATTAGGAAAATTGGGCTTCTTCCTAGAATTAAGACTATTATTGTCATTGCCAGAGTTTCCTTCCCATTGGTCCTAAACAGGCTCATGAGACTTGTTTGGGAAACTGGCCACAATTTTCTATTTGCCTTGCTTCTGTGAGAAAATGTATTCTGAGTTCCATGACAGTTGTCCATTCAGTGAAATCTGCTGCCTATTCAGTGAAATCTGCATATGCTTATGCAGTATCTGTTCCCCCTTTTTAGTAGCTACTGTAGTTTTTCCTGTAGAGTATTACCCTATCCTCTCTGGTGGGATTGACACCAACCCCTACCTCCAATGATAGACATATGATCCAAGTCTGGCCGATCAGCATATATCGTTCCCTGAACCACATTGGTGAGAGATGTGATCTAAGGTAGGCAAATGCAGTCCTGAGAGTTACTTGAAATGACTGAAAACAGAGCTCTGTCCTTTCCTGGAGGGGTGGACACTTACCTGTGTAAGTCTGGAGTTGATTGCTATCAAATAGGAAGAACCTGCTCAAACGGAGCCAGCATAAAGAACAGCAGAGCCAAAAATGGAGAGAGACTAAGACTTGCCAACCTTATATGAACCCTTGGATGTGGCTGTACTTGAATACTTGTCATTTATATGAGCCAAATGTCTTTTTTTTTTTTTTTAACTTAAGGCAGTTTGAGTTGAGTTTCTGTCACTTGCCTTCAAAAGAATCCTAATAGCTCCCCTTTGGGACACGACTTATTGTAAAGTTGGTTGCCTGGTTTATATTTTGGCCAAATGCATGCCTCATAGTGAGAATTAAATGACCACTTTTGGTTCAGCCTTTACCATGGTCAAATGGACAGAACTCAAAAATATAAAGTTGCTACTTTAATTAATGACATTCATCTACCTTTCCACAGATTGGATATGGACTACTGACAACAGCTGATTCGACAACTGCTGGATGCTCAGCAAGCGCACTCTCCACTTCAAATGGCCCAATATGGTACGTGAAAAGGAAAAGAAGCCTTTGACCACCACATCCTCCAGTAGGAGAGCTCCCTCCCTGTCAATCCTTGCCTCTTAAGAGTGGCAAATCTACAAACCCAGAGGAAATAATGACATCATCAGCTCTGCCGACAAACCAGAAATACCCATCACTGTCCATCATTCCTCTGTCTCCAGTGACATAAAAATCTCCCCTTACCGTGGCAGCAGTTTTCTCTGGACTGTCCTAGGAATCAAAGATGACATTTGGGGATTAGTTTGGTCAGAACAGAAATGGGTATAACACTCATTAAGTGACAAGTACATTACAAATTGTACTTCTAAAGGAAATTATTTATTTTATATTTTGAGACAGAGTCTCTTTTTGTTGCCCATGCTGGACTGCATTGGCTTGATCATAGCTCACTGCAGCCTTGACCTCCCAGGCTGTAGCAATCCTGTCGCCTCAGCCTTCTGAGTAGCTGGGACCACAGGCATGTGCCACCACACCTGGCTAATTGTTTTATGTTTTTGTAGAGACGGGGTCTCACTATGTTTCCCAGGCTGGTCTTGAACTCTTGGGCCCAAGCCACCCTCCCACCTCAGCCTCCCAAAATGTTGCAATTACAGGCATGAGCCACTGTCCCTGGCTGGAAATTAATTTTTTAAAAAAGGTAGTTCCTAGTATAAGATATAAAAGGTCCCAAATAGTATAATAAAAAGCCCCTCTTCCACCTCTAGCACCCTCCAACTGCACCCCCATCCTACCCTGTCCAGTTGTCCTTTCTGAGGATAACCACTGCAACCAGTTTGTTACATTTGGAATTTCATCTTTATAGTACTCAGGTGATAGGTGATAGTCTTTGCATTTTACTGCTGATGAAATAGATTTTGTTGCTTGCCTGAGGTTACATAGCAAGACATGGTGGAAATGAAATTTGGACCAAAGTCTGTATTAAGCCATGACTAGCACTTTCTATCCTCATATCACATATTCAGAGAAGAAACAGAAGGGCTGTGTAGACTTTAGTCTGAGGGCAATTTCCCCTTCTTTGCCAGGTGGTAGAACATTGCCATTTTCATCTATAATCTAGAATGAAAGAAACAATTGATTTTCTTAAAATTTTCTTTTCACAAAATGAAAGCAGGTTGTGAATAGTTTTACAGTGAATAGCAGAAAACTGTAAAACATTCTTTCTGCTTTATTGAACCGGTCAGATATTTTCTCAACCTACCTGGACATCATAGTGAAGCATTCTTTCCCCATTGAGCCTGGTTTAATTTTTTGTCCTTTCTGATCGGCACAAATTATTCCCATTGAGAGGACAAACTTTGCATAAGTAGACAAAAATTCATTTTCTGAAACTATATCAAGACAATGAAACTTAAGATTCAGTTTGGACTGATTTTCCCAGTATTTAAGCACACCTTCTGAATTATACTATTTGAGACCAGTAGTTCTCAAACATGGGTGTGCTTTAGAATCAAATTGGAGATTCTGGAGCATTGTTGAAACACAGATTTATGGGCCTCATGCCAGAGTTTCTAATGCATTAGGTGTGGAGTGGAGTCCAAGAATTTGCATTTCTACCAAATTCCCAGATGATGCTGATGTTGCTGGTTTGGGGACCACTGGTCACTTTGAAAACTACTCCTTAGACTCCATTAAGTGCACCCTGGAATAAATTCCCCACAGAGGCTCTCAGATGATTCTTCCCAGCACAGTTGGAAAGATGAGCTGCTCAGTTCTGAGCCTCACCCACCTGCTAAAGCCCCTGAGATTTCTCCTGCATGAGGGGGAGGCAGGAATGGTGGAGTAATAATCATCACCCCTTTAGCAAAACCTAACTGAGCAGTTTGCAAGTTTTGGTAACTACTGGCAAGATGAGGTATACTGGGAAACTGTAAAAATTTAGAGTGGGATGGAGGCACTTCAGGGGCTCAGGTTGAAAATCCTGGGGCAGAAAGGCCCCCAAATATACTAAACATAAATGTTGCCCTTTAAATATACCACTTCCGTCTGTCCATAGCTCTCATGTAGCTCCAGCCCAGTTTGTGCCCTCCACTGCTCCAGCACCTCCGGGGTGAGGGCCTCCCCTCCTGTCAAGCAGTGCCGCAGCCTCTTGAATTTATATCTGGAGAGACAGAGTTGCATGGGGCCTTTTTGAGAGGAACCTGAGTGCTTTCCCTGCAAGATAATTAGGACATTCAAGCAGCAAGCATAGAAGCTAGGAGAGGCAAGTCTTAGGAAAGTTCATTCAACAAATACTTGTTGAACACCTACTGTATTGCCAGACATTGTTCTAGGCATATGGGGCACATTAGTGATTATAACAAAAATTTCTGACAGCTTACGTTTTAGCAGATGGAGGAGAACTTAGCTATTAAAGATGTTAAAAGGTGGGAGAAAATGCTATTAATGATGCTAAGTGCTTATTACAAGCCACATGATATAACAGCTAATACTGATTGAGCAGTTGCTAGGTTATAAGGTCTTTAGAAGCATTCTTAGACTCCTCTCAACCCCTACTTTACACATGAGGACATTGAGGCTCAGAGAGTTTAAAGAACTTGCCCAAGGCCTTCCAAATAATAAAGGGCTGAGTTGATACTCATGATACTCTGTACCAGGCACCTCCCACTTGTCAAGGTGATCTCACCAAGCAAGTCACTTACATTAAATTCTCACCACAGCCTTGTGAGGTGGCTCTTAATCCTCTCTTATGGATGGAGTTGATGGAGGCTTAGTAAGGTTATCTTGAGTGTCCAAGGCCACACTATTAGTAAGTAGTAGGGCCCTGCCTGTTTGATTTTGAGCTTAGCTTTTAACCACTGGCGTTACTGAAGACAGGTGAGAAAGCCTAGAACAGCTTGCTTCTCAAACACTGAGGCCCCAAATGAACCAGAGGATGTGGGTAGAATACAAATCATATGCATTCAGAATAATCGTTGAATAGTCCCTGAATTACTATTGAAATGTGAGCAAGATGCTCACATAGGACCAAAGGCGTTGACACTGACTAGGGAAAGAGAAGATTTGTATTTGCATTATTTTGTCTTGCATAGCACTTTCCCTCTTGGGCATCCACACTTTGTTGGCAAAAGAGGATGGACAAGCCTGCACTTCTTAAATTTCTCCTCTCTTCCTTTCTCTCCTCATGTATTGAGTTTGAATTAAACAAATATACATTGTAACTCTACTGGATGTTCATGTAGTTTGGCTAAATTGAATATAACCTTCAAGTCAAACTTTGTTAGCTTCTCTTCAAGGCAGTATAAATATGCTTTTCTTTCTTTTTTGAGGGCTGGTTCTAAATGACAGTGTTTCTCAAAAGTAGTACTAGAGGATATATTTTTTGAGGGGGAGTTCTGGGACTATAGAGCTCTGGTTGTTCCTGGAAAAATGTCCAGTTGTCCTAGAGGATATTCCGGTGGTTTGTAGACTAGGGGACAATTTTGCCCCCCAGGAGACATTAGGCAGTGTCTAGGGACTTTTTTTTTTTTGGAAATGGAGTCTTGCTCTGTTGCCCAGGCTGAAGTGCAGTGGCGCGATCTTGGCTCACTGCAACCTCCACCTTCTGGGTTCAAGCGATTCTCCTGCCTCAGCCTCCGAAGAGGCTGGGATTACACGTTGTGTGCCACCACGCCTGGCTAATGTTTGTATTTTTAGTAGAGACAGGGTTTTACCATGTTGGCCAGGCTGGTCTTGAACTCCTGACCTCAGGTGATCTGCCCGCCTCAGCTTCCAAAGTGTCGGGATTACAGGTGTGAGCCACTGTGCCCAGCCTAGGGACATTTTTGATTGTCGCAGATGGTGGGGAGGAGGTGCTACTGGCATCGAGTAGAGTCTTGGGATGCTGCTCAATATCCTGTAATGCATATGACAGCCCCCTCGATGACACAGAATTATTGGTTCAAAATGTCAGTAGTGGTAAGACTCAGAAAGTCTGGGCTGCCCTGTGCTGAAAAAGGGAGATCTGTGATGCTGGATGGTAGCTATCATTTGTGGTTCAAGTGGAAATTTCTGCCAAGTACCTCTTAAGGTCTTTTTGTAGAAGCATCCAGTACATGGTGGGAGGGCTGCACAGGGTTGTGATGGGATAAGTGGTAAGTGTCTGGATGATGGAGAAAGACACAGAAGTCAGAAGTGGTCAATGAAAGGCTATGACTGGAGCTGATATCTACACCCTGTCATTCTCTTCCGTTAACATGTGCCCATCCCGTGGTCACTACTAGGAATAAGAAAACAAATATTTATTTCTGAGGGCTCTGTTCTGTTCCATTGGTCTATATCTCTGTTTTGGTACCAGTACCGTGCTGTTTTGGTTACTGTAGCCTTGTAGCATAGTTTGAAGTCAGGTAGCGTAATGCCTGCAGCTTTGTTCTTTTGGCTTAGGATTGACTTGGCAATGCGGGCTCTTTTTTGGTTCCATATAACTTTAAAGTAGTTTTTTCCAATTCTGTGAAGAAAGTCATTGGTAGCTTGATGGGGATGGCATTGAATCTATACATTACCTTGGGCAGTATGGCCATTTTCACAATATTGATTCTTCCTACCCATGAGCATGGAATGTTCTTCCATTTGTTTGTATCCTCTTTTATTTCGTTGAGCAGTGGTTTGTAGTTCTCCTTGAAGAGGTCCTTCACATACCTTGTAAGTTGGATTCCCTTGTAAATTTATTCTCTTTGAAGCAATTGTGAATGGGAGTTCACTCATGATTTGGCTCTGTTTGTCTGTTATTGATGTATAAGAATGCTTGTGATTTTTGCCATTGATTTTGTATCCTGAGACTTTGCTGAAGTTGCTTATCAGCTTAAGGAGATTTTGGGCTGAGACGGTGCGGTTTTCTAGATACACAATCATGTCATCTGCAAACAGGGACAATTTGACTTCCTCTTTTCCTAATTGAATGCCCTTTATTTCCTTCTCCTGCCTGATTGCCCTGGCCAGAACTTCCAACACTATGTTGAATAGGAGTGGTGAGAGAGGGCATCCCTGTCTTGTGCCAGTTTTCAAAGGGAATGCTTCCAGTTTTTGTCCATTCAGTATGATATTGGCTGTGGGTTTGCCATAGATAGCTCTTATTATTTTGAGATATGTCCCATCAATACCTAATTTATTGGGAGTTTTTAGCATGAAGCGTTGTTGAATTTTGTCAAAGGCCCTTTCTGCATCTATTGAGATAATCATGTGATTTTTGTCATTGGTTCTGTTTATATGCTGGATTACGTTTATTGATTTTCGTATGTTGAACCAGCCTTGCATCCCAGGGATGAATATCTACGACTATCTGATCTTTGACAAACCTGACAAAAACAAGCAATGGGGAAAGGATTCCCTATTTAATAAATGGTGCTGGGAAAACTGGCTAGCCATATGTAGAAAGCTGAAACTGGATCCCTTCCTTACACCTTATACAAAAATTAATTCAAGATGGATTAAAGACTTACATGTTAGACCTAAAACCATAAAAGCCCTAGAAGAAAACCTAGGCATTACCATTCAGGACATAGGCATGGGCAAGGACTTCATGTCTAAAACACCAAAAGCAATGGCAACAAAAGCCAGCATTGACAAATGGGATCTAATTAAACTAAAGAGCTTCTGCACAGCAAAAGAAACCACCGTTAGAGTGAACAGGCAACCTACAGAATGGGAGAAAATTTTTGCAACCTACTCATTTGACAAAGGGCTAATATCCAGAATCTACAATGAACTCCAACAAATTTACAAGAAAAAAACAACCCCATCAAAAAGCAGGTGAAGGATATGAACAGACACTTCTCAAAAGAAGACATTTATGCAGCCAAAAAACACATGAAAAAATGCTCATCATCACTGGCCATCAGAGAAATGCAAATCAAAACCACAATGAGATACCATCTCACACCAGTTAGAATGGCAATCATTAAAAAGTCAGGAAACAACAGGTGCTGGAGAGGATGTGGAGAAATAGGAACACTTTTACACTGTTGGTGGGACTGTAAACTAGTTCAGCCATTGTGGAAGTCAGTGTGGCGATTCCTCAGGGATCTAGAACTAGAAATACCATTTGACCCAGCCATCCCATTACTGGGTATATACCCAAAGGATTATAAATCATGCTGCTATAAAGACACATGCACACGTATGTTTATTGCGGCACTATTCACAATAGCAAAGACTTGGAACTAACCCAAATGTCCAACAATGATAGACTGGATTAAGAAAATGTGGCACATATACACCATGGAATGCTATGCAGCCATAAAAAATGATGAGTTCATGTCCTTTCTAGGGACATAGATGAAGCTGGAAACCATCATTCTGAGCAAACTATCACAAGGACAAAAAACCAAACACCGCATGTTCTTACTCATAGGTGGGAATTGAACAATGAGAACACTTGGACACAGGAAGGGGAACATCACACACTGGGGCTTGTTGTGGGGTGGGGGAGGGATAGCATTAGGAGACATACCTAATGCTAAATGACGAGTTAATGGGTGCAGCACACCAACATGGTACATGTATACATATGTAACAAACCTGCACGTTGTGCACATGTACCCTAAAACTTAAAGTATAATAATAATAATACTAATAAAAAGAAAACAAATATTTATTACTTGTCACTAGTGACTGTATGTCTGTTGGGAATTTCCAATTGCTGGAAGGAATATATATATATTAATATTACAGTAACAAACCTACACAATTGAATTCAGCAAGTGAATTTGAGAAGAACTCAAAGTATGAACTGGTTTATTCTTCCTCAGGGCTGCAAGTTACCTTTCATGGTGGAATCTTGTAACCTCTTGCCCACGTATTCATGTATAGTATTGATTATGGATGTAGAAGTTAAACTACTGGAACCTTTCCAGTTCTATTTCTATGAAATATATCAGTTTTTTGAGTAAGTTGAGTAAATGCAGAAATCAGCACTTTTTAGGTTTTTTCTTAATTTTTAAACATTTGCTGGGCTCATTATTCTTCCATAAGATAATGGCCTAGACATCTTAAATCTAGAGAAATACTAATGTTTTAGAGCTCCTCCTTCTGGAGAAGTTCCACTATGTCCCTTAAAAGTGTGCTAGAACTGCTAACTCATGCCCCCATGTTTAACAACATGGCTTTCTCAACTTTTAAAGGATAAGAGTCATCAGTTGGTCTTAGGAACCAAAAACATTGTTGCAACTCCAAATAAAAGTAACAAACATGCATTCTTCCACTATCACAACAGCCCTAGTCCCCTTAATCTTACCAATTATTGTTACCTTAACCAGCACATTTAAAAAAAGGCTCATACCCCAATTATGTAAAATCATCTCTCACATGTCCCTTTATCATCAGCCTTATCCCCACAACATTTATGTGTACAGACCAAGAAGTCATTGTCTCAAACTGACATTGAATGAGGATCCAGACCCTTAAACCCTCACTAAGCTTTAAACTAGACTACTTTTCTACAATATTTATCCCAGTAGCACTATTTGTTACCTGATCTATTATAGAATTCTCAATATGACATATAAACTCAGACCGTAACATCAATCACTTTGTCAAATATTTAGTTATTTTACTTATCATAACAATACTCATTCTGGTTACTGCCAACAACCTCTTTCAGCTCTTCATTGGATGAGAGGGTGTAGGAATTATATCTTTCCTACTAATCGGCTGATGATACAGCTGAGCAGATACTAATGCAGCAACCCTCAAGCAGTCCTGTACAATCGTATCAGTGATACTGGCTTTATTCTAGCTATGGCATGATTCCTCCTGTCCTCCAACATGAGAATTTCAACAAATATTTATTCTAAATCCTACCCCCAACTCCCTCCCACTGGTTAGCCTTCTCTTAGAGGCAGTAGGAAAGTCAGCCAAATTCAGCCTCCACCCCTGACTTCCCTCTGTCATAGAAGGTGCAACCCCAGTCTCAGCCCTACTCTGCTCCAGCACTATAGTTGTAGCAGGAATTTTTCTACTCATCCTCTTCCACTCTTTAATAAAAAATAATTTATCAATCTAAACCCTTACATTATGTCTCAGGGCTATTACTACCCTATTTACAGCAATCTGCACCCTAACACAAAACGATATAAAAAAAAAATCATAGCAGGCCGGGCGCGGTGGCTCACGCCTGTAATCCCAGCACTTTGGGAGGCCGAGGCGGGCGGATCACGAGGTCAGGAGATCGAGACCATCCTGGCTAACACGGTGAAACCCCGTCTCTACTAAAAATACAAAAAAAATTAGCCGGGCGTGGTAGTGGGCGCCTGTAGTCCCAGCTACTTGGGAGGCTGAGGCAGGAGAATGGCGTGAACCCGGGAGGTGGAGCTTGCAGTGAGCTGAGATCACGCCACTGCACTCCAGCCTGGGCGACAAAGCAAGACTCCGTCTCAAAAAAAAAAAAAAAAAAAAAAAAAATCATAGCATTCTCCACCTCAAGTCAACTAGAATTTATAATAGTCACAATTGGCATTAATCAACCACACCTAGCATTTATTCACATCTGCACACATGCCTTTTTTAAAGCTATACTATTCATATGTTCTGGGTCCATCATCCATAGCCTCAGTGATGAACAAGACATCCGAAAAATAGGAGGATTATTCAAGACTCGCCCCTCACTTCCTCCTCCCTTGTGATCGGCAACCTCGCACTTACAGGTATACCTTTCCTCACAGGCTTCTACTCCAAAGACCTCATCATCAAAGCTGCAAACACATTGTACACCAGCACCTGAGCCCTTTTTATTACTCTTTCACCACTTTCTTAACAGCTGTCTATAGTACCCATATTATTTTCTTCGCACTAAATAGGACAACTTATTGGTAATTTGTATTAAACTTAAGCATTTGTGAGAAGGCTCAAAATGGATGTCTGGGCTATCTGGATTGTCATAGTTAAAGAAAAATGTTTGATCTGTAAGTCAGCATTTTTACCATGTGTATCTGCTGCATGGATTCTAATTGTTTTTATAAAGTGTAATGTATATATCCAAGAATAGTATACATCTATAAAGGTTTTTATAGCACTTGAAATACACACATGATCTTTGTAAAATAAAAATCTTCTTATTTTACAAATGTAGGTTTTGAAACTGCAAAGTTAACTTACCAACTTTGGGGCACTTTGTAAACCTGATGTGGAGATCTCAGTTCTTATGTTAGCCTACATTTATGTTAAGGCCCTTAAACTAGGGATCCCCAATACCCAGGCCACAGACCGGTTCCTGTCCATGGCCTGTTAGGAGGTGGGCTGCACAGCAGGAGTGAGTGGCAAGGCTAGTGTGCAAAGCTTCATTTGTATTTACAGCCACTCTCCATCACTTGCATTATGGCCTGAGCTCCGCCTCCTGTCAGGTCAGTGGTGGCATTAGATTCTTATAGGAGTGCGTACCCTATTGTGAACTGTACGTGTGAGAGATCTAGGTTGCAGGCTCCTTATGAGAATCTAATGCCTGATAGTCTGTCACTATCTCCCATTTCTCCAAGATGGGACTGTCTAGTTGCAGGAAAACAAACTCAGGGCTTTCACTGATTCTACATTATGGTAAGTTGTATAATTATTTCATTATACATTACAATTTAATAGTAATAGAAATAAAGCACACAATAAATGTAATGAGCTCGAATCCCTCCCTCTCCCCCTTGACCATGGAAAAATGGTCTTCCATGAAACCAGTCCCTAGCGCCAAAAAGGCTGGGGGACTTCTGCCTTAAACCACCGTGTCAGGCCAGTTAGCAAAATAATAGGTGAACAGCTTTTATTCACACATACGTGTAGTTTGTATGTAATAATATGTATTTTCTTAAACTTAATTGATTTGTCATGGTTGAAAATAATTGGCCTGAATCATATTTTTCTAAAGGCTAAAGAAATTAGAATTATCTGATATCTCAATCTAGCTGTCCCTGGTTGAGAAGGCAGGGCATGCATGTCTGATTTCCAGAAGAGTATTACGTTCTG